>NC_084503.1:24307713-24630213 GCF_024500385.1 Phyllopteryx taeniolatus
CAGCTCTGCCAGAACATCCATAGCACGAGGTCCAATCAGATTTAAAGCTGAAAGAGAAGATGATATTTCGTCACAGAAGAGCAATGAGTGGACGTGGAATGCAGGCTTACCTGTGTATTTCCAGCTGACGTCCTCTAGGTGGAGGTGTGGGTCACTGGGCATGTGTTTCTTGATCCAAGACCAACAGTGGACTTGCTGGTCTGTAGGCGAGATGATGAAGAAGCTGCAAAGGACGGAACAATGGGAATGCTATTATTGTAGTCAGAAATGTTGGTCCTTTCGTGGACAAATTTGTCCTACAGATTTTGACCATATGCTACCAAATTTCAAACACTTATAATAGACAAATTACAACCAAAAAAATTTTTAGTTTTCATCATTATGTTTAGGCGAAGCATGACGCGAAGATAGCCAAACTTTTGCATGAAAGCTTAAATTTCTTGAAAATGCAGTACCCAAAGCAATTTTCACTTGCAACATGAAATTTAATAGGTGTGTCCGTCATGCATGGACCGACACAAACCCAAAAAGATACAGTAAGGCTGCCATTTTAGTTTAATTTTCAAGGTCATTTTGGCCTTTTCCAGGTGTCGTAAAAAGACAATGGAATGTTTAGTTTTTATTATTATAGGAGACTATTCAATACCTAGGACATTTAGGGGTACACATGGTAGTTTAATTGGCATTAGGAGGGGTCCCTAGACCCCAAAAATTTGAGAACCCCTGCTTTAAGGGTCTTTTTTCTAACCTGTTCTTGCTGAGGCGCACCACGCTGCAGTCGTTCTCATAGCCTCCTCGTTGGTTCAGCATGCCCGTGTGGACGATGTGTCCCACTGGAACGTCCAGGTCATTGGCGCATAGGCGCTGTAGCAGCTCCAGGGCCTCGTCGCCAGAGGACTATAGGACAGTGGTACAGACCAGAAGATATCCCATTAGGTACACACAATCTAATGAGATCCACTACAAAAATGAAGACTGAAGGTTGCTGCAGTAAAACGGAGACTGTGGAGTACAATACTACACTGTTAGCGTATGCGTTTATTCTTAGCATTTGTAGCCGTGTGGCCTCAAATGCTACAAGGATGTGGAATTTAATTGGAGAGAAGACTAAAGGCAGCACGAAAACAAATGCTGCAGCAATGTGAAGACTGTGGAATATAATACTGCAGTGTCCAGAGCTAAACCACAGAAACAGCTAACGTTAGGTTTTTTTGTTTTTTTTTTATAGTCATGTATCCTCAAATATTACAATGATGTGGAAATGTAATTAGAGAAGAGTCTGAGGCTGCACCACTTACAGTGAGTTCAAACTTGGTGAAGGACGACATGTCAATGACGCAGACGGCCTCCTTGCAGCACTTCACCTCCGCCCCAACAATGTCAAACCAGTCGGGCTTGTAGAAGGTCTTGCTCTGGTCCAGAGACAGAAGATCTGTGGGAATAAACAAGAATCCCCTCACCAATTATTCATGACAGCTGCCACTTTCATCCATACATCCGAAGCCATATAAAGGCAAGTATGGAGTCGGACACTCTTTGAAGTGACCGCGCTTGTCAAGCTGGGTTAGGATAACAACACAGACATTCCTATAAACGGCTTTGGTTTTGTCTGTCTCCCCATGGCGTTGGAGTGTGTGGGCGGTTACGTGCGCTGCATGATTCACAAACCGCATTTATTCTACTCAAAGTCATATATAGAAAAGTCTGGACAGTGACATGCGCAGGCACCATATTGTTACTAGACTTTACACCGATCTGATCGGCTTCATCCAGTGTAGTTAATGCCACTTTGGACAAATAACTGCACGTGGGGATCAAATATTTCTTGTCCAGTACTTTGACCTGGTAATGTTTTCTGCCATTTTTTCAGATCGCTGAATAGATTAGTTGTGTTACCAAGCAGGGCAGACAATGCCACTGCACTCTTTACATATGACTTCTTGTTTAACGTCTCTTGCCTTGAATTAAACATGTCCAGAAAATGGATGTTGATTCCTTTTCGAGACACAAGCGCCTCACCACAATGATCCTCATCTCCAATTTTTGCTGTACTTGTTTCTCCCAGCATGACTCGCTCTTGGAATCCCACCGACAATGACTGAGGCTCCTGCAGGGTGCGCTGGGTGCTGCTTACTTGTTATTCAGGCGGCTTAATAAAGCCTTAACCATGAATTCGTCTCCTGGTGGTTACTGACTATTGGTTAAGAAATTGCTTCATATGCAACAGTGCCCGCATTTTAAATGTAAAAATTGCAGACCATTGGTTTAATTTAAACGTGGCAGCCGAAATCGTGATCACGATTAAAACTTTATTAATTGTGCAGTCCTACTATCCTGACTTTTGGCGAGAGGCGGGGTACACCCTGGACTGGTTGCCAGCCAATCGAAGGCCCAAACAACCATTCACGCTCACAGTTTTAGACAATTCTGTGTACCTTTGCCCGGAGGAACAAAGTATTTGGGCCTCTCAAAGCCATGTTTCTCCATCCAGCGAGCTCCCTGCGTGTCCAGTCGGTCGTAGAGCGGACTTGTCCTCAGCTGCCGGCCCGTCTGGAAGTCCCAGCGAGGAACCTTTAGTTCGTACAATAGTGCTGGTAATACACACAAACATACGCATGAACAGACACACACAGCACACAACGGATTTAACTGCCCTTCTAGTTTAACCCTCCTGTTATGTTGTGGGTCAAACTGACCCATTTTAAAGTTTACATTAAATCTAGAAATAATATTATTCTACTAGTGTCATTTTTGTTCTTTTCTTCTTTTTATTACATCCATATTCAATAGAGCTAGTCCTCATTTGAGTAACAGGTGAGCTGGAGCCTAGCCCAGCTTACTTTGGGCGAGAAGCAGGGTACACACTGGACTGGTCGCTGGTCAAGAGGAAGCTGAAGTAGCCAGAGAAAAGCCAAACAAGCATGAGCACAGAGGGCTAAAGGGCGTGGAAACAGGATTTTCCAATCTTCTCAAAATAAAAAATAGCTTCACTAAATATTGACTGAAAAATTATTAATTACATTGCTATGTGCTCATTTTTGCTTTTTTTTCTATTTAATTATCTATTTATGTATGTATTTTGATGAATAAACATGAAGCAGTGGGACCCATGAACATAGTTGCGGTTACCCAAAGTAACAAACATAACAGGAGGGTTAAAGAGATGAGAATTGTGTGTGCCAACAATGACAAAATTAGGACTCACGCATGACCTCCATGACACGATGTCGCAGGAAAGTGCGGCTGCTCTGCAGGTTGCCAAAGCGCTTGATGTCCAGCGGCCACACATTGGCACTGGGGTAACCATAGGTTATCCACTCAGCCAGATACCTAAAAAAAAATAATAATAATTCACTGGTACAAAAGTATTGAAACATGAGACAATTCCTGTGGAGTCCTACTTGAGGCTGTAGTTGCTGCATCAACAAAGTATTAAGTAAAAGGTTTGAACACTTATGTACATGTGATTTGTTAACTTTAATTTTTATTTGTATTTAATTTTGTATCATGATGTCATAATAGGGTATTGTGTATAGAATTTTGAGGGAAAAAATGAATTTATCCCATTTTGGAAATTGGCTGTAACTTAAAGTCTTAATTTTTTTACAGTAAATACTTTCCGGATGCAATGTAATGCTGAAATTAAAGGAGTCTGCTGTTAAAAAAAATAATAATAAAAAGTCATGTTAAAACTGTCTTTCTGACCTTACAGTAGAATATAATTAAAATGATCTTTGGGAGAAAAAAAAAAAGAAGTCATTCAACTCTGGCCCCAGGTTGTGCCTCTAATTTAATTTTTATTATTTGAATACTTAAAAAATATATACAAATAATTCAGACTAGGGCTCTGTTCGCAAAAAAAAACTTAAATATTAAAAATTTTGCAAATTAGTATAGAGTCATTAACCCACTAGAGAGGCCCAAAAAAATTTAATGTCACTGTTATTCTTCAGAATTTATTGTGTGAATTTTTTTGGTATTATGTACTGTATAATTTCTGATGCCTCTTGGCTTTTGAAAAAGAGATTTTATCTCTCAATAAGCTGGTTAAATAAAAGATAAATAAAATGTAAAATAAGGCCCGGCCTCGAGTTGCTGGACTGTGATGTGAGACCTTTCCCTGTCAATCAAAAATTAAAATGAGTTCGCTGAGGTCAAATACTGCCTTAATATTGAGAATGTGTGCCGCTGTGGTTATGGTTTATAAACGGTTAACTTTCACGTCTCAGTGTGTGTATATGCGTATGCATGCGCTTTATGTGGAGAACACACACACAACTCCAAGCGCTGACGTTTTAATGATGTCGCCGTGGTCAAGTGAGCTTTTAAGTTCCAGCCCTAGCTTGCTAGCTCATAAGCTCGCAGGCTAGCGAATATAATACACAGTTAACTTTCCCTTAAGTGTCCCTGTTGTGTGAATCTACAGAGAAAACACCATTCAGCCAGCGGCTTGCTGCGTCGGCGTGGCAGGTGTTACCACAGCAATGAAAATGTATCAAGTCCAGAAAAAACTCCCGTGTCCATTGTATGGAACGATAACCCTCCCTACTCTGCCTCTCATTGGCTAGCACCAAGACACGTCATTATTGTAAAAAAAAAAAAAGAAAATCCAGACTTTCAAATATTCCACACGGCTTCCATAGCACGAGAAAAGAGGCAGAATTTTCCAGCACTTCCCAGACATTTTGAGCATTAATAACTACATTAAATTGTTCATTATTTCCAAAAAATAATAGACTGAGTGGGAATAGATTTATAGCATCGTTTTTTTTTAAAAATATTAATTTTAACACATTTGGACATTGCCCAACAGCGACGAAATGCTAAAATAAGGCTTTGGCCTTGACATGAATACGAACTGGAACACTGTGCCAACATTCTGACTTTTTCCCTGAAAAAAATTTTAAATAAATAAGCTTTCAGAGACTTTAGTCTACAATTATTTTCTCAAAAATATCCAACCTTTTTTTCTGTGGGGACAAAAAAAAATACTACTTTTTTTCTGAATAATATTCAACTTCTTACCTTGAAATTAGAATTAATCATAATATAATCATAATATTGAATTTCTTTCTCCAGAAAATAAAAGATTCTCAACAATATCCAACTACGGGACTCCTGTACGGAAGAATGTTGACGTATGATGTTTTGAGGTTACGAACGGCACAAAATGAACTACCGGTAGTTTCTGCAGCAGTGTAGAATACATGATACTCCGTCATTCTTGTGCACGCACAAAACCAAGGGTTAAAAAAAAGGGTAAGGGCTCAGGGGTACAATTGGGATTGGCCCTTTGCCCTTGGTTTTGCGCGTGCACGAAAACGAAGGGGTATCCCATTTCCTAGGGGAAGGGCTCAGACAAAGGGGTGTATAACCCTTGAAACCAAGTGTTAGGGGAGCTCACTTAAAAGTGAGGGGTATGGGACTCCACCCCCGCTGACAGGCGAAGAGAACAAGGAAGTACATAAATATAAGTGGGCATAATTATTGATATTTATACAAATGACAGTCATGTTTTTATCAATGTAGATACAATATAAACCATGTTTTGAATTGTTGGTTGAACGGCTCACCAAATCCTCATTTTGTTGACTTCCAGTTTAGTTCCAGATTAAACAACCATAAACTTATTATTGTTTTGTACACTGTAACATAGTCTACAGCCATGCTTCTCAAATAGTTGGGGCGCGTGTGACCCTGGAGAACATGCTTTTTTTTGGGCCGTACTAGAATTAAGTGAAATTGCACATACACTACAGTAGGTGGCAGTGGCGCTTTCGCTGTCGCTATGGTCTAGGGCTATTTTGCATCTAGCAAACGCAATGAAGTGTAAACAAACCCTCGAGACATTTGTAACAGGGATGAAAAGAGAGGCGGCAAGAGACAGAGATAATGGGCCAAAGCCTAAGACGAGGAAATATGACGAAACGTATGTAGCACTCTGTTTCACTGTGACGACTGTAGGAGACGAAGAAAGACCTGTGTGTTTACTTTACACTGGTCTACAGGAACAATTATGGCGTGTAAATAAGTCTCTCTCTTTGATAATTGCATGCTTATGTTTTACCTCAACGCTGCAAACTGTGAGATGCCTAACTGATATTCATTGTTCATGTGACAGTGAAAATAAAGTTATTTTTCTATTCTATTCTGTTTGAGATATGTTATTTTGTGTGTGTGTTTACAAATGTTTGGTTATGTGTTGTGTGATGGTTGTTGTTGGTGTTATTTATTGGCCGATCGTTAGGCCATAAAGTTAGTCTGTCAAAATATGTTCCTTCTATAAAAATGTTTTCAGAGTAGATAAAGATATAATATAGAAATGTATGCACCCTGCTACGTGGTAGGAAACATTATAAACAATTTTAAAATACCAGTCACCTTTAGAAACTGCACTAACAGAAATTTACATTAAAAAATCAATTTATAATAATAGTAACATTCATTTGACAACAGATGGCAGTTTACAAATGTAAACAATTGTCGTGTCTACCTATGACACAGCCAGCAAGGGGTGAGGGGTGTAGATGTGTAGTCGCAATTCCTAGGGATATTTAAGACAAAGGGGAAGGGCTAAGGGGTAGAATTGGGTTTGGCCCTTACTGTTTTTTATTTCATTGTTTCATATTTATGGTCAAGAAGTGTTTTTCATAAAAAAATATTTCCTGTAATTGTGACTTTTCTACTGTGTTAGCATAGGTCACTGATAGACTTCACTCCGTCCAACTACTCACTTGCCAGCTCCTCCGGCGAAGGCTAGACCCGAAGAGTTCATGCCGGCCAACACATAGTAGCCTGAGACGCCCGGCGTCTCACCCATCAGACAGCGCATGTCTGGTGTGAAGGACTCTGGGCAGTTGACCAGCTGCTGGATCTCAGCCGACTCCAGACTAGGCATTCTCCTCAGCAGGGCGCTGAGCATTGGCTCTGAAAGGTACAAGGGAGAACCTGCTTAAACTACCAAAATTGAGCAGGAAGTCGGTTACAGTATTTTGGTCGGAAGCATCCATTTTGGTTTGAATTCCTGGGCTCATAATTTGATGAACTCCAATTTTTAGGAAATTGGTCCAAATTAGTAATCCAATTAATTAAAAGATTGATGAGTACTGTTAAATTTCCCAACTTTTTTGCCAATGCCACCTAATGTGGGTGGAGCATGGTGTCAAAATTTGACAGTTATCTTGAGGAGTCACCATTAAAAAAAGGAGCTGTAAGGTCCCATTAAACACTTTAATTTATCAATTATTATTATTATATAATGTTACATAAAACATCTTTTGTCACACCTCACAAAATATCCCTCACTTGTTTAAGCTCCTATGTCCCGTGAACTATTTCAATTATGCAAGTGCATTTGCATCTTATTTGAGTTTAGCAGGGGGGGGGCTCTATATATGTACATACAAGTGTTTACATGTGATATATATGTTCAATGAAACCTCGATTTAATGTAGTAATGGGGGTTTGTGGGACGTCCGCTACCGTCGATTGTCCGTTATATTGAAGCACTATTTGTTATGGCTTCAATACAACCATGAAGTACAAAATTTTTGTCGTGGCCAAAAACACACAATACAGAACAGATTTACTGTAAATAAATACAAAAAAGCTTGACAATGTTTGAAAACTTTTTAAGTTTATCCAAACTTACCTCCTTCAGTCGGGATTTGAACGTGTAACTGCTGTTTTCGAGCGCACAGACAGCCACCACGTGAGCACGTGGCTAATTTACATGCATGTAAAGTAGCTATGTGGCTCACGGCACCAGTCCGTTACTTCCAATATCTGTTAAATCATTGTCAATTAAAATGAGGTTCCACTGTATAGGTAATTTGGGGGTATGTATGTTATGTATTTTGCACTTCACTGCACTTCTTGGTGAATAATGTATTTTAGGTAGTAGAATCTAAACACGTTTAACTTATTCCTACTCCTTTTCCAACTAGCAGTGCATGGTGTTTCAGTATGGAATATTTATAGTAGATCTGTTTGTTTTTTTCCCTCTTGTTTTCTAATGCATGTTTGAGATACATTGCAACCAATCAATTTGATTCATACTTTTTTTATATTAAACTTAAGTTGCAGCACGAGTAAACTGCAATTTCCCTGCTACTTTCCTTATACACTTTTAAAAAGTTTGACTTATACATGTACACACATAAGGAGTCCAGGTTTGGCTTGGGCTTTACGACCACCTCTCAAGCTTCATTACCCTCAGATTACATTACAGCGTTGCATTCAAGGTCACCAAGCCGAAGGAGTGTTGCTTAAATGCATGTGGTAAGGTGAACGTTGGCCTGAGTCCAATGTATAATGCGGATTAAAGCAGCCTGAACACACCAGTAAACATTTTAAGGTGAAGAAACACTCATAAACAAAGGTAGTTAAACGCAACAAAATGCTGTGAAACAACCTCCATAAGGTAAAACCTATTAAGGCACGGTAGTCTAAAAATAGGTCTCACTTGCTTTGCTTCAAGATTTTATTGTACAGGTTTAAGCCAGAAGCAACAGTATGAAAGACTTGTTTGGGAAGGAAACACCCGCACAAACTCTCATAAAGTGTGCGTTACATTTTTAATAGTCGACTGGGTTAATATAAAGGCTAATTTGTGTCCAAGGGGTGCTAGTATGCCAATAAACAATCATATAACAAATCCCCTTTGCGCCCTTCCCATTGTTCCTCACCAAAGTGGTCCCAGTCCTCCTGCATGTTCTGAATTTCCAGCTGGTTGCGTCCCTCTGTGAAGATGGGCTTGGGGTTTTTCTCGAAGCCCCCCGACAGCAGGCCCCCCTGCCACGGTCGAGCATATATCCTCCCATCCATGTCGAGCACCACTGTAAGACACATACAGTGGTACCTGGACTTATGAGTTTAATCCGTTAAGTAACCAGGCTGATAAAGCAATTTATTCATATCGCAAATGAGTTTTCCCCACTAAATGAAATGCTATTAATCCATTCCAGGGGGTGGGGGCAGTAGCTTTAGCAGGGACGCCCAGACTTTCCTCTCCCCAGCCACTTCCTCTTCCGGGGGGATCCCGAGGCGTTCCCAGGCCAGCCGAGAGACATAGTCTCTCCAACGTGTCCTGGGTCGTCCCCGGGGTCTCCTCCCGGCGAGACGTGCCCGGAACACCTCACCAGGGGGGTGTCCAGGAGGCATCCGAATCAGATGCCCGAGTTTTATAAAGTATAATTACTGTACATACTGTAGTACTCATGTGCATGTGTGCCTATAGGGTATGGCCAAGTGAGGGCTGGAGTCAGTCGGGTTGCCCGGTTATTTCATTTGGAGTTCTGCCCTTTGTGATTCCCTTCATTTTGTATTTGAGCGTTTGATTGTTTGTCACACTCGAACAGTTGTAAGTGAATTCAGCAACTGTCTCTCTCCTTTCCCACATGTGAGGGCATTACAGTACCTTAATTTACCCATTTTTTACTTCACTCAAGCAGCTGTGTATCTGAAGCTTGCTTGTTACTCAAATTTTGGCTAACAACATAAAGCAAAAAAATAATAATACTAATTTGATCAACGGCACGTAATGCAAAAAAACTCATAAGATGGGGCACTTCTAAGTCAAGGTACCACTATATTCATATTCAGCTAACTGCAAGTTAAAAACCATCACTATACAATCGGGAGTTGTGAGACCTGGCGTGTCAGCCGGGAGGTCCTCCTGGAGAGGTTTGGTGAGGAGGTAGAAGTGTTCGCAGCCATGCAGAGGGATAGAGACTTTGGTTTCGCTTGCCTGGCCCAGCTCGTACGCCCACTGTAGCAACACATTCAGAAAGAAAAACACTGATTCAATTGCACTTTTCGGGCTGGTTTTACAGACCACAGCCTAAAATGTTAAATCAAGCTTGGTGACATTAAATTTTTTTAATTTCATTTTTTATACTTATCTGCTTTATGTTTTTGCATCGGTATTTACTTTTTCATGAGGAGATTTGCATGGAGGAATGGGCAAAAATACCAGTAACAGTGTCTGAAAACCTTGTGAAGACCTACAGAAAATGTTTGACCTCTGTCATTGCCAACAAAGGGCATGTAACAAAGTAATTGCAATGAACTTTTAGTGACCAAATACTTATTTTCTACCAGAATTTTCTAATAAATTCTTTAAAAATCAGACTGTAATTTTCTGGATTTTTTCCCCTCAATTTGTCTCTCATAGGTGAGGTATACTTATGATGGAAATTACAGGCCTCTCTCATCTTTTTAAATGGAAGAACTTGCACAATTGTTGACTGGCTAAATACTTTTTGGGCCCACTGTATATGTGAGCAAGCCCTTCTCAATGTTGTCATAATTTGACCTAACAGTACGGCTAATTTACATGATACTGCAGGGACACCTCGTTTCTCCGCCTATGACTTAGCAGCTAGACTTGGCGAAGAAGCACCACTTTCAATCCAAAGCAGTACTACACAAAAGCACTATCGTGTCAAAGCAAAAAGTTAAAGGGGCACCTTTTTTTGACGAACCAACTTTTTCTAGTATTTGGGATGTAATTCTCTATGGTGCCTCAGTAAATACTGTATGTGAAACATGAATTAACTTCGTCCACGCATTCCGGAGTTCCAGACGTTTGTCTGCTGAGAGGCCTGAAATCGGGTCATTTGAATTTCTCGAGCTAATCTAGATCACTAGTGAACATCTCCGCCTTCCCTTTCCGCTCCCGAGTCAGCACTGTCAACATAAACAGGCTTGTTCTCACAAGTGGGTCTTTTAAACAGAGGCAACCAATCAGAGAAAAGGGGCAGCCTTGGCCAAATATGGACAAAGCAGATACGAAACTGGGTCAAACAGAAGTAGCTGTCAGAGGGGCTTTTTCTGGACACTCGTATGACAAAACAAAGGTGTTTTTTTAATGACTTTTTAATTCACACTTTTATACTAAGTCCATGTTAGAGAGTCACTCTATGTATGACAAAATACGGGACCTTTAACAGAGCTATGTTGATAAGTGACACATCCTTGAACTGTAGTATAGGTGGGGACGGAGTGAACAGTATTTACATGAGATAGAACCGCCCCCCCAAAACAGAGTTGTTTCTACTGCTAAAGCGTCACAAGTGTGCTGTAACTCTTTATCGTTTGTGTATTTTGGTCCAAGAATGTCAAGAGACCTTTAGATTAAGACACTTGGGACTTGTTATAAAGTGTGAACACATCTGTAATGTCTCCTTTAAGGCTTAAACTAAGCCATGTGGGTGAAACCGTCCCTTTTTATACCTGTCCAGCACAGTTGACGAAATATTCACACTCGATGGAGCCGCGGTCCGTCTCCACTGCCATCACGTGGCCCTTCTCCACCAGAACCTGCTGAACACTGGTCCTCTCCAGGATCTGAACCCCTGAGTGGCGAGACAAATTAGGCATGCACGTTTGGTATAAAAGTACACATAGCGTGGCATGCCTCTTCCCGCTGCTGCCACAGCCATGGCGTGATTGACATCCGGCGGTGACACCACGGCGTCCGTGGGCAGGTGAAGCGCTCCGACCAGGTCGTGAATGTTCACCAAAGGGTGGCGCTTGGCCACGTCTTTGGGTTTCACAATGTTACAGCTGATCCCCATCACTCTGTAAAAACAGAGAAACAGGTGATGGTTTGGCATCAGTACAGGTGGAGTCATCAGAAGAAGTGGCGAATATCAATGAAGAAGTGGCGAAAACCAAAGAAGAAGAACACGCACGAAGACCTGCTTGAACAAAAGTGCACCTTAACTTTGTTAAAATTAATGACCAGTCGCCTCAGTGCAACATTGGAATAAGATTATATTGTGCAAAGGAGGCTTTCACGATGTGTAGCTTCTGACACGCTCCGAACTCTCAGTTAATTGGGTGAGTGAAACAATTAAATATGTCTATGCCAACATTGAGACAGCTAACAAGGTAAACGGTTGGTTGCACTTTTGCACTGGTGGTTTTTAGCGTTTATTTTAGTCTTCAAACCAACGTAAGAGCCGATGACAAAAATAAAAGCTTAATATTGAGCTAAAACTACACCCTAGCAAATTTACATCACAATGAATTGGGACAAAATTCACATGAACTTTGTCTCACAGTATTACAAACACTAACCTTGTGCCTCATCATTGGGTAAGGAAAGGAATCAACGTTTTATAGCATTTGGTTCCATCCATTTAAAAAATAAAGAAATAAAAAATTTTAAAAAATCATCGGTGCTGTGTGAAGTTAATCTTCGTGCCAAAATGCTGAGTTCCCTTCAAAATATAAGGCTACAAGCTTAAAACAGAAAGTTAAAACTTGCACATATAAAACATTTGACGTGATAAAACAATCCCAAATAACGATTTTTGCAATGCTATATTTAACATTTAACTGAAACATTAATTAATTAATACTGAGTCAATTGGGTTAGTTCCACACACATTGCCTTTTAGTCCATAGGTTTGATATTGATTCTGGTTATAAAGAACCCCAAGTCAAATGTTCATTTTAGTTTATGTTGCAGGCTGCTAAGAAAATGGATGTTCATAATTTGGACACCCTTTATTTAAACCTTGGAAACATTTTTGACCCAGGCACTAAAAGAATG
Source organism: Phyllopteryx taeniolatus (assembly GCF_024500385.1). Lineage (NCBI taxonomy): Eukaryota > Metazoa > Chordata > Actinopteri > Syngnathiformes > Syngnathidae > Phyllopteryx > Phyllopteryx taeniolatus. The sequence continues at coordinate 24,320,276 of NC_084503.1, forward strand.
GGCATCAAGAATTGTTTGGAACCGGAATCGAAATGAGGAATGGGGACCGGAATCGCTCAAATTCAAACAATGCCCAACCAGAGCCTTCACAAATGACGGTTAACTTCTGAAGTTTTGTGTCTTTTTGAGGTGTATTTGAGAATATTTTGGTCCAATCCGGTTTTGAATTACCTGAGAGGCGTTCAACTTTAAACAATTCCAACAAATGAATAATAAATCTGAGTAAAAAGTCTCACTTGAGTCTTGACGCGAGGCGCTTCAGCGAAATTAAGCGGTCCTGATTCTGAGCCAGACACAGAGAACCTGTCTTCACATAGCCTGAAACACACAAAATGAAGGTCAAATAACAAGATGGACGTTTGGCTGGTTGCCAAGGCCGCTTACCAGTCTTGACGCCAGTCTCCTGCTCGAGCTGCTGGTACAGAGCGTTGGAGTAGTCCGCCATTTTGCACTCGATGGAGATGGGCTTGGCCACACTCACAATGCCGGCGCACAGTTTGGTGGTTCCCGCTCCTAGTCTACCAGTAGGACAAAACAATAATCAGAATCATCTTTATTTTGCCAAGTATGTCCAAAAAACACACAAGGAATATGTCTTCGGTAGTTGGAGCCGCTCTAGTACAACAACAGACAGTCAATTGACAGAGAACATTTTTGAGACATAAAGACATTGAGAAAAACAGTCACTGAGCAATAAAGAGTTGCTAGTTATCTGGTAACGCCGGTACATTTATTTATTTTGACAATTTTGCAAAAAAATGCAGAGTCCTCCAGCACTTAGAGCAGTTTGAATGACTAATATAGCAATAGCCGTCACCTTGTCGTGGTGGAGGGGTTTGTGTGTCCCAGTGATCCTAGGAGCTAAGTTGTCTGGGGCTTTATGCCCCTGGCAGGGTCACCCATGACAAACAGGTCCTAGGTGAGGGACCAGACAAAGCACAGCTCAAAGACCCCTAATGATGACGACAAACAATGGACTTCGTTTTCCCTTGCCCGGACGCGGGCCACCGGGGCCCCCCACTGGAGCCAGGCCTGGTGGTGGGGCTCGAAGGCGAGCGCCTGGTGGCCGGGCCTGCACCCATGGGGCCCGGCCGGGCACAGCCCGAAAGGGTAACGTGGGTCCCCCTTCCCATGGGCTCACCACCTGTGGGAGGGGCCATAGGGGTCGGGTGCAGTGTGAGCTGGGCGGTGGCCGAAGGCGGGGACCTTGGCGATCCGATCCCCGGCTACAGAAGCTGGCTCTAGGGACGTGGAATGTCACCTCTCTGGCAGGGAAGGAGCCCGAGCTGGTGTGTGAGGTCGAGAAGTTCCGACTCGATATAGTTGGACTCGCCTCCACACACACCTTGGGCTCTGGTACCAGTCCTCTCGAGAGGGGTTGGACTCTCTTCCACTCTGGAGTTGCCCATGGTGAGAGGCGCCGAGCAGGTGTGGGTATACTTATTGCCCCCCGGCTCGGCGCCTGTACGTTGGGGTTCACCCCGGTGGACGAGGGGGTAGCCTCCCTCCGCCTTCGGGTGGGGGGACGGGTCCTGACTGTTGTTTGTGCCTATGCACCAAACAGCAGTTCAGAGTACCCACCCTTTTTGGAGTCCTTGGAGGGGGTGCTGGAGAGCGCTCCCGCTGGGGACTCCATTGTTCTGTTGGGGGACTTCAATGCTCACGTGGGCAATGACAGTGAGACCTGGAAGGGCGCGATTGGGAGGAACGGCCCCCCCGATCAGAACCCGAGCGGTGTTCTGTTATTGGACTTCTGTGCTCGTCACGGATTGTCCATAACGAACACCATGTTCAAGCATAAGGGTGTCCACACGTGCACTTGGCACCAGGACACCCTAGGTCGCAGTTCGATGATCGACTTTGTGGTCGTGTCATCGGACTTGCAGCCGCATGTCTTGGACACTCGGGTGAAGAGAGGGGCGGAGCTGTCAACTGATCACCACCTGGTGGTGAGTTGGCTCCGATGGTGGGGGAAGATGCCGGTCCGACGTGGCAGGCCCAAACGTATTGTGAGGGTCTGCTGGGAATGTCTGGCAGCATCCCCTGTCAGAAGGAGTTTCAACTCCCACCTCCGACAGAACTTTGCTCATGTTCCGGGGGAGGCGGGGGACATCGAGTCCAAGTGGACCATGTTCCGCGCCTCCATTGCTGAGGCGGCCGACCGGAGCTGTGGCCGTAAGGTGGTCGGTGCCTGTCGTGGCGGCAATCCCCGAACCCGTTGGTGGACACCAACGGTGAGGGATGCCGTCAAGCTGAAGAAGGAGTCCTATCGGGCCTTTTTGGCCTGTGGGACTCCTGAGGCAGCTGATGGGCTTGACCGGCTGGCCAAGCGGAATGCAGCTCTGGTGGTCACTGAAGCAAAAACCCGGGCATGGGAGGAGTTCGGTGAGGCCATGGAGAAAGACTTCCGGACGGCTTCGAGGAAATTCTGGTCCACCATCCGACGTCTCAGGAGAGAAAAGCAGTGCACCACCAGCACTGTGTATAGTGGGGATGGGGCGCTGCTGACCTCGACTCGGGACGTTGTGAGTCGGTGGGGAGAATACTTCGAAGACCTCCTCAATTCCACCGACACGCCTTCCCATGGGGAAGCAGAGTGTGGGTTCTCTGAGGCGGGCTCTCCTATCTCTGGGTTTGAGGTCACCGAGGTAGTTAAAAAGCTCCTCGGTGGCAGGGCCCCGGGGGTGGATGAGATTCGCCCGGAGTTCCTAAAGGCTCTGGATGTTGTGGGGCTGTCCTGGTTGACACGCCTCTGCAACATCGCGTGGACATCGGGGACAGTGCCTCTGGATTGGCAGACTGGGGTGGTGGTCCCCCTTTTTAAGAAGGGGGACCGGAGGGTGTGTTCCAACTACAGGGGGATCACACTGCTCAGCCTCCCTGGTAAGGTCTATTCAGGGGTGCTGGAGAGGAGGGTCCGTCGGGAAGTCGAATCTCAGATTCAGGAGGAGCAGTGTGGTTTTCGTCCTGGCCGTGGAACAGTGGACCAGCTCTACACCCTCGGCAGGGTCCTCGAGGGTGCATGGGAGTTCGCCCAACCAGTCTACATGTGTTTTGTGGACTTGGAGAAGGCGTTCGACCGTGTCCCTCGGGGAGTCCTGTGCAGAGTGCTTCGGGAGTATGGGGTACCGAACCCCCTGATACGGGCTGTTCGGTCCCTGTACGACCGGAGTCAGAGTTTGGTCCGCATATCCGGCAGTAAGTCGGACTCGTTCCCGGTGAGGGTTGGACTCCGCCAAGGCTGCCCTTTGTCGCCGATTCTGTTCATAACTTTTATGGACAGAATTTCTAGGTGCAGCCGAGGCGTAGAGGGGGTCCGGTTTGGTGGCCTCAGTATTGCATCTCTGCTTTTTGCAGATGATGTGGTTCTGTTGGCTTCATCAAGCCGTGACCTCCAACTCTCATTGGAGCAGTTCGCAGCCGAGTGTGAAGCGGCTGGGATGAGAATCAGCACCTCCAAATCTGAGACCATGGTCCTCAGTCGGGAAAGGGTGGCATGCCATCTCCAGGTCGGGGATGAGATCCTGCCCCAAGTGGAGGAATTCAAGTATCTTGGGGTCTTGTTCACGAGTGAGGGAAGAATGGAACGGGAGATCGACAAGCGGATCGGTGCAGCGTCTGCAGTGATGCGGACTTTGTATCGGTCCGTTGTGGTAAAGAAAGAGCTAAGCCGAAAGGCGAAGCTCTCAATTTACCGGTCGATCTTCGTTCCTACCCTCACCTATGGTCATGAGCTGTGGGTCGTGACCGAAAGAAATAGATCCCGGATACAAGCGGCCGAAATGAGTTTCCTCCGCAGGGTGTCCGGGCTCTCCCTTAGAGATAGGGTGAGAAGCTCGGTCATCCGGGAGGATCTCAGAGTAGAGCCGCTGCTCCTCCGCATTGAGAGGAGCCAGATGAGGTGGCTGGGGCATCTGATTCGGATGCCTCCCGGACGCCTCCCTGGTGAGGTGTTCCGGGCATGTCCCACCGGGAGGAGACCCCGGGGACGACCCAGGACACGCTGGAGAGACTACATCCTTCGGCTGGCCTGGGAACGCCTCGGGATCCCCCCGGAAGAGCTGGGTGAAGTGGCTGGGGAGAGGGAAGTCTGGGCGTCCCTGCTGAAGCTACTGCCCCCGCGACCCGACCCGGATAAGCGGTAGAGAATGGATGGATGGATATAGCAATAGTCCAGTGCAATGACCATTGTGTAAAAGGGCGCCGAGACTTCAAGGAGTGTATGCAGTTTAAAGTGACTAGTTGCGCGATAATCTGGGACAATGTTGATTGTGCAAATGTTGCAGACACTCCTCAGTTAGTGTGCAAGTGGTGCAGATGCATGAGTGACCAGTATTGGTCAACAATAGATATGCAAATAGTGCAGTCTGGCGAGACTACTACTGTGAGTGCACGAGTAATGTATAATTGGCCCGACAGAAATGTGACAACACACTCAAGACAAAAAAATTGGCAGCACGTTGCAATGGAATTGTAGGTTAGCTGTTTAAGAAGTTGATGGCAAGAGGGAAGAAGCTGTTGTAATGTCTGCTCGTTCAAGTTGGCATTGCTCGGTAGCGCCTACCTGAGGCACGTATAATGAATATTATAATAATGTAATGTAATACTCCTGACAGTCGAAAGACTTATGCACTTTAATTTGTATATTTTGGCATTTACACATTCAATCATTTGGTATATTATCTAGCCTATGGCACAAACATTTTTTTTGTACTTCACATGGTCCATTCTACTGTATCTTGTCTCCTCTCCTCGGTCATCTCATTGTCCCACTTCTTCTTAGCTAACCTCTTTCCTAGTATGATTTCCTGATTCCACCACCAAGTCATCGTCTAGCCTTTCCTACCTGAAGATACACCAAGTAATCTCCTGTCTGTCTCCCTGATCACCTTGGCTGTAGTAGCCCAGTCTTCTGGAAGGTCTTCCTCCACTGAGAGCCTGTATCACCTCTTCTCTGTCTGTCTATCTGTCCCTCCAAGTTCCTTTCCTAGATGCCGAACTTACTTATCACTTCTTCATACCCCCTCATACTCCTTAACCAACATGTCCATTACAATCTACATCAATCACAATCTGTCTGGGATGCTCAGAACTACTTCGTCTAGATCGTTCCAGAAGTTCTGTTTCACCTCTAGGTCACATCCTACCTTTGGGGCAAAGCCAGTAATTACAATAAACATAAAACCCCCAATTTCATGTTTCAGCCTCATCACTCGATCTGACACGGTTTTTCACCTCCAAGACCTTCTTAGCCAACTCTTACTTTAAAATAGTCCCTACTCGATTTGTCCTCCCATCTACACTATAGTAAAATAATTTGAACCCTGCCCCTAAGCTTCTAGCCTTACTGCCTTTCACCTGCTCTCCTGAACAAACAATATATCAACCTTTCTCCTAACCATCATGTCAACCAGCTCCCAAGGGTTTCCTGTCATAGTCCCAATATTCAAAGTCCCCACATTCAGTTCTAGGCTCTGTATTTTCCTCATCTCTTTCTGCCGCTTTCCAGCTCTCCTTCATCTTCGACCCAGTAGCTGAATTTCCACCGGCGCCGTTACGTTGTTAACCCGGGCCACGACCGACCCGGTATAGAATTCTTAGGATGAACGTTCATATTTGTTTGGCAAAGTTTTAAGCCGAATGTGCTTCCTGTCGCAACCCTTTGCATTTATGTGGGCTTGGGACCAGCCTATGGTAAATAACCCAATTTCTTTGTTCACTGTGAAATGACAATAAAGATTTTAATTCAAATAAATAAAATAAATGTAATCATAACCACACCCATTATAGTGACTTAAGCTGTTTAAAGAATAATGATTGATCTGAATGTGGTAAGAGGCAGAATTTCTCGTCATGGTGGGTAAGTGTAAAAAAGGTTTATTCACCTACAATATTCAACCAAAATGAGTAAACCCCTCCCAAAGTCAGCATTTTATTCATTTCTGAGTTAACAAAGGAATATTTTATTGCAATTGTGGTTATGTTTTCCTCACCAGTGGTTACATTATTGTATATTAAATTGTTTTTTTTTTTTTACATCTAAAATTTTGCTTTGCGCGACTTTTTCCGTTTTTGCAAAATTCATTTCTTGGAAAAAATATATTTTTATATGAGCATGTCTCATTCCTAATTAATAGCCAATTTTTTGCATGAAAAATTTGTAGTGTGAAATATTGATCCTGTAAACCCCATCACTGGTAAAAGTTGAGTGAAAATTCAGAGGCGCTGGCTCACAGTAATATTTTCAGAAATAGGCAGACGACAAAAGATTTTACTTGGTTTTGTAACTTCACATTTGATGGGTGCGCAGGCACTCCCAAGACTATTTATACTCCAGCTTTTAAAAAGTTTATTTTCCATACTATTTTATGGAAATAATATTGGGTGCCAGGGAGGTTGAGTGGTTCACACCGTTGTAATGTTTTTGTTTTGACACTCATGCATCCCCTCACAGTCAAAAAGAAAAAACAAACAAAAACGTGCTAGTTAGTTACTTTTTCCATATAGTTTTATTGAAGACTCTGAATCTGGGGCAGGCAAACTTTGATTTTAAAACATACAGATAGGCAGGGTCTTTCATAGATGAGGTTATGAAAGAAAAAACAAAAAAAAAGTTAAAATGTGTATGTAAAATGGTTTATTTTAATGCCCTGCAATTGGCTGGCAACCAGTCCAGAGTGTACCCCACCCTCTTACCCAAAGTCAGCTGGGATAGGCTACAGCTCACCCACGATCTGAGTGAGGATAAGCAATATAGAAAATGGATGGATGGTTTGTTTTACTAAAATGATAGTAATTTGTTTTCATTTCAAAATGCCATTATTTACCAACAATTTACTAAAACATAATCAATTATTTAATAAAATGTTTGTTTACAAATATTTAATTGTATTTACAATTAATTATTTAATTACATACATGAATACAAAATAAATTAAACATGAATAATTACACTTTGATTAACCAATTTTAAGAATATTTGACAAAATAAAGAAGAGAAAATTTGAAGGACTCTTTATAATGTAATTGCTCATGGGCCAGATTAGGGAATGGAGCGGGCCATGTGTGGACCGTAGGCCATACTTGGCCTACTCCTGCTCCAAATTAAGTAATTTAGCACTTTACACAGAGATGACTCACAAGGTGATTAAATAAAAATACAGAATCACATTATTTTACAATTAATAGAAAAAAAATGAATCATTCAAATCAAATCAAAACAAAACAAAATTAAAACAATCTAGTCTTACTGCAATGCCTGCCTAAATGTGATTTTAACTGCTTTATAAAAAATGTCCATGCAAGAGAAGGCTCTTCGCTCAAAAGGAAGTGCATTCCACATTTGGAGGCAACTTGCTGCAAGGCTCTAACTACCTTTTTTTTTTTTTTTATATATATTTTATTCTAAGTTGTCCCCCTCTTGTGACTCTAATACAGAACGGATGAATGCTCCGAGATGACATACCTGCCCTGCTCCAGGAGAACAATATCAGTCCAGCCCAGTTTAGCCAGGTGATATGCCACTGAAGTCCCCACGATGCCTCCACCACAGATGACCACACGGGCCTGGCTTGGCAGTGGCAGCGGCTGAGAGGAGTCGCCGCTCACCACCTGCATACAGTTTGCGGAAGTCCACAGGCCTCTCCCAGCCAACGCGTAACCCCCCGCGTGGGGAACCAACAGCCTGGGGAGCAGAGCAGGGGACAGAGCCCTGGAGCTCCGTACACAGCTGCACATGGCTGACTGTCCTCTCTGTTGGTACACACACACACACACACAAATGAATAAAATAAAATAAAAATCATACCTTCATATTTCTACATTTTACATTAGAAAAATGCAACATCAATAGTTTGTCTTCTTACAGCCATTAAGTGCTGCTAGAAGTTGCGTTTGGACCTTGCTTATTATTATTTATTTTTTTAAACTAGCCAACTCCATTTGTTTACAAACTAGGTGTGTGGCTACAGACTGAGGCAGTTATACTTCTCCTTACCGGCATTACCAGATAACTATTAACCCTTTATTGCTCAGTGACTGTTTTTTGTCAATGTCTTTATATCTCCAAAGTGTTCTCTGTCAATTGACTGTTTGTTGTCGTACGAGAGCGGCTCCAACTACCGGAGACAAATTCCTTGTGTGTTTTTTGGACATACTTGGCAAATAAAGATGATTCTGATTCTTTACCTATTATGTAATATCATTGTCCCTGCCTGCATTAAATTATATTTTTTAATGGTTTTTAACAGAAGCAAAATAAGACATGTAGCAAACTTTCGCAGGCCAGGTAAGATTATGGTGGTTGGGGGACAGACCTGGCCCGCGGGCCTTGAATTTGACACCCGTGGCTTCAGTGTCAAGAGTCATCTTCAGGTTGCAACAGTGAAACAAAGACTGGAGGAGTCACAGAAAGGCATAGAAGTGGGCATCCTTGGAAATTTATCAGTCATTTAAAATTTTACAGTAGGTCAAATTATGTTGGAAGATTTATAGTGTATTTTAGGTTCTTCCTGAAATTTCCCCTGATAGCTGAATATTTACTCACGTTTTGAAAGTAGCAGTGCATTTTACACAGGCTAGTTTTAAACAATCTTTTCTCTTTTTTCCTTATCAATAAATAGGAACTTAGCAAGTAGATACGAAACGCGGGTCCCATGGTGGCAATAGTTTAGAACCACTGTACCTTGGAGCATTTTATATGACACTTCACGCCAACCTAACTTACAAAAGTCCTTCAGGTGTCACAAATCCAGACGTCGACTTCTGCTAGCCTCGAAAGCCCGTCTTGGCACAGCTGACAGCTAGCGAGCTTCAGCACGCGCCGAACCTTGTTCACTTTCGCTGGATATATTTTTGTTTTAACGCCAATTTTACTGTTGTATAAAGCAGTCAAATGATCTCAAGCGTGTTTTGGTCTGGTGTGGGGGCTCGTCGCACCGAGTGGCAGCTATCGCGTCGGGCTAATGCTAAAGACCGACTAGCAAAAAAATGTCGAAGGGTAAAGTGTCTAAACGTCTACAAAATGCAAAAAGGGCGGCTCTACTTTTCCTGCCATTTTGGTCGTCTTTCTCATTTACCTACTAATTCAGTCGCAGTGGAATCTCAGCGTCAATACATGCAGAGTGGGCGGCGTACTGTGTTATGATGACGGAAGGAACTCTTGTTTGGCTTCAAGGCTAAACTGTCGAGTATTGAGTCTGAAGGCAAAGTTAGCAGAGGTGTTAGCGGATGCTACTTCTGATGTTACTCTTTCAACGAAAAAGTATCAGGGTGGGTTTAGAATTTAAAATGGCGTTACGGTTCTTTTATTTTATTTTATTTTTTTAGACGTCAAAGTTCTGATATGGTTTCGTGTTAAAAATGTGACTCAAACACTAATGTGTTTAATATTATTATTAATATTATAAGGTATTAGAGGTACATGTTTTTCATGTTAAATCTAACATATATAAAATAATTATTGTATTTACCATTTATGTGATGATCACAGATAATAACATACAGGGTAGGCCAAAAATATGTATACTTTTTGAATGGGATAAAATAATGAAGCAAGACAAAAAGGAAAAGAGAAGGAAGGGAACAGGGTGGTACAGTATGAAGGGAAGAATGGAATGTTGGAAGGTATGACACAAGGATGGTATGGAAGGAAGGAAGGAACGATGGAGGGAGGGAGAAATGATGGAAGGTAAGAAGGAATGATAGAGGGAAAGAAAGAAGGAAGGACACAAGAATAAAGGGACCTTTCGCCTCTATACCCTAATTTGAAACCTTAACCATTGTTTCAAAGTCGAACCCCTACTTTTAATTTATGAGATTAAACTGTTTAATAAATGTCATTGTAAATGTAATTTAAAAAAATGTAAATGTAACGTGTATACTTACTTTTGGCCCATCCTGTATATTAAATTGGTTCAAAGAGAATTCTACTGTGAACAAATCAGCCCAGGACACGTGAATCATTTGCTGCATGACGAGCCACAGAGGAAATAATCAACTATTTTTATTTATTGACATGTTTTTAAATTTCAGCTATTTACAATCACCAAAAATACAAAACCAAAAAACAACACCATGACAGTTAAAATATCAAACATTAGTCGTTAACTACTGTACATCGGGTGTAAGCATCATAAGCATAAATGTCCTCTATGTAAATTGAGTTAAACACCTCATTGTTTGACTCAGAAGTGAATTTATATAATTTGAAGCGCTTTTTATTTTTTTTGTTTTTTTGTTTGTTTGTTTTTATAATCCATTGATCACTAACCGTAACCCAGATTAGCAACGAGGCAAAGGGTGATGAAGTTGGTTTTTACCATAAAATGGTAACAGAGTACAATCATTCAGCTCAAAGCTGTACAACAATCAAACCAAAAACTCCAATAAATCTCCCCAAATGCTTACATACAGTGTCAATTCTGCATTAGGGGTAACACTGCGATTGGCTGGCAACCAGTTCAGGGTGTACCCCGCCTCCTGCCCGATGACAGCTGGGATAGGCTCCAGCACGCCCGCGACCCTAGTGAGGAGAAGCGGCTCAGAAAATGGATGGATGGATGGATGGGTAACATGTTAGGAAAACTACATTATATTTTCTTCAAATATGTATTTCATATTTAATACAGAGTAATGATTACACTGAAAATATATGTGTATAGATGAATTTGTCTCATAATAAACCCTTATAATGCTGTTTTTGCATTCATTTCCTCACTGACTTTGTTCTGTTCCTGCCTCATCTCCCTGTCCATTCTCTGTTATATGTTGTAGTAGTGGAGCCCTCTGCCCTCATTGCTGCCCGCGAAACATTGCCACTGGGCCTGTAAATCATTTTGCCCCATGAAATCAAGCTAAAATCAAGCGACCTTACAAAACCTACATGTCCAGGAAAACCAATCAGGGCTATTATGCCTAGCTAGCTAAAGTTTTAGTTCAGTTGTGTGTTTTGTGTGGTCATTTTATGAGGAATTTTACCAATTCTATATTTTAAAAAGCATTAATCTTCCTGGTATGGGGTCTACCTAAGTGGTTTTCATTTAAAATGTGACATGTTCAGGCTTTGTCTTATTGGTGCACTGTTAAACCATGACCATGACACAGACTAGACTTGGACAAGAGGGGGAAAAAAAGCTACATTTTAAATTACACGAATATTTGAATTAGCGCTGATAGAGGTGTAAGAGAAGGTGATCGTTGTTTTTGATGTTCAATAAGTCATTTATTGTGTGATATGCAGTTGATGAAGACTGGATTTACACTGTGATCAAATTCGAAGGAGAAAAACACATATCCTCAAAATCTGAATCAGAAATTGTTCATATGTGGTTACAACTTGGATGTGAATGGGATATCTGCCAATGGGATGGACTGATATATGAAAGCAAACGGAGACAAATTGAGACCTAATCAAGGCTTAAAGAAATTGCGACCAAGTCAAGACCAATACCAAGGTAATGTGAGACCAAGTCAAGACCAACACTTTGAGGAGTTGAGACCAAGTGAAGTCTTCGACAAATCTAGACCAAGTCAAGACCAAAACTTTTAGGTAGTCAAGATCAAGTAAGACTAAATCAAGGCCAAGATTTTGAGGAAACGAAACCAAGGCAAGACCTGAGGAATTTAGCTCGAATCAAGACTTTGACAAATTATTTCCAAGTCAAGACCTGAGCTAACAAGACAAAACTTTGACAAGCTAAGACTAAGTTAAGAGCAAGTTGAGTTTTCGACAAGTCTAGACCAAGTCAAGACGAAAACTTTTAGGTGTCAAGATCAAGTAAGACTAAGTCAAGAACAAGATTTTGACGAAAGGAAATCAAGGCAAGACTTGAGAAATTTAGCCCGAATCAACACTTTTGACAAATTAATTGCAAGTCAAGACATGAGCTTTCAAGACAAAACTTTGACAAGATAAGACTAAGTTATGACCAGGACCTTGAGGAATCGTTGGCAAATCAAGACCAAGTCAAACTCAAGAGTTTCAGACCTCAAGACTACAGTAAGACTAAATCAAGACCAAGACAAGGCAATGTGAGGACAAGTCAAGATCAAGACATTGAGGAGTCAAGACCAAATCAAGTATTTGACAAGTCTAGACCAAGACTTTTAGGAGTTGAGATTAAGTAAAACCAAATTAAGAACAAGAGTTTGAGGAAACAAAACATTGACAAGACTTGAGGAATTTAGACCAAATCAAGACTGACGAGTTGAGACAAAGTTAAGACCAATAATTTGAGGAATTGGGAGCAAATTAAAATTTAGAGGATTTAAGGAGCAAGTCAAAACCAAGTAATGTAAGACCAAATCAAGGCCATGGCTTGAAAAGTTGTCCTAAAGACCAAGACAAGGCAATGTGATACCAAGTCAAGACCCAGATTTTGAGGAGTCAAGACCAAGTCAAGCCTTTGAGAAGTTGAGACCAAATCAAGACCAAGACATTGATGAGTCAAGACCAAACTCTTTGAAGATTCAAGACCAAATCAAGACAGTGAGAAGTCTAGACCAAATCAAGACCAAGACTATAAGGTATCGAGACCAACTCAAGACTTGGAACAGTCCAGACTAAATGAAGTCTTTGGCAAATTTAGATTGTCGAGCATAAGTCTTTGCGCAATCGAAAGAGACTGATGAGTCAAGACCAAGTTAAGATGAAGAATAGTCCAGATGACTACTTTGAGGAGTTGAGACTAAGCCAATACCAATACCTTTAGGAGTCATCATTTAATTTTTATGTCGTGAACAAAAACCAAAGCGAGTGAAAAACTGACCAAGTTAACTCAACTTGTGATTCAGACCAGAGGAACTAAAGTACAGATGTGAAAGCATCCGACACTTAAGCACGGTAATATCAGATATGTGTCATTGACAGTAGATGTAAATAGACAGTTGACACACACGCACTAACTGTGAATTTTGCCCTGCAGTGTAAATCCACCCTACATTACGAACAGGACATCGGTGGCATGACAGTATTGGTAGCTGCGCTACACCTCATTGTGCTGGCTGAGCTCCTCTGAGACGCTGTTATACTCCGTAGCCCGGGCACTCATGCCCAGGTATTGTTTCAGGAACTCGCTGAAGCGTTTCTGGTTGTTCCACTTGCGCGCCGACTTGCGGATGCCGATGAAGCCGCCATAACGCTTCTGGTAGGACCTGGCTGGCGCCATCAGCTTTCTGTAGCCATGTCGGCCCTTCACAAAGCCGCCAAACCTCTTGGAGACTCTCAGAGCCATGTCACCATCATCAGAGTCCTCATACACATCATCAAAAGACAGGGCATCATGGTTACCCGTGTCCCTTTCTTTCAGTCCCAGTGCTCGGGTCATGTGATCAAACCTCTGCAAACCCAATGGCAGCTCCTCCCCGTCTTCCTCCCCCTCGGCAGGAAACAAGACCTCCACTTCCTCCTGAGATCGTTTGGGCAGGGAGGACAGCAACAAGGACCCACGACAGGCATCCCAGGAGGATGCTGGGGAGGCAGAGGCTGCACATTCAAAGAGACATTCCTGGCAGGAAAACAGATGAAAGTATTAACTCTTAGTGTTTTGTTTTTTGGGGGCTTTTTTTAAAATTGCAGAAGTAAGAGACGCCTCAACAATGGAGAGTTAGGAGAAGAACAAGACACACATTGGTTCTTTAGACTTTTTTGTATGTCTTCTTATGACAGACATGTCTACCCAATTTTGAGTAAATTGGTGAAACTGGTGTCATTTTTTTTTTTTTTTACTTTTCAAAAATCCTGAAAATGATCATAAAACTTGAATGACAGTCTCAGCTCACACTAGCTGGCATTTGCAAGCGTCAGTATTTAGAGTCATCTATCGGGTTCACATTCTTGATTCAAATAAGGACTCATTTGGCAATTCCCGAGAAGGAGTTTGTCAATGCCCAAGCCTTGAAATTCACCCAAAATGGCTGCTTCAAACCAAAATGATCAACTTTTTGTTCAATTTCATTTATTGGTTCTTGAGACTATTTCATGCTTCCCGTTATGAGAGACATGTCCACCCAATTTGGTGTCAATCAGTGAAACTAAAAACTGATTTTTCATAACTTTCAAAGGGGTGCTACTCATTGAGTTGTGGTTGAGGTAAGGACATATACATATACACATGCATATACTGTATTACATACACCAGTATACACATGCTTGCAAAAACTGGGAAGTGATCAGGCATGTTGAAGCTCCAAAAGAAAAATAAGACTAATAATAAACAAAATGATTCCAAAAGTGTAATACTAATAATGCTAATAACACTTAGTTTTGATGTGACACGATCAGACAGGTATAAATCTAACAAAAGTGAACACGATTGTATCCCACCAATTGCGTAGTAGAGTTTTATGTGCATTTTGTATGTTGATGACCATGCCTGACATCCCAACATGGGCTCAATATGGTATCTTGCATAATTTGGACAAATTTATGAAAATTAGCCCCCAACACCAGTTTCACCGATTGACACGAAATTAGGTTGATAGGTCTATCCTGACAGGATGTACAAAAAAGTCAAAAAAAAAAACATTTGCCAAATTGAACAGGAAATTGGACATTTTGGTTTGAAGTATCAATTTGGATGAATTCCTTTGCTCGTACTGGGCCCAAATGAGCCCCAATCAGAAGCAGGTGTCGTCGACAGATCGACAGCATGATAATTCTGATGTTTTTTTTGCCACAACCATCTCATGTGGGTCGAGCATGTTTTAGAATGTTTGATGATCATTTTGAGGATTTGCATTTAAAAAAGGACCGGTGAGTCCCGGTTCTTGAAAAAAAAAATAGCCCCTAACACCAGTTTAAAAAATCAACATGAAATGTGGTGGACATCTCTATCATAACAGCCTGCACAAAAAAAGTCACAAAGACCTATGACCTGAATTGAACAGGAAGTCAGCCATTTTGGTTTGAAGCAATGATTTTGGTATTTTCAAACAAATTCCTTCTACAGGGAATTCGCCCAAATGAGCCCCAAACGGAAAATGTATCTGAAACAGACGGCTGAATCTGAATTGCCAAGTTTATTTTTTTCAATATGGGTACAGCATGGTGTCAAAGCTTGATGAACGCTTCAAAGATTCGTCATGAAAACAGGGGTGCGAGGGCCTGTTTGTTGCTGCTTTGTTGCAGATTTTATGTTTACTGTTGCAGTTGTAGTTTGCATTGCCGTAGAACTATACTGTATCATACTGAGTAAGTGATTCGTTCGTTGAACATCTTCGTTTGTGATCCGCTATGGAGCGATGTACTTGTGCGATGAATGATTCGTTTGCGCAAGGAAGAACGTACTACGCAGTGAACGTACTCATGAGTGATTTTAACCGCAAGTCCAGACGTCCTCGCGGGGATAGCTTTCACTAGCAGCTACAAGCTACCGGCTTATTTATGAGTCTGTCAACCACACATATTTAAAAAAAATGTAAATTAATAATAACTATATATACGTACACATATCATTCCCTCTGGGTCTCTAATGTGATTATTAAAGCTTTTCATTTCATAATAATAATAATACATTAAACTTATAGAGTGCTTCTCAAGACAGGATGTTCGGTAGCTGAGCTCTCTGCACGCATGTTCACGACTCACAACCGAAGCCTTGTATTCGAGAGCTTGCTGAGAGAGAGCTAGGTAGGTGATAATTTAGCCGAAGTTTTTTTTTTTAATCTCCCCGCCTTTCCTAGTTTACAATACATTACAACAACAATGCACAGTCCTTAGGTGAACATGTTGAGTGACCATGAACCTCAGGGATGGATCATTAACTGAATGAGGAAGCACTTGAATGGTTTTGTGAAAAAGAACTGAACAATTCGGTGAACGAATCTTTTGTACGAATCCTTTTAATGAATTGATTCACATGATTCAGTACACTCAAAAGAACTTCCGTGCCCATCACTAATACTGAGCCCTGTTTGGGTACTTACAACTACTCAATCCAAATCTCTATAATAAACACATACCTCCATTGTCATTAAGTTATAACTGAGCTAAATGCCGCTGTCACAAGGCAGTAAATCATCATTTGTGTCTATACTTCATGTCCTCAAATGTCTTTTCCTCGTCTACTTGTCGAGAGGCACGCACATGTATCCCCGGGAATCAATTAGCCACAACAAATTAGTAAAAGTTAAATGCCAAAAGGCTAATTGGTTGAGTCACATAGAGAAGGAAGTGGAAGGTTTGCCTCTTATCAGCAAATTAAAATTGAGTTTGTCACAAGAAGCTTAACAAATGTGTGTGTGGTTGTATGCAAAAGGTGCTCACCATGGTGTTGAAGGTGAGCTCTTTGGGCAGGATGAGGCTGCAGGACAGGCAGTCATCCTGACAGTCCGCATGTGCGCCATCAACACAAAGCAGCAGCATCAGGAGCACCACCAGCATCTTCATGATGGTCTGCAGATCAAACATTAAGCCGTGACAATCTTTAATATATTGGTAGCATTTGAATATTTATTTTTGTTAAAATGATGATTTATTAAACCAAACAGAACAACACAAACCATTTGAGATTCACAAAAAAACTTTCTTTCATAGTCCTGGACATGTGTGTGCATGGTCACAGAAAAGTCAACCACAAAGACAATGTCCCCCCAAAAATTCCGTGACCCTAGTGAGGTATGGAAAATGAATGAATGAATATATTACGAGACTGATGGTGCTAAATTGCAAAACATAGCGTTGCCGTCATTGTGTGTGGGCTGAGCATGGTGACGGAGTTAGCAACACACAACAAAAAATAAAAATCTATTAACTCTGCCCCCAAAAATTCAGCCCCCTGAGCCAGTTTCACTTCGCAACATAAAATTTGGTATGCATATATGTCATCAGAAGACCCACAAAACTGTTTAAAAACCTATGCTCGAAAAGAAACTAGAAGGATGCCACATTGTTCGAAGCAGCCTTTTTGAATCATTTTGATTGGGGTCCTTTACAGGCAAACATGTTCTAAAACTGTTGCCCTATTGCTACCACGTATGCTAGATAGATGGCCGACACTAAATTGCAAAACATTTTAGTTTTTGTCATTGCGTGTGGGTGGAGCATGATGCTGAAGTTTGATGTCTTGCCAATGTTGACCAAATAAAAAAAAAATCCATCCTACAGAGTCAGTTTCAATGAAATTTGGTAGGCATGTCAATCATGAGTAGACCCACAGCAAAGTCTCCACAACTGATGGCCGAAGCGACACATGAAGTCTGCCATTTTGTTTGAAGTGGCCATTTTAGGGTCATATTGGCCAGCCCTTCAACAGTCCTTCAAAGGCAAACTTGTCCTAGAGTTTTTTTCTGATTGCTACCATGTTTGAACCACACATTATAGACACATTGGTGTTGCTTAATCTTGAAACATTTGAGTTGCCGTCAGGCGGCACGGTGACCGACTGGTTAGAGCGTCTGCCTCACAGTTCTGAGGACTGGGGTTCAATCCCCGGCCCCGCCTGTGTGGAGTTTGCATGTTCTCCCCGTGCCTGCGTGGGTTTTCTCCAGGCACTCCGGTTTCCTCCCACATCCCAAAAACATGCGTGGTATGTTAAATGACAACTCTAAATTGCCCGTAAGTGTGAATGTGAGTGTGAATGGTTGTTTGTTTGTATGTGCCCTGCGATTGGCTGGCAACCAGTTCAGGATGTACCCCGCCTCCTGCCCGATGATAGCTGGGATAGCAGAAAATGGATGGATGGATGGATGGATGGATGGATGGATGGAGTTTCCGTCACTGCATGTGTGTAGTGTGGCGGTGAAACTTGAAGATGAACCTGGAGACACACACACACACACACACACACACACACTTGCTGACATTGGAGTGACTCAACAAACCAGAGTCTTTGTGTAGCTCACAGTGAGGATCAGCCTTTACAAACAAAAATAATATACAGGTATGTGATGAACAATAGACCTTATCAGGCGCAGACATCTTGAATTTTCTCCACCACAAAAAAAACACAAGTGGTGCTAATGACAAAATGACGGAAAAGCTGAGGTTCCTGCACTTTATCAGAATAATAATTACTATTGTGTCTTCACTGGAATGCTTTAAAGAGCTCGAATGATATCTTTTAGGGGCAGGAAGTGAAAGATGACATTTATCGACGCAAAACGAGATGAAAAAAGTTTTTTTTGACCTCATTTTAAGTGTATGAGGAAGAAGTGAGTTTTGCACTCATTTAACAAACTCATATGTTCCTTTAATTGACGCCTTTAACGCCTCTGGCAACGCCACTGACTCATTGTTTCACACACATAAAGATTCACTCACTCACACATAAATGCGTATACTATACATTTAAATAATTGTTCACTTAAATTCACACGCGTATAGGTGCAAAACATTTCACAATTTAATGTCATCCATCTGTCTAGAATACCAGGTTCAAATTTGGTACTAATGTGTTAACTGAAGTGTTCTCAACGTATTTCAAATAAAGATGATTTCGATTCTGATAATTGAATGAAATCTCTTGAACAATTTTGCCTTTGATGGACCACTATAAGAGGCCAAAATGACCCCATAAAGTGTGTCTTTTCAGGTGAGTTTGAGACTTTTTTGTGGGTCTAATGATAGACATGCCTACTTAAATCAATGTTGAAAAGTAAACCTAGCTTCTGGGGGTAAATAAAAAAAAAATTAAAATCTGTGGGTGCTACTGAATTATAAGTAACGGCTAAGTGCAATCAAATTTCTCACTGAATTTAGTCATTTTCTTATGTTACCTAAAACCTAAGTGCCATTTTTTTTGGTGTTTTTTTGTTGCTGTTCCCATTGCAAATAAGCAACTATGCTGAATTGCTGATGAAATTGAGCTAACAGATCCCGTTGACTGTCAGGTGCTTCCGGGAGCTCCTTGAAAGCAATTAATTTGCATTTAATGAAACGATTAACTGCAAAGTAAACCAGCTAATTAAGCCCATTACTGTCTGTGGTGGTGCAGGACTTGTACGATTACCTACGACCTTCCGTTTCCCAAAAAAACATCCAATCCACTAAAAGAGTCGTGAGAGCTGAAGTCCAAGTCCAGTTGACGTCTATGAAAATATGGGTTGAGTCAAGCGTGAGAAAAAAGTACAGTATCTGGAAATGCTCTGATTGAGTACTTTATTTTTCTCAATTATTGCTTTTCTCTCATTAAGAACATGACCATCTGAAAAAAAATCTCCTATGGCGACCTAAAGCCGGATTATTCATGGGCGACTGAACATACTGCATATTATTATTAACAAACTCTAACTGGACTTGCAACTTTGTGGTGGTTTTTCTCATCGTGTTTCTTTTTTTTTGAATAATTGACCACTCATTTGCATGCAGGGTGCAGAAAGTGTTGGATTATAACCTTGATATTAACACTTAACAGCTCTTGTTATGTAGCTAAAACCAGATGTTTACCTACACTATATAAAAAGAGATATGCTTTATGCTGTTTTATGCCAATTAGGATTACCCAAATTATTTTTTAATGCCAGAATAATGAGAATTTTTTTTTTCTCGTCACATTCATTGCTCTGGAGTGATTTCGGCCCTTTCTTCCACACAAGCAGTCTTAAAATCTTGAAGGTTCCGTGGGCTTCTTTTATGGACCTTGAGTTTCAGGTCTTTCCATCGATTTTTGATTGCATTCAAGTCAGGTGATTGGCTGGGCCATTCTAGCAGCTTTATTTTATTTCTTTTTAACCGATTCAGAGTTTCCTTGGCAGTATGTTTTGGATCATTATCCTGTGAAATGTCCACCCTCGTTTGATTTCCATCATCCTTATAGATGGCAGGAGATTTTTGTCAAGAATGTCTTGGCACATTTGCCCATTCATCCTTCCTTCAATAATGTGAAGTTTACCAGTACTATTTGCTGAAAATCAGCCCCACACCATCATGTTCCCACCTCCGAACTTCACTGTTGGTATAGTGTTTTTAGGGTGATGTGCAGTGCCATTTCGCCTCTAAACGTGGTGGCATCAAAACTGTTCAATTTTGCTCTCATCAGACCAGACCAGTATTTAACTGGCTTGTCCAAATGTTGTTCAGCAAACTTTAAACAAGCTTTGATGCTTCTTGCGTGATGAGCGTGCATACAGGCTGTGGCAGCGGCGTACATTACTCACTGTTCAGGTGAGTAATGTTCAGGTCTTTTTGAAGCTCTCCACAGGTGGTCCTCGGCTCTTGGAAACTCTTCTGATTATGCTTTGCACTCCTCCGACACAAATCTTACAAGGAGCACCTGTTCGAGGAAAGTTTATGGTGGTATGATTGGCTTGCCACTTACGTATTATGGCCCCAATTGTGCTCACTGGAACGTTCAGAAGCTTAGATATGTGCCTGGAACCAATGTCATCGTTATGTTGTGCAACAATTAGATTGCAATGGTCTTGAGACAACTCTCTGCTCTTACCTATCATGATATGTGTCTTGACTCACACCTTGGCAATGAGACATTTTTGTAGGCCATCAATTAGGACTGAACCAGCTGATATTCATTTGCACTGAGAAGGAGCTGGATTGCTGTTTGATCATTGATAGATTTTAGGTGTTGTCCTGGCTTTCCATGCCTTTTTGCACCTCCCTTTCTTCATGTGTTCAATACTTTTTCCCTGTGTCATTTCACATTTCTGCACACAACTTAATTTCTGTACTTATTTGTTCTACTTTCTTTGTATGTATAGATTACTTGGGTTGTTCTCAACATCTGATGAAATTGTCATGTTAGTAGCACCTTTGGAAATATATTTAATGAGAAAAATGGTGACGTTTTAAGCACTTATTTCAGCCACTGTAAATCATCAGCATTAACACAAACAAGCCTATAAAGAAGCACAACTTGTCTCAAAACTAAAGCCTAGCAACTTCACTTTATCTGTCAGGCCCACTCAAAAACATTCTCATCTCTTTTGTTTTAACTATTGATAACTGACTGGCCAATCCATATCACCTATCAGCTTGAATGAAATGCTAATTGGCGCCCACTCATGCTCATCATCGCTGTCACTCATTGGCTTCCACCACAAGAGCACATTAAGCGTGTGCCCGACCCCAAAGAATGGTTAAAGTTGCTCAGTAATCTTATACAGGGAAATAGGCTCCAAATAATATGGTAATCAATGCAGTGGATCAAATGGCCTCTGAAAATATATATTTTTTTAACATTCTGAATTACATTTTGAATAACAAATGAGACGGTGAAGCGACATTGTGAGGTGATCGTTAAATAATAGGCTATAATGTACCCTTGCAAAACCTGGAAAACTGGATGAGAAAATCTCTCCAAAATATATTTTGCCTTTGACTTTTTGTATTACTATTTATTATTCCGAATTGTTTGGATTCTTACCATGGTGGGAGATAGCAAGCTGAGGTTATTACAGCCAGACACCGTAAGCTAAATCCGATTCTCCGATTCAATGTGTCTGATCACCTTGGGTCAATCAATGCAGGTGGACACACACACACACACACACACACACACACAGGTGATGTTTAAAAGACGTAACTGCCAGCCCATTTCATCCAGTCAAAAGTAGGAAGAAAATCATTAGTGGAAAAAACTCGATAAGAACAATGGTGACTAGAGGAAAGCGGTGAGTCACACTTGAAGCACTGTTATTATCAATCTATCCATTCTCTGTACAGCTTTTCCTGATGATGGTCGCGGGTGTGTTGGAGCTCATCCCAGCTGACATTGGGCGTGAGGCAAGGGGTAAACCCTAAACTGGTTGCCAGCCGATCGCAGGGCACATAGACAAACAACCATTCACACTCACGGACAATTCTGACTCTTCAGTAAACCTACCATGCATGTTTTTGCAATGCAATGCAAAGGTTGTAGATAAGCCTTTCACCTTTAAACATTCTTAGTTGTCACATACATTGCAGCATGATCATCATAGAAGGGGGATCCCTCCGTCTGTGATCCCTTCCCTAGGTTTCTCCTTTTTCCTCCGAAATGGATTATCTCTGAGTTTTTTTATGCCCGGAAGGGGGGTTAGACTCGGGGATGTCATTGATTTTTGGGCTTGTGGTGCCCTGTGAGACTCTTTTGTGATTAAGGGCTATATAAAAATACTTGACTAGACTAATTGAACGGTTAAACAATAAAGCACCCGTGTGTACAAATATTTTGCAGTTTATCACAATTGCAAAGCACCTTTCTCGAAACCTCAACCCATTTTCTCAAAACCATAAACACGAACCTAAAAATTCAAACAACATAGACAAAATCTCAGACTCTTCCGACAACACCAAACTATTGCCTCAAAACAGACTTGAAGTCAATTAAAATGAAAAATAACACTGAACAGTCACTACACACAACGATCAGATTACAAAGCTGCAGAAATATTTTTTATTGTTCCAAATAGAAATACATTTTGGAAAACAAAACAAAAAAATCCTGTATAGCTCTTATGTTTATATATATATATATATAATAGTAACAGGCCAAAAAGTATAACAGTATGTTGATGTATTGGAACACATCTTTATGTATAGGACTGTAGAGAGTCATGATGTAAACATGTATGTAATGAAAAAAAGCATGCTTAGTTTGGCTGTGCTCACTGGATTACCGCTTCCCTCATTGTCAAACTGGACAAGAGCATGGTATACGTAAGGTGGCTGTATTTCATCTGAAATGCATAATTGTTTGTTGTCTTATACCTCCTCTCTCTCCGTTTCCTCCTCAACCACCTCTTACTCTGCCTCTGCCTGTTTCTATCCATAGTGAAAGTACATCAATGAGGGCTCCCTGAACTGCCTCATAATGGCTTCTTCACAATATTAGCCAGAAGTGTGATCAATTTTGAGTTGCTATGTGTATGTTTACAATTGTTGTTGATGGGCCTTTTGCACTTTTTAACATTTTTATTGTTAAAACAGCAACTAACCTGAGTATAAAAAGAAGATAACCATAGTGAACAATAAAAACGTGAAAACAACTGAACTGTTAACTTTGGTTTGAATGTGAGTGCTCTTCTTCTTCTCTGACGTCTCATCACACATGACATAAATGCTTGTTTTACAACAGCTCTTTTGTGAGCCAATACAAGAAGGCCCACCAGTGGGATAAACACAGTCCATCCTCCTGGTCCACGCCCCCCGGTACAAAGGGCTGCACAGGTACCCTGTCGTTTCGGGAACATTGCCTGCTTGGATTAACGCTGCGCATTCACCGCCGCATTCATGCCGGCATCCTGGCGTGTGACCTGTGACCGCACACTACTACTTCATTCTGCTTCCATCCTACCCTTACAATCTTTAGTGGACGTGGTCTCTGAAGGGCTCTTTGATGTTTTCCCATTTTTGTCCATCTCATGTGGACTATGTAGCTTTTACACAGAGACACTTTTACACAGGGAAACTGCAAATTTATAATTTCTACAGCTTTATTATCTAATTATTGTGTTTTCCATTGTTCTATGTAGTGTGCAATGACAGTTCAGTGGTGTTTTTCATTTTGATTGACTCTGGAGCTGTTTTGAAGCAGTCGTTTGGTTTTGCAGGAAGAGTCACAGGTTTTGTGAATGTAATTAGAATTTTTAGATTTGTGTTAAAGGTTTCGACAAAATGGGCGGAGGTTTCAAGAAATGAGTTGAAACAATTGTGCAATTCATGCTAAATCTGTGTGTGTGTGTGTGTGAGAGAGAGAGAGAGAGAGAGAGAGAGAGAGAGAGAGACAGAGAGAGAGACAGAGAGGGAGAGGGAGAGAGAGACTGTGCAGTGTGTACATGAATGTACATGAATAACGAGCTCCTTTGCATGCTTTGGTACAAGCGATCACAACAAGTTGTTGACAGAGCCATGGTATGTTTATGCATGTGGTCCAACCCCTGATGGATTAATTAATTGATTGTGTGTATTGGTTCAGACAATAGGGTTTTGTGTTTTAGCAATTGAGAAATACTGTAAGCTTTTTGTGTGTTTTGAAGCCATTTGAGGTATTAAAATAATCTAAATCACTGCTATAAATCACTGCTAAATATCTATACAATAACACAAACTATATTTACCCCTCCTTGAGCCATCACCTTATCGTGGTGGAGGAGTTTGTGTGTCCCAATGATCCTAGGAGCTAAGTTGTCTGGGGCTTTATGCCCCTGGCAGGGTCACCCATGGCAAACAGGTCCTAGGTGAGGGACCAGACAACGCACGGCTCAAAGACCCCTTATGATAACGACAAACAATGGACTCAGGTTTCCCTTGCCCGACGCGGGTCACCGGGGCCCCCTTCTGGAGCCAGGCCTGGAGGTGGGGCTCGAAGGCGAGCGCCTGGTGGCCGGGCCTGCACCCATGGTGGTCGCTGAAGCAAAAAGTCGGGCATGGGAGGAGTTCGGTGAGGCCATGGAGAAAGACTTCCGGATGGCTTCGAGGAAATTCTGGTCCGGGCTCTCCCTTAGAGATAGGGTGAGAAGCTCGGTCATCCGGGAGGATCTCAGAGTAGAGCCGCTGCTCCTCCACATCGAGAGGAGCCAGATGAGGTGGCTGGGGCATATGATTCGGATGCCTCCCGGACGCCTCCCTGGTGAGATGTTTCGGGCACGTCCCACCGGGAGGAGACCCCGGGGACGACCCAGGACACGCTGGAGAGACTACGTCTTTCGGCTGGCCTGGGAACGCCTCGGGATCCCCCCGGAAGAGCTGGATGAAGTGGCTGGGGAGAGGAAAGTCTGGGCGTCCCTGCTAAAGCTACTGCCCCCGCGACCCGACCTCGACTAAGCGGTAGAAAATGGATGGATGGATATATTTATTAATATAGAGGACGGCGTCACAGCAGGAAGTCATATACTGTACTACTTTAATTTTGATTGTCAGTTTTCATAACAAATGCACAAAGGAGGCAATACCACAGTGTAAAGTGGAGAATTATACTGTATAATGGAAATAAATGTAATTTTTTTGGAGATTTTATTATATTTATTACAATTATTTGTGCCAATAATAACAGTTTTTTAAAACTCTCACTTATGGAGTAATTATTACTTATTTTCCAATTATTTATTGCATTAATAATACATCTTAACATTTTTTTTAGTATTTTATATTTTACATTGTACATACTATACAGTATATTACTAATAAAAATAACATATTGGGGCACATTATGTATTTTATTGATACATTTCATGATTAATATTCATGACTAAAAACTGCGTGTGTCAAAATTGACAACAAACCTCCTCTAATAACACAATGGGACCTTAAGGGTGATTCATGAGCCCCTTTGTTGAAATACTAAGATCCCTAATGACACATTAAGTCCAAATGGGGTCATCCACATCAGCGGAGCTCTAAGTGGGTACAAGTTTCACCCTGCATTGATTACCCAGCATGCCTTGCTTCTGACATGCATGAATAAATGAACCAATCCAGTCTGATAAAATGGTAAAATAACACCTCTATCCTCCACCCGCCCTGGCCCGTTTACTCCTACCTGTGTTTGGGCGACAATCCTCAGGGTGGGGTCCCTCGGGTGCAGGCTGGAAGATGTAAGTTTCCTCTTTAAGCGGCGGTGTTTGTGGATATGTGGAGGATGCAGATGAGCACTTTTATAGGGATAAGCACCCACCCCTCAACCCCCACCCACCCTCCTCACTGCCCATCGCCATCACTTGCTACCAATCACCCTCTTCCTGCCGATTCCCTCTCTCGTCTCCTTCAAACTCCTCAGGCAAAGAGAATACAGCCAGATGCACACACAAAAATAATAGTGTTGTAGTGTAATTTAAAAAAAGCTCTAAATCCATAGAATAGTATAAGCACTGTTTTTAGTGCTGTTTCACATCTGGATTACATTTCTCTCAACAAACGCAACCATGCAACACAGATATGAAGCAGTACTTATGAGCAGTGATTATACAACGAAATGATCTACAGGCTATAACATCTTATTTTTTAACAGTGTTTAAATTTGCAAAGAAAAAATGCAACACACGTGAAGCAGTTCTCTGAAACAGTGCTTATTCAATCAAATATGAGTTCAGTGATTCCCTGGAAGGCATAATCTTAAAGTTGATCAGTATATCTTTAAGTTTGTCAAGAAAAATGCGACACAGATGTGAAGCGGTTTTCTGAGACAATACTTATACGACTAAATATTTGTTCAGCGATTCACAGGAGAGCCAAATCTTGAAGTTTCAACAATAAAAGGTAGACCAGCGTAATAGAGGTGCCTCTTGACAAACTCAAACATTTATTGTATAAATTTGAATGTGTTGCTTTCCTGTCAATCACTGAACTCATATTTGGCTGTATAAGTAGTGTTTCAGAAAACTGCTTCACATCTGTGTTGCAGTTTTCTTTCTAACCTCAGGCATTCACAGCATACATTTCAGGACGTTTGCTCTCTCATGAATCACAACACTAATATTTACAGTAGTTGTATATGCATTGTTGTCTGAGAACTGCTTCACATGCATTTTTTCTTTACAAACCCAGCCATTTATAGTTTACATTTTAATATTTTGAGTCACTGAACGAATGGTTTTAAAAAGCGTCTTCATATCTGTGTTGGATTTTCTTGACAAACTCACACATTCACCGTATCAACTTTGTTTTTGCCTTCCAGCGAATCACAGAATATTCAGTTGATAAGCACTGGTTGTGAGAACTCCTTCACATCTGTGTTTCACTTTTCTTGACAAACTCAACCATTTAGTGTGTAACCTTGAAGATTTTGTGCTCTGTGAATCTCTGAACTTATATTTAATCGTATAAGCACTGTTTCTGAGAATTGCTTTACATTTGTGTTGCATTTTGTTCAAGAAACTCTAACCACCACTCTATATATTTGCATATTTTGCTACACTGAGACTGACTGAAATAATATTTGGTTTTATGAAAAGAAAAAAGGGATTGACATCTGTGTTGCATTTTTCTTTACCAACTTAAACATTTGCTGTGTAAAATGAAAGATGCTTGAAAATTGAGCTTGAATGACATGAAATATATGAATATTGTTGTTTGTGAAGACAACCAAAATGAGTCTACAATGATGAGTGTAATTGCTGTCATTTACGGTTTCGCTATCAGCCATTTCCCCTGGGGAGGAAATCTTAATGAGTATTTAATTAATGACGTGGAATCATTTATGAGTCCAATATACTCACTAGATCAGAGACGAGCACGATACAGCGACGTTTCACTCCAATGTTTCATCTGTTATCAGCCAGTTTCCTTATCAAAACTCCTTGTCACGGCTATGTTACTGGCATGAATTTTCCTAATTATGAATAAGCTAGCTGGAGCAAGCTACGTAATACCAACTACAACTCTAATTCCAATGAAGTTGGGACGTTGTGTTAAACATAAATAAAAACAGAATACAATTATTTGCAAATCATGTTCAACCTATATTAAATTGAATACAGTACAAAGACAAGATATTTAATGTTCAAACTGATAAACTTCATTTTTTTTTTTAGAAAATAATCATTAACTTAGAATTTTATGGCTGCAACATGTTCCAAAAAAGCTGGGACAGGGTCATGTTTACCACTGTGTTACATTACCTTTTCTTTTAACAACATTCAATAAACGTTTGGGAACTGAGGACACTAATTGTTGAATCTTTGTAGGTGTAATTCTTTCCCATTCTTGCTTGATGTACAGCTTCAGCTGTTCAACAGTCTGGGGTCTCCGTTTTACGCTTCATAATGCGCCACACATTTTCAATGGGAGACAGGTCTGGACTGCAGGCAGGCCAGTCTAGTACCCGCACTCTTTTACTACGAAGCCACGCTGTTGTAACACGTGCAGAATATAGTTTGGCATTGTCTTGCTGAAATAAGCAGGGGCGTCCATGCCATCCAAGATGTTGCTTGGATGGCAGCATATGTTTCTCCAAAATCTGTATGTACCTTTCAGCATTAATGGTGCCTTCACAGATGAGTAAATTACCCATGCCATTGGCACTAACACAGCCCCATACCATCACAGATGCTGGCTTTTGAACTTTGTGTCCATAACAGTCCAGATGGTTCTTTTCCTCTTTGGCCCGGAGGACACAACGGCCACAGTTTCCAAAAACAATTTGAAATGTGGACTCATCGGACCACAGAACACTTTTCCTCTTTGCATCAGTCCATCTTAGATCAGCTCGGGCCCAGAGAAGCCGCCGGCGTTTCTGGGTGTTGTTGATAAATGGCTTTTGCTTTGCATAGTAGAGTTTCAAGTTGCACTTACGGATGTAGCGCCGAACTGTATTTACTGACATTGGTTTTCTGAAGTGTTCCTGAGCCCATGTGGTGATATCCTTTAAACATTGATGTCGGTTTTTGATGCAATGCCGCCTGAGGGATCGAAGGTCACGGGCATTCAATGTTGGCTTTCGGCCTTGATGACCGTAGATGATGAAATCCCTAAATTACTTGCAATTGTACATTGAGGAACATGGTAAACTATTTTCTCACGTACTTTTTTACAAAGAGGTGAACCTTATCCCATCTTTGCTTGTGAATGACTGAGCAATTTAGGGGAGCTTTTTATACCCAATAATGGCACCCACCTGTTCCCAATTAGCCTGTTCACATGTGGGATGTTCCAAACAGGTGTTTGATGAGCATTCCTCAACTTTCTCAGTCTTTTTTGCCACCTGTCCCAACTTATTTGGAATGTGTTGCAGCCATACAATTCTAAGTTAATGATTATTTGCTAAAAAAAATAATGTTATAATAAATAATAAATAAATAAAATAATAAATAAATAAATAAATAATAATCTTCAATGAACATTAAACATCTTGTCTTTGTAGTGTATTCAATTAAATATAGGTTGAACATGATTTCCAAATCATTGTATTCTGTTTTTATTTGTTTAACACAATATCCCAACTTCATTGGAATTGGGGTTGTAATTGCACTTGTAACATTTGGCCTTTGAGCTTTGCTGAATTATTTTGGATGGATTGGTAAACTGACCAAATAATGTTTCCAATTGATATTTTGATTGAATGACGTCTTTTTATTTATCCATCCATCCATCCATTTTCTGACCCGCTTATCCTCACAAGGGTCGCGGGTGTCCTGGAGCCAATCCCACCTATCATCGGGCAGGAGGCGGGGTACACCCTGAACTGGTTGCCAGCCAATCAGAGGGCACATATAAACAAACAACCCTTCATACTCACATTCACACCTACAGACAATTTTGAGGCTTCAATCAACCTACAATGCATGTTTTTGGGATGTGGGAGGAAACCGGAGTGCCCGGAGAAAACCCACGCAGGCACGGGGAGAACATCCAAACGCCACACAGGCGGGGCCGGGGATTGAACCTGGTCCTCAGAACTGTGAGGCAGACGCTCTAACCAGTTGGTCACTGTGCCGCAGTCTTTTTGTTTATGTATGTATTTATTTATTTATTTATAATGAATACATGATAAGAAAATAAGAAAATAATATACATATATATATTGTTTGTAAAAGTAATTTATTAAAAATGATGAATATTATTAATTATAGCAAAATATAAAGACAATCATTTAAGTAAATGATTATGTAATCATTTACTAAAAAGCGGGAGGAAACCAGAGTGCCGGTGGCGACTGGTTAGTGCCTCAGCCTCACAGTTCTGAGGACCCAGGTTCAATCCCCGGCACCGCCTGTGTGGAGTTTGCATGTTCTCCCCGTGCCTGCGTGGGTTTTCTCCGGGCACTCCGGTTTCCTCCCACATCCCAAAAACATGCATTAATTGGAGACTCTAAATTACCCGTAGGTCTGAATGTGAGTGCGGATGGTTGTTTGTTTCTATGTGCCCTGCGATTGGCTGGCAACTAGTTCAGGGTGTACCCCGCCTCCTGCCCGATGACAGCTGGGATAGGCTCCAGCACACCCGCGACCCTAGTGAGGAGAAGCGGCTCAGAAAATGGATGGATGGATGGATTATGAATTTTTTTTTTTTTTAACCTGTCCTGTTCAGCTGCATGGCCATGGAGAATGGTGAATCTGTATGCCTTTTGTGCTGGAACAGTTTTGCTGTGCAACAGAGGAGTTTGAATTACTCCCTCTGCTTATTCTTTTATTTTTTAATTATTCTGATGATCATTGAAAATAGACTTTTAGGGGACAGACAGAGGGACAGAACGGACAAGGGGGTTAGGGGTGCGAACCCCAGCAGAACAATGTTTAGACAGTCTAGATATTTGAGCACAAGTAATGTTACAACAGTCAAATCGTGTCAGTGTATGGAGTTGCTGAGCCGGCACATTGAGGAAGGGTTTGCCCGGCCCCCTATACCCGCAAGGGGCCCCAGGAGTCAAGCCAAGAGAAACGTATGTGAATACCTACCACCCACCCTATTACTATGGGTACCAGGTTCCCGACTGGCAATCATTATCCTTCTACCGTGCTTGTGTGTGCTGGGGTGTCGTGCATTAAAATTGGGGAGATTGGTGAGGTGAGACAGTCACGGGGCAATGATGACTCGCAACCGTCACCCCCACCCAGACCAACCCGATCCCCAAAGGATGTGCGAATGTATTTGATGCATTAAAAATCTGCGGTGGAAAGGCATGGCGGGCCAGAGAGCAGGCCGGAGTGCCGGAACACCTGGCCGAGTGTCCTCCCCAGCCTGACATTGACATCCCCCCACTGACGGGTGTATGATGCATTAAAACTGGAGGACCGGCAGGGTAGAAAAGGGGGGCGACCAGACCAGAGACCAGAACAGATGTGCCAGTACCCGGTCCAGTGTCTGCCCCATCATGCCTCGTGCCAGCCCCCCAGGGGACCCTAAATGAGAGATGATTGTGCCCAATGTGCACAATATGTACAGTGTGAATAATAAAAATGTGCAGAGTGTGTAAAGTAAGAGGCTAAAATCCTCTGAGAATTCCACAGAGATAAGGGGGGTAGCCCCTCCACACCCCGTTTTGTGGGAGTAGTTCCACTATTGTCTGCACAAAAAAGGGTAGTTCTAGAGTAATCACGTGTGTTGAGAATCCTTTTAGGATTGTTATTCTTGCTTTACAGTATTGAAAGAAGTTACTACCTCTAATTTGAAATTATTGGAATAAGCTTTCACGTGATATGAATGCATTATTTTTTAATAAGTGGTGTAGGCGGTCAATTCCCCTTTGTTCCCATGTGCTACAGTAAAGGGGTATTTTGTCAATCTCAAAATCGGGATTGTGCCAGATTGGAGAGGAATGATATGGTGCTGCCTGAGATTGTGTGGTTTATAGACTTTTTCACCAAGATGATAAAGTGCCTGCAATAATTGGATTCTTAAAACAATTGTGGCATTTGAGACTTGTGCTGATAAATGGGAGGTCTGAAACATACATTCGACATTATTGCTGGAGCTGTGTCCTTTATTAAATCCTCTTTGGTCACAATGTATTATCGACGCGAGAATTATTTCTAGTCTGTTGGCTAAAGCCTTAGAAGTGATTTTGATGTCCGTATTAATTAGTGACAGCGGACGGTAATTAGCTGTATGAGTGGGGTCTTTCCCTGGTTTCAGCAGTAGTTTTATTGTGTTCATATGACTTCAAATTAGGCCTTTATCTTTTCTCTCTGTCACTGGTCTGAAAAATAGTGGTTATAGTATAGACCAGAAATGTTTATAAAACTCTGTGGAAAATCCATCATTGCCTGAAGCTCTACGTGTTGGCATATCGTTAAAGGCCTTCTGCAATTCTGCGAGGGTTAGTCGGCGTCTAAAAACTCTTTACTTTCTGAAGTTAAGGGTTAGGTTATTATGTAGGTTATTGACAAAAGCTTCAGTGTCATTTTTATTGGGCTTATTGTGGGATAAATATAAGCTACTGTAGTAGTTGTAGAATATATCGTTAATATCCTGTGGTGATTGAGTAAGTTTGCCATTTGAATCTTGGATGGTTGATGTTAGTGTTTTTTTCTTTGTTACGTTGAAGTTGATTTGCGAGAAATTTTCCTGATTTATTATTGTGCTCAAATTTAGTGTATATTAGCTGTTGTAATAGCAACTCAGTTCTTTTTGATAATATGCAATCAAGTTGTTGTCTAGCATTATAAACTTGGTTCCTAAGTAGGTCCGTTGGATTTATTGGATATTTTTCTGTAAGTTGTTTGATTTTCATCTCCAATTCACTTTCTAATTTTTGTTCTTGTTTTTTCTTGTAGGAAGAGTATGAAATTATTTTGCCTCTAATTAGAGCTTTCCCTGTTTCCCAAAGTAAGGATGGAGATATAGTTGTGGAATCATTCATATCTAGAAAATCTTTCCGTTCCTTCCTTACAAATATATCGAACTCTGGATCTATCAGTAACCATAAAATCTTGTATGATTTTTTTACTCTCCATTTGTCAGCACGTCCAAAATTGTGTACATATTCATCTGATAATCGGGAAGACTGTGATTGTTTGGTATTTTTTTAAATTTGAGATTAAGTACTATATTAAAATCGCCACCTATAATAATTGTTGACTTAACTGACAAATTGGTCAGATGTGAAAAAAGTGTGTGAATAAAAGCTGGATCATCAATATTAGGGCCGTATACATTAACTAACGTGTATGATTTGTTAAATATAGTTGACTGGACAATTATGTATCGGCCTTCAGGGTCAATTATTGTACTATTTAGTGTAAAAAGTAGTCGATTATAAATTAGTATTGAGACTCATTTTGTGCTGTTTTAGCAAGCTGAAAAAGTCTGACTGAAATAAAAATCGGAAAGGTAATTTTCTTCTGATTTGGACAAACAGGTTTTTCGATAAAAAAGAGATCCGTTTTTAATTGTGTGATATAATCCATAATCTTAATTCTTTTTGCCTGTGAATGAATACCATTTACATTCCATGAAACAAAAGTTATGCTTGACATATTAATGATAAGTCACTAATGGTGTAGTGATACACTCGCCAGACTTTGGTGGGGGCAGCGTGGGTTCAATTCCCACTCAGTGACGGTGTGAATGTGAGTGCGAATGTTTGTCCATGTCTCTATGTGCCCTGTGACTGACTGGCGACCAGTTCAGGGTGTAGTCCGCCTTTTGCCCGAAGTCAGCTGGGATAAGCTCCAGTGCCCTGCAACAATAACCAGGATAAGCGGTGTTGAGAATGGATGGATATTAATGATAAGTGTACAATTGTTATAAGTGAATGTGGGACAATCTGTGTGAGTGTATCTTCAATACGTGAGTGGGGAAGAATCTGACAATTATCTATCTAATTGGAGGGGTTTTATGAACTGTATAATGAAATTAATGGCTATCCCCCGCAGGTAGGACGTGAAAGAGAACTTCTGGAAGGTGCAAGACAAAGTCGTTCTGAGCATCCCACACACAGAGAGAGTCGTGATTGGTGCAGATTGTAATGGACATCTTGCTGAAGGAAACAGGGGTGATGAAGAAGTAATGGGTAGGTTTGGCATCCAGGAAAGGAATTTGGAGCGACAGATGGTGGTAGACTTGGAAATTGAAAAAGGATGGAAATGGCTGTAGTAAACACTTTCTTCCAGAAGAGGCAGGAACATAGGGTGACCAAATAGAGTGGAGGTAGAAGCATGCAGATAGATTGCAGACGATGTAATCTGAAGGAGGTTACTGATTGTAAGGTAGTGGTAGCAGAGAGTGTGGCTAGGATGGTGGTGTGTAAGATGACTCTGGTGGTGGGGAGGAAGATTAAGAAGACAAAGGTAGAGCAGAGAACCATGTAATGGAAGCTGAGAAAGGAAGAGTGTTGTGAGGCTTTCCGAGAAGAGGTGAGACAGGCACTCAGTGCACAGGAGGAGCTTCCAGAAGACTGGACCACTACAGCAAAGGTGATCAAAGAGACAGGCAGGAGTCTACCTGGTGTATTTTCTGGTAGGAAAGGGGAGAAGAAGACTTGGTGGTGGAACCTCAAAGTACAGGAAATCATACAAGGAACGAGGTTAGCTAAGAAGAAGTGGTACACTGAGAGGACTGAGAAATGAATACACAGAGATGCGACGTAGGGCGAATGTAGAGGTGGCAAAGGCCAAACAAGAGGCATATGATGACATGTATGCCAGGCTGGACACTAAAGAAGGAGAAAGGGATCTCTACAGGTTAGCCAGACAGAGGGAGAGAGATGGGAAGAATGTGCAGCAGGTTAGGGTGATCAAGGATAGAGATGGGAATGTGTTGACTGGCGCCAGTAGTATGCTGGATTGATGGAAATAATACTTTGAGGAGTTGATGAATGAGGAAAATCAGAGAGAAATAAGAGTACAAGAGGCAAGTGTGGTGGACCAGGAAGGAGCAATGATTAGTAAAGGGGAAGTTAGAAAGGCACTAAAGAGCATGAAAAATGAAAAAGGCAGTTAGTCCTGTTGACATATCTGTGGAGGTATGGAAGCATCTCTGACCAGTTTGTTCGACAGAATTGTAGCGGTTTAGAATATGCCTGAGGAATGGAGGAAAAGTGAGCTGGTGCCCATTTTTAAGAACAAGGGTGATGTGCAGAGCTGTGAGAACTATGGAGGAATAAAGTTGATGAGCCACACAATGAAGTTATCGGAAAGAATAGTGGAGGCTAGACTCAGGACAGAAATTAGTATTTGCGAGCAACAGTATGGTTTCATGCCGAGAAAGAGTACCACAGATGCATTATTTGCCTTGAGGGTGTTGATGGAGAAGTACAGATAAGGTCAGAAGGAGCTGCATTGTGTCTTTGTAAATCTAGCAAAAGCCCATGACAGAGTACTGTTCCGGGTCTA
The DNA here is from genome assembly GCF_024500385.1 of Phyllopteryx taeniolatus. Taxonomy (NCBI): domain Eukaryota; kingdom Metazoa; phylum Chordata; class Actinopteri; order Syngnathiformes; family Syngnathidae; genus Phyllopteryx; species Phyllopteryx taeniolatus. The sequence continues at coordinate 24,354,917 of NC_084503.1, forward strand.
GGGGAAACCCAGAACATAATCTGATCTGATTCTTCCCGTCTTCCCGCTTCTAAGTAAGGCCAGGGCCACCAAGTCACACAATTTACATCCATCCATCCATCCATTTTCTGAGCCGCTTCTCCTCACTAGGGTCGCGGGCGTGCTGGAGCCTATCCCAGCTATCATCGGGAAGGAGGCGGGGAACACCCTCAACTGGTTGACACGGTTTACAATGTTTATTAAATCTTCAGAGGGAGAAATATGTCAACACAGCAAACAAAACAACCCTATCTGTCTGTTCTCAAAACAAAGATGAAAAATGAAAGACTCCCAAAAAAATAACAGTCATGAGCAATACAACACAAAACAACCAAACGTGGTCGTAACAGTACCATAAAGGAACTGTGGTACTGCATGTGGAAGTCTGTTGTGGCAGAAAACTATGTTAGAATAGTACAGGACATGTATGAGGGCAGCAGAAGAAGAAGAAGAATCACCTTTTATTGTCATGAACATGCATGCATGTACACGAAATTTGTTCTCTCCATTTAAGCCATCACAGTGAACACATACACGTTAGTGGAACACACTGGAGCAGGGGGCAGCTGAAGCGCCCGGGGAGCGAACAGCGGTGACGTGTGCTGTAGGTATGACAGAGGAGTTTAAAGTGGAGGTGGGACTGCATCAGGGATGAGCCCTGAGCCCTTCCTGTTTGCAGTGGTGATAGATAGGCTGACAGATGAGGTTAGACTGGAATCCCCGTGGACCATGATGTTCGCAGATGACATTGTGATCTGCACGGAAAGCAGTGAGCAGGTGGAGGAACAGTTAGAAAGGTGGAGGCATGCACTGGAAAGCAGAGGAATGAAGATTAGCCGAAGTAAAACAGAATATATGTGCATCAATGAGAGGGGTGGTGGGGGAAGAGTGAGGCTACAGGGAGAAGAGATAGCAAGGGTGGAGGACTTTAAATACTTGTGGTGAACCGTCCAGAGCAATGGTGAGTGTGGTCAGGAAGTGAAGAAACGAGTCCAAGCATGTTGGAACGGGTGAAGGAAGGTGTCAGGTGTGTTGTGTGACAGAAGAGTCTCTGCTAGAATGAAGGGCAAAGTTTATAAAACAGTGGTGAGGCCAGCGATGGTGTACGGATTAGAGACAGTGGCACTGAAGAGACAACAGGAAGCAGAGCTGGAGGTGGCGGAAATGAAGATGTTGAGGTTTTCTCTCGGAGGGAGTAGGTTGGATAGGATTAGAAATGAGCTCATCAGAGGGACGGCCAAGGTTAGATGTTTTGGAGACAAAGTTAAAGAGAGCAGACTTCGATGATTTGGACATGTCCAGAGGAGAGATAGGGAGTACATTGGTAGAAGGTGATGAGGATGGCGCTGCCACGCAAGAGAGCTCGAGGAAGACCAAAGAGAAGGTTGTAGTGAGCGAATACATGAGGGCAGTTGGTATGAGAGAGGAGGATGCAGGAGATAGGCTTATATGGAAAAGGACGACACGCTGTGGTGACCCCTAACGGGACAAGGCGACATGAAAAGAAGAAGTAGTAGAAGAAGAAGACTAAGATGTACAGTATCCATCCATCCATCCATTTTCTGAGCCGCTTCTCTTCACTAGGGTCGCGGGCGTGCTGGAGCCTATCCCAGCTATTATCGGACAGGAGGCGGGGTACACCCTGAACTGGTTGCCAGCCAATCGCAGGGCACATATAAACAAACAACCATTCACACTCACATTCACACCTACGGGCAATTTAGAGTCTTCAATTAACCTACCATGCATGTTTTTGGGATGTGGGCGGAAACCGGAGTGCCCGGAGAAAACCCACGCAGGCTCGGGGAGAACATGCAAACTCCACACAGGCGGGGCCGGGGATAGAACCCGGGTCCTCAGAACTGTGAGGCAGACGCTCTAACCAGTCGGTCACCGTGCCGGTATACAGTATATTCATGTATAATATTATACAGATATATATATATAGTTTTTTAAAATCTAATATAATAAAACATTGAATCAATTCATTATTAATATCCATCTGTTGATTTTCTATTATATATATCTTGATAGATATATATAGATATATATAATACAATAAATAATATTATACATATTCGTATATAATATTTAATATGGCGGCACGGTGGACGACTGGTTTGCACATCCGCCTCAGAATTCTGAGGATTCGAGTTCAAATCCAGCCTTGCCTGTGTGGAGTTTGCATATTCTCCCCGTGCCTGCGTGGGTTTTCTCTAGGTACTCCGGTTTCCTCCCACATCCCAAAAACATGCATGGTAGGTTAATTGAAGACTCTAAATTGCCCACAGGTATGAATGTCAGTGCGAATGGTTATTTGTTTATATGTGCCCGACCATTTCATGGTGTACCCTGCCTCATTCTCATTAGAGTCACAGGTGTGCTGGTGCCTATACCAGCTGACTTTCGGTGAGAAGTGGGGTATACCCTGGACTGGTCGCCAACCAATCACAGGGCACATAATATATAGGCAAACATAGACAACCAATCACATTTACACCTCAGGACAATTTTTGTCTTTAGTTTACTTAACAATCATCCATCCATCCATCCGTTGTCTGTACCGCTTTTATCCTCACAATGGTCGCGGGCGTGCTGGAGCCTAGCCCAGCTATCTCCGGGCAAGAGGGGGTTTACACGCCGAACTGGTCGCCAGCCAATCGCAGGGCACATAATATATCGACAAACATAGACAACCAATCACATTCACACCTAAGGACAATTTCTTTGTCTTTAGTTTACTTAATCATGTTTTTGGAATATAGGTGGAAACCAAAACCAACTGGCCAACCAGTCATCCACCGTACCTAACTATTAACAGCTATGATGGCTTGATTTCAATATTAATATTTGTATTTAAATTATTAACAAAAAGCAAGATACTTGTTTTTTTATTTTCAAATGTACTATTTTTTAAAAATATATAAACAATACAAAATAAAATGTTTTAACAATAAATTAGAAAAACTCACGTGAAAATGTATTAAAAATCACATTAGAGTTCTAAAAATAAATGCAATTATTATAAAAAGCCCAATATCATACAACCTTCCAAAGCTCATATTTCATGATAAACATTTATTCCAGTATGCATCCTGCCAATACATAATTGCTTGTCGTCATTTCCTCATGTTAAAATGGTGACAGTAATGAAGTGCTGCCAGCGTCAATTTCGAAGAGGAAGTCGAAGAAGACGAGGAAGAGGAGGACTGTCACTCCGAAAAAGATGGCGGAGGAGTGACAGCATCGTGTTGTCCTCGCTGAATAGCACCTTGGCTCCTTATTTGTTTCTGCTTCAATAACCAGACAATACACTAATCAGCTTAAAAGCAGCAGCGAATAGGGAAACTAGAACATTTGCTTTCAATAGATGTTGCTTTTTATTAGTTTTTTTAAACATTATGATTGAATTGAAGGATTTATGCTTAGCTTCTTTTCCCCTCCAAAAAGAAAATAAATTCTTGAAAAAAAAAAAAAAGCCACAAAGTGCATTTTGTCCTCATCCAATGAAAGTGTGTACATCCAAATGTGAGAAATGTTTTTTTTTTTTTTTTTAACACTGAATCACGAAAAACAATTTACAGTATTTTGGCTGTTTTACGGATTCAACACAAACTATGAAGGTATGAAGTTTTTATGAAGTGTTTTTCATGCTTTCTGTCATGAACGGAACAGTGGATAGGACCCAAAAATGCACGACTCCAAAACAAATGGACAGTTTCCAAAAAGAGAGGTTTAATAGACGGACATAGGTCGGTACACAGGCAGGCAATCCAAGAAAGGCAACAGTATCCAAAAACATGAGGCAAAGAGGCAAGGTCGATAATCGGAACAGGGTCAAGTCTTACTGTGAGTCTGTGACGTGGAAACAAGGAATGCTGGAACACGACAACAAGGTACAACGAACTGGCAACGAGAGGGAATGAGACACGAGGTTAAATACAAGGGGTAATTAGGGTGAACGAGGCACAGGTGGTGAAGATGCTCACAGGAGCAGGTGTGTGTGAAACAGGGGGGAAGACAAAACCCGGAACACACACACACATGACACTTTCATTAGACTTTCAAGGTAATTGCTTCATAGCTCCAGTATGTTGTCCTGTTTGTCTGCGTCTTGCACAAGTTGCAAATGGTTTCTTTTCTGTGCTTACTATCTCTTAGCAAAGCTTTTTTGTCTTTTTGTGGTTTGGGATGTGAGGAGGTCATGATGACGAAGAGGAAGAGGGGCTGGGGTTGCAGGTTTGTTAAACAGAGAGGTAGATAAGAGGTCTTATCTTCTCCATGCCAGACGCCGAGGCCCTATCCAATCCTGACCTGCTCGAAACAATTCATCGACTTTTACACGCAAAGCCCCCCAGAAGTAATTTAAGGTGGGGGAGAGAACACACTTTTATAAAAGATGGAAGAGAACATGTTGCTGTAAAAAAATTGGGATGATGCCGTCCCATTATATAAGGGATGTCTAAACTGCGACCCACTTTTAGCGGCCCGTGGCATGTACAAAAAATAACATTTGAAACGGCCCACAATGCCAAATGGTGTTCCAACCCTCCACTTTTTCAACACCCACATCCAACCGACAACTAAAATACCTGTGAATATTCTCATTCATCCAGGTCATTACATTCTCAGGGGATTGAATCAATAGCAACTGGACTATTCTCTTTGTCTTAGAAGACGTTTCACCTCTAATGTCGTAAGCACCCTCCTCTGTTAAGAGATGGTTTTTCCACCTTTGTGTATATGGTGCCTCTCACCCTTCTTTTAAATCTGTCTGAGGCGAAACGTCCAGTTGCAATCGATTCAACAACAACTATGATTACCACTAACAAAAACAATAAGGTTTTTTTCTATAGAGCTTTTCTAGATATGCAATGAAATTATTTAGCAAACTCTCTTTTTATAATGCCTCGTGAGTAAAGATAATTTAGTTTCATAAGAAAAAATATTTCCTCCACTTTCTGCTCTGTATCAATACCTCCCAAGATCAGTTTTTTTGTTGTTGTTGAAAAATTACCTTTCATTAGATTATACTTTGTTCTTGAAAAAAGAGAGAGTGAGAGAGAAGAGATTATGGCTTTTTAAAAATTAATAATTTCAGTTTTTTCCCTTTCAAAAAGTCTGCCTTTATTTCTTTTTTTCCTTGATTAAAAAAACCCTTTTTGACTTTCGTTTTTGGAAAAAATCAAACTTGAAGGATGTGACAGAAAAGGAGATCCAACTGGTCATCAGCCACCTTGAGCATGGAGCCAAAGACGCTCTTTCAGGATGATTGATGGGCTTTCGACGGCCACATCGGCGACATCTCGACGTCCTGATTGAATAAACATAACCCTTCATCGGTGACGGCCGTAAATTCAGCGCAATACCCACAATTCACAGCGCGGCAGAAAGTCACCCGTCGGTCAATAGGGAGTGTTTACGTAATGAAGCTATTGCTTCTTCAACAACGTGAAGTTTGAGTAAGCGAAACACAATAAACGTGCTTCAAGTCGGAGATAAAGGGACAACAGGAAGGATGTCAGGGAAGTCTACAGCCAATCCCCAGTTGCAGTTTTATGGAAGAAAAGTCAGAATCTTTGAAGAGTGAAGGTGTATTTTTAACAAATATTTCACAACATTACATAATTTGTATATGGAAAGTCTCTAGGAGTCACGATAATTTCTAGACCCAGAGTGTTGTGTTTAGGAACGTGTGTTTTGACATTTACTTTTTGAAATTTGAATGTTTTTCTCATTAGTCTTAGAGTTACCTTTTTTGTTCATAAGATTCTTTATGAACTTTTTTCTTAGCGAATATACTTTTTTCCTTGAAAAATCTTACTTTTCTCGTAAAATTACCATATTTTCATAGAAAAACAACAATTCTTGAAAAACCTCACTTTAAAAAAAATATTTTATTTTCGCATGACTTCTCTTTTGTTCTTTCTTCTGATCTTTTTCTCCTCCAAAATAATTATAGTCTTCATAATAATTTTAAACTTTCCCTACAATACTTTTTTCTTTAAAAAAAAAAATGTGTCTTGAAAAGCAAATCCCCTTCAAAAGGTTAAGGGTTTAGCCTTAGGGGTAAAATAAATCTTCCCCCAAAATAATGTTTTTTCTTGATTAAAAAATAATTACAGCTATTTTGTCTTTGGGGATTCAGGGACCAGCAAGGAGCAGAAGAAGAAGGGGTGCTAATAGGGGTCACCACTCTGCGTTAAGATTAGGAGGGATGTGGAGCAAAGCAACTGCTCTCTGCCAGCAGGTCAACACACGCACACACGCACACGCTTGTGCTGGACCACCGCAAGAGCGTCACAGGTCCCCTACTGGACCCTCTGCAGTTTGCCTACTGAGCAAACCGGTCTGTGGATGACGCAGTCAACATGAGATTGCACTTCATCCTCGAACACCTGAACGGCACGTGGACTTCAGCTCTGCGTTCAACACCATCGTTCCCGAACTTCTCTCCTCCATGCTTCTCCAGCTCAGCGTCTCACCTGCCATCTGCCAGTGGATTTACAGCTTCCTGATAGACAGGACACAGCACCACCTCATCCATACGCACCATCAGCACCGGGGCACCCCAAGGATCTGTCCGCTGCTCTTCTCTCTCTACACGAACGACTGCACTTCAATGCACCCAGCTATCAAAGTCCTGAAGTTTGCAGACAACACCACAATAATTGGCCTCATCAAAGACAGTGATGAGTCTGCGTATCGACAGGAAGTGGAGCGGCTGGAGCTTTGGTGCGGCCGACACAACCTGGAGCCGAACACGGTCAAGACTGTAGAGATGATCGTGGACTTCAGGAAGCATCCTTCGCTACAGCTGCCACTCACCCTGTCCAACTGCCCTGTGTCAACTGTCAATACTTTCAAGTTCCTGGGAATTACAATCTCTCAGGACCTGAAGTGCGAGACCAACATCAACTCCCTCCTCAAAAGGCCCAGTAGAGGATGTACTTCCTGCGGCTTCTGAGGAAGCACAGGCTGCCACAGGAGCAATTGAGGCAGTTTTACACAGCAATCATCGAATCGGTCCAGTGTTCATCCATCACAAAAAAGGACAAACTCCGACTGCAACGGACAGTCAGGACTACTGAAAAAAGAATCTGTACCTCCATACCCACCTGTGAGGACTTGCACCCTGCTAGAACTAAAACAAGAACATGCAAAACCCTCTTGGACCGTCCACATCCTGGTCATCACCTGTTCCAGCTCTTTCCATCAGGTAGGTGCTATCGATCAATGCAAACTAAAACCAGCAGACATTCCAACAGCTTCTTAAACATTTGACTTACAATCCTATTGTAACATGCTGTCAATTTTGCACATCTCTGCTGAGACAACTACTACATTATTCATGCACTCACTGTAGTAGTATCGTCACTCTGCACTATTTGTATATCTGTTATTGCCCAACCACTCATGTGCTTGAGACCTATCTGCATCATTTGCACAATTGTCACTGCTCCAGATTGCCACATTACTCGTCACTTTAAACTACTTGCACCATTTGTGCAATTGTCACTGTACCAGATTATTGCTCTATTACTTATTCATAGTACTACGTGTTAATCATGGACATTCCAGGATGAGCACAGAAGTCCATAACAGGACACTGCTTAAATTGAGGTTAGGGAGGCCGTTCCTCTTAATCACGCCCTTCCAGGTCTCACTGTCATTGCCCACGTGACCATTTAGGTTCCCAAGCAGAAGTACAAACAACAGTCATGACCAGTCCCCCAGACCAAAGGCAGTCTTCTGCCAGTGTTAACCCCAATGTAGAGGCACTAATCCAGGGGGCAATCAGTATACCCACACCTGCTTTGCACCTCTCACTGGGGGAAATTCCTGAGTGGAAGAGAGTCCAATCCCTCTCAAGAGAACTGGTACCAGAGCCGAAGCTATGTGTTGAGGTGAGCCTGACTTTAATTAGCTGGAACTTTTCAACCTCACACACCAGCTCGGGCTCCTTCCCTGCCATAGAGGTAACATTCCACGTCCCTTGAGGCAGCTTCTGTAGCCAGGGATCACCTGAGGCCGCCACCCAGTACTCTATGCACCTGACCCCCTTGTCCCATCCGAACATTTGGTGAGCCCATGAGAAGCGGGACCCACATTACCTCTTCAGGCTGTGCCTGGTCAGGACCCATGGGTGCAGGTAGGACCACCAGGCCCTCCCTCTAGCCAGGCTCCAGAGGGGTGCCCTGGTGATCTGCATCCAGATGAGGGAAAACAATGTCTAAATATGTTACACTTCATGCTTCATGTGCTTTGTTCGGTCCCTCACCTCAGACCAGTTTGCCCTGGATAACCTGCCAAGAGCATAAAACACCAGACAATTTAGGTCCTAGGATCATTGGGACACAAACCCCTCCATCACAGTGAAGTGATGACTTTGGGAGGAGTTGAAAAAAAGACTTTTGGACTGAAAAATGAAACCTTACTGAAAACTTATAATTTCTTGTAAGAATTTTTTTTTTGTCTAAAATGTACACATTTTGTCATTATTAGAATGACTTTTCTCAGGTTAAAATATGACTGTGAAAAAAATCAAACCTTTTTTTCTTTAAAGAATATGACTTTTTTTCTTGTAAGATCACAAATTTTTATTATAAAGAGAATAAAGATTATATTCAGTAACTACGTAGACAAGAGGGTGTGCTGAGTGTAGCATCAAACTGTGCACCATTGACAAGTGGCCTGAGTTTGAAGAAACTTGTGCATAGACAGGGCAGTGAGCTGATGCAGGACCAGTTGATGAGTCTGTTCTTTGTCACCGTGTTGAGTATTTTGGACAACCTGACGGAGTGTTGTCGGCTTGGTGGGCTCACAAAGTATGACGTCAATGCTAAAAATCAGCCTTGCAGATCCTTAGTGTCTTCTCAATACATGGAAGCTGAGGGTCCTTCTCCACCAATCAAGCATCTAATGAAATGGGACTGTCAGTATAATGAGCTCACGGCCATAAAACCTTCTAAAGCTATTACACTAATCGAGGCCTGGTCTAATGGACGTAGTCAGAGGCCACAGACGCCAACAAAGCAGGACTCTTGCGCTTCTAAGCTCTCTCCCCCCCCCCCCCCCCCCCCCCCTTTTTTTTGGGCTTTCCTACACACCGGGGGCTCCTCAAAGACAGTGAAGATGTTTATCCACCTCCAGTATTTAAAATTTCCATAGAAGATTATGCAAGTACAAATCAGCGTTACAAGGGTCAACTGTGGCCCCGTACGACCTGTACAGGCAATGTTTTGAGTCACATTTTAGCATTCTCGACTGTCATAAAAGTGGAAACAAGAAGTTAACCGTTGTACAATAAAACAAAAATTAAGTAAAACTACTGACAAATTTGATGTGTGACAGAGGGGCAATTTAAGGGAGTGGAGAGAGAAGGCGATAATGTTAAATGTGAGTTAGCAGTTATTTCTTAAAGAACCCACCGCACCCAAGTCAGAGATTAGTGAAGTCACACTAAAAACTGCAAACTATCCCTTTAACATTTTTAATTGCATACTGTGTAAAAAATTAACCACTATAAAATTATAAAACAATGTAACACTACTCAAAAGTTGTTGATGCTTGATGAAGGCAAACACTTACTCACACACAAGTGCTATGTTAGATATTATACTGTATTTTTCACTACTATTTGAAGATCACAGGAGACCATTTCATTATTCATGAGCTACTTTAATTAATAATAATTACTCAATAATATTTATTCTACATTACACATGATGAACTTCATATCGGGAAAGGTTCGTATTCTTTGATTCAGCAGACACACAGTCAAAAACAAGTTTTGTTGACGTTTTGTGTCCTTGATGCGTAAGCAGTTAGAACTTCACGTCTAGTGCCAGAGTGATGAGAACGAGTCTGTGCTAGCCAAAGCTGTCGTTAGCTCTCACAGACAAGCTTCATCATCCCTCATGTAACTCCTATAAAGATCGTACTCTGTGAATTTGGGGATTTTGTTCCATCGAACCTGCGTCGATAGGAAAGACCAGCGGTGAAAATATCGTGATATAATGTGATTCTATCAATATACAGTACTTTGTAAGCTTCAAATTGGCCTGTTCATTGAGTCTCTTTCCAAATGCTTTTCAATGAAAGAATTGGGGCGAACAGCACACGCACGCATACACATACACATGCATGCAGGCACACACGGACACAAATATTGTACATACACACTCTTGCACACGTGTACACGTACATACATACAAGCAAACACACCTGCACACAAGACACACGCACACACACAAACACACGCATGCACGAGCGCGCACACACACGCACACACACACACGCACACACTGGATTTGCTGATAAGTGGTCCGGAACAATTACTGCTATCGTGTCATCTTAACTAGAGCCAGATAAGAAGGCAGACCTCAGACCATCCCTTCCTATCCTAATTTATCCGCCCCAACCACATACGCACGCACACACACACACACACACACATCCTGTTCACGGACATGTCAATAAAATGGTCAGTTATTAAATAAGTAAATAAGTAAAAGTAAACAAGTCAAATGGGCGGCACGGTGGACGACTGGTTAGCACATCTGTCTCACAGTTCTGAGCACCGGGGTTCAAATCCCGGCTTCACCTGTGTGGAGTTTGCATGTTCTCTCCGTGCCTGCGGTTTCCTCCCACCTCCCAAAAACATGCATGGTAGGTTGATTGAAGACTCTAAATTGCCCGTAGGTGTGAATGTGAGTATGAATGCTTGTTTGCTTATGTGTGTTCTGCGATTGGCTGGCGACCAGTTCAGGGTGTACCGCGCTTCTCGCCTGAAGATAGCTGGGATAGGTTCCAGCAACCCGCGAGCCTAGTGAGGATAAGCGGTACAGAAAATGGGTGGATGGATGAAACAGGTCAAATGAATAAAAATTGGAAAAAAACAGATTTCTATATTCAGATTTTTCTCTCTCTTTAAGATCCCAGAAAAATCATTTTGTACTTAATTTAATACAGCACAAGGTATTATACATATTTCATATTACTACGTATTATTACGTATTATACTGTTTGTATAATACCTACCCCTGAATTGCTGATATCTATGCTAAAAAATGAAGTATTATCCGCACAGTAATTTGTATTTTGTTGGGTTTTTCAAAGAAATTGGTAGTGAGAAAAGCACAGGCAATGCAAAGAGGTGAGTGTGACTATTGTTTTCCCCTTTGGAACCCACGGCGCTGAGGGAACCAAGTGCGAGTTGTGGTACCGGCGGCAGTAGAAGTCCAATAGGGTAAATATATGTAAGGGCTCCCCTCGAAGCCCACAGCGTTGGATGAGTCGAGTCGTTGGTGTATAGTATAGTGGGCGTTGTTATTTCGCCGGCCGGTGTTGTGCTGCGTGTCTGCAGAAACTGGCAGCAGGCAGAGCTAGCGGCAGGAACTCGCATACATAGCGATGCGAAATAGTTATCCTATAAGGGATACGTTTCCTGAGCGAAACGTTGAAAGGTAGTCAACTGGAGACCGTACTGCAATGAAAGTAGGCAGAATAAAGTCGATAAAATAAATACAAATATAAATAATAAATAATACAATAAAATATATATCCGATATGACATGATATCAATGCAGCCCTATGGGGGGCACAAGCCAGTGCAAACTGTGGGCCAGTCCCAAGCCCAGATAAATGCAGAGGGTTGCATCAGGAAGGGCATCCGGCTTAAAACTTTGCCAAACAAATATGAGCGTTCATCTAAAGAATTCCATATCGGATCGGTTGTGGCCCGGGTTAACAACGTCCACCACCGGTGCCGTCAAACTGCAGGGCGCCGGTGGAAATTCAACTACTGTGGGTCGAAGAAGAAGAAGAGGAAATCGGGTTTTTCGGCAGAAAGAGAAGAAGAAAGCGCAGAGCCTAGAACTGAATGTGGGGACTTTGAATGTTGGGACTATGACAGGAAAATCTCTGGAGTTGGTTGACATGATGATTAGGAGAAAGGTTGATATATTGTGTGTCCAGGAGAGCAGGTGGAAAGGCAGTAAGGCTAGAAGTTTAGGGGCAGGGTTTAAATTATTTTACCATGGTGTAGATGGGAAGAGAAATGGAGTCTGGGTTATTTTAAAAGAAGAGTTGGCTAAGAATGTCTTGGAGGTAAAAAGAGTATCAGATCGAGTGATGAGGCTGAAACTTGAAATTGAGGGTGTTATGTATAATGTGATTAGTGGCTATGCCCCACAGGTAGGATGTGACCTAGAGGTGAAAGAGAAATTCTGAAATCCCAGACAGAGAGAGAGTCGTGATTGGTGCAGATTGTAATGGACATGTTGGTGAAGGAAATAGGGGTGATTAAGAAGTGATGGGTAAGTACGGCATCCAGGAAAGGAACTTGGAGTGACAGATGGTGGTAGACTTTGCAAAAAGGATGCAAATGGCTGTAGTGAACACTTTTTTTCCAGAAGAGGCAGAAACATAGGGTGACCTACAAGAGCGGAGGTAGAAGCAGGCAGGTGGATTACATCTTGTGCAGACGATGTAATCTGAAGGAGGTTACCGACTGTAAGGTAGTGGTAGGGGAGAGTGTGGCTAGACAGCATAGGATGGTGGTGTGTAAGATGACTCTGGTGGTGGGGAAGAAGATTAGGAAGACAAAGCAGGACAGAGCAGAGAACCATGTGGTGGACGTTGAGACAGGACGAGTGTTGTGCAGCTCTTCGGTGAGACAGGCTCTCGGTGGACAGGAGGAGCTTCCAGAAGACTGGACCACTGCAGCCAAGGTGATCAGAGAGGCAGGCAGGAGAGTACTTGGTGTATCGTTTGGCAGGAAAGGAGAGAAGGAGACTTGGTGGTGGAACCTCACAGTACAGGAAATCATACAAGGAAAAAGGTTAGCTAAGAAGAAGTGGGACACTAAGAGGATCGAGGAGAGGCGGAAGGAATACATTGAGATGCGACATTGGGCAAAGGTAGAGGTGGCAAAGGCCAAACAAGAGGCATATGATGACATGTATGCCAGGTTGGACACTAAAGAAGGAGAACAGGATCTATACAGGCTGGCCAGACAGAGGGATAGAGATGGGAAGGATGTGCAGCAGGTTAGGGCGATTAAGGATAGAGATGGAAATATGTTGACTGGTGCCAGTAGTGTGCTAGATAGATGGAAAGAATACTTTGAGGAGTGGATGAATGAGGAAAATGAGAGAAAAGGGAGAGTAGAAGAGGCAAGTGTGGTGGACCAGGAAGTGGCAATGATTAGTAAGGGGGAAGTTAGAAAGGCATTAAAGAGGATGAAAAATGGAAAGGCAGTTGGTCCTGATGATATTCCTGTGGAGGTATGGAAGCATCTAGGAGAGGTGGCTGTGGAGTTTTTGACCAGCTTGTTCAATAGAATTCTAGCGCGTGAGAAGATGCCTGAGGAATGGAGGAAAAGTATGCTGGTGCCCATTTTTAAGAACAAGGGTGATGTGCAGAGCTGTGGGAACTGTAGAGGAATAAAGTTGATGAGCCACACAATGAAGTTATGGGAAAGGGTAGTGGAGGCTAGACTCAGGACAGAAGTGAGTATTTGCGAGCAACAGTATGGTTTCATGCCAAAAAAGAGTACCTCAGATGCATTATTTGCCTTGAGAATGTTGATGGAAATGTACAGAGAAGGTCAGAAAGAGCTACATTGTGTCTTTGTAGATCTAGAGAAAGCCTATGACAGAGTACCCAGAGAGGAACTGTGGTACTGCATGCGGAAGTCTGGAGTGGCAGAGAAGTATGTTAGAATAATACAGGACATGTACGAGGGCAGCAGAACAGTGGTGAGGTGTGCTGTAGGTGTGACAGACGAATTTAAGGTGGAGGTGGGACTGCATCAGGGATCAGCCCTGAGCCCCTTCCTGTTTGCAGTGGTGATGGATAGGCTGACAGATGAGGTTACACTGGAATCCCCGTGGCCCATGATGTTTGCAGATGACATTGTGATCTGTAGTGAAAGCAGTGAGCAGGTGGAGGAACCGTTAGAAAGATGGAGGTATGCACTGGAAAGCAGAGGAATGAAGATTAGAATATATGTGCAGGGGTGGTGGGGGAAGAGTGAGGCTACAGGGAGAAGAGATAGCAAGGGTGGAGGACTTTAAATACTTGGGGTCAACCGTCCAGAGCAATGGTGAGTGTGGTCAGGAAGTGAAGAAACGAGTCCAAGCATGTTGGAACGGGTGAAGGAAGGTGTCAGGTGTGTTGTGTGACAGAAGAGTCTCTGCTAGAATGAAGGGCAAAGTTTATAAAACAGTGGTGAGGCCAGCCATGATGTACGGATTCGAGACAGTGGCACTGAAGTGACAACAGGAAGGAGGTAGCGGAAATGAAGACGTTGAGGTTCTCTCTCGGAGTGACCAGATTGGATAAAATTAGAAATGAGCTCATCAGAGGGACAGCCAAGGTTCGATGTTTTGGAGACAAAGTTAGAGAGAGCAGACTTCGATGGTTTGGACATGTCCAGAGGAGAAATAGTGAGTATATTGGTAGAAGGATGATGAGGATGGAGCTGCCAGGCAAGAGAGCGAGAGGAAGACCAAAGAGAAGGTTGATGGATGTCGTGAGGGAAGACATGATGGCAGTTGGTGTTCGAGAGGAGGATGCAGGAGATAGGCTTACATGGAAAAGGATGACGCGCTGTGGTAACCCCTAAAGGGACATGACATGACATGATATCGATATGGCGGCGTCTGCTAGACCTATTTGATTCTCAGTGAGCAGTGCAAATGTAGTTATTATTAGACTTTACGCCGATTTGATCGGTGTGATCGGTATCGGCTGATAATTTGCATTTTAGGCTGATCGGCTTTCAAGTCATAATTCGCCGATCCGATCAATGACGTCATCGATCGGCTCCGCACAAGACATTTAACTCCGCGTCGCCGTTGCGTATGACTCCAACAACTAGTTTATTTTTAGCCTTGTCACATGTCTTGTGGTACTGTAACTTTCGGACGGCAAATAAAGTTTTTTTCAATCATCCATCCATCCATTTTCTGAGCCGCTTCTCCTCACTAGGGTCACGGGCGTGCTGGAGCCTATCCCAGCTATCATCGGGCAGGAGGCGGGGTACACCCTGAACTGGTTGCCAGCCAATCGCAGGGCACATACAAACAAACAACCATTCGTACTCCCATTCACACCTACGGGCAATTTAGAGTCTCCAATTCATGCATGTTTTTGGGATGTGGGAGGAAACCGGAGTGCCCGGAGAAAACCCACACAGGCACGGGGAGAACATGCAAACTCCACACAGGCGGTGTTGGGGATTGAACCTGGGTTCTCAGAACTGTGAGGCTGACACTCTAACCAGTCGTCCACCATGCCGCTTTTTTTCAATTATGTCGGTTAAAAAAAATACGTCATCGGTGTGGGACTGTTTTGCGGTGTCTCAGACAAACAACACGTTATTTGCAGTCTGTGCACAATTTAAGTACATTGTGGGGAACGTCATCTAAGTGCTTCAATACAAATTTGATCGGGCACCTGAAGAATGTACACGAGGAGACGCATGCCACGTTCAAGCAACGCAGCGTGGAAATAAATAAATATTTGTAAAAAAATAAGGAAAAGCCAAAAGGACGCAAACTCTGGACAACACCTGTCCATATAGCTAGGACAGTGACAAAGTTAGAGTAAGCATGTCGTTAACAGTATTTAATTGCAATAAAGTAATTTAATTACAGTAAGTAATTTAATTACAGTAAGTTAGAACCCATTGTTTCTGTCATGATTTGACCTAAACCTATGTCAGAAGCCAATTCTTGAATGCTCCCTAGAGGTCATTGATGTTTTTCAACTTTTGTCTAAAATGCTAGAGAATAATTTTGAGCTGGGATGGGCTCCAGCACACCCGCGACCCTATGAGGATAAGCGGTACAGAAAATGGATGGATGGATGGATACAGTACTCAGTATACAGTACACAAGTATATACAATAAATGAACAAGTCATGTAAATGGACACATTGCTCCATCTTGTGATCGGATCGGTGATCGGTTATCTTTTTTTTTTTAAACTTGCTGATCGGTGATCGGGCCCAAAAATCCTGATCGTGTAAAGCCTACTTATTATGTATACATTTGTCACATTAGACATCGCATAATCATATTGGAATTAAAGTACACTTTTTTTCTGCCTGTGGCCTGAGTACCCCAAAAGAAGTAGTGACACACTGAATTGAGAATTGTGATGTTGGTGACCTGTGTAGTGGTGTGTTTAATTCTATTTTTTCCCCCTCCCCTGTCGCTACAGGACTCATCACTTGGTGGTTGTCCATGGGTGTGAAGGAACTCTGGCTACAACGTGATGTGGCTGGAGTGTGTGAGATTTTTAACATTTTAACTGCCTTCAACTAAGTTCCAACCCTTTGCCTCGCTTTAAAAGACTTTGAATACTGCCTTTTTTTTTTTTTTTTAATTATTTTTTTTTTTTTACCTTAGGGGTCTTAGCTCTGTTTTAGCCATTTAAGTACTTTTTAGACTTTTTGTCCAGGCACCTTTTCTTATTGTGGACTGAGCTACACAAATTTGTATAGTCTGTTGTGCTCAAATAGTGTTCACTGTTTTCAAGCCTCCTGTACCTCCTTGGTTACCCAGTGTTGCTCTCAGTCTAAAAAGCAGAACTTACACTTTACAATTACAATTCATTACAGTTACATTTATCATTTTAGAATTTTCATCCCCTCCCCATGTGACAAGATTTAAAAAACAAAACAAAAGTTATGCATGAGAAATTACAGTATGCCCTAGTAGGCATTGTTAAGGTAAATTAAACGCCTGCCTTAGGGTTAGAAGAGTTGTAGGTAGTGAGTTTGGGCATTTTTCTGTGTGCACCAGTGTCCTTCCACTTGTTTGTGCATTTCTGGATTCTCGAAACGCCAGCTGAAACAACTGGGCCTTTTATCCTATGGTACATTATGTGCCAACGGTATGAAAACCCGTGCAAGTGGAGAAGGAATTCTTGCACATTGTCAATTGTTAGGCCAAATTTGAAAGCACTCGGCACACTTGACATTGCCATCACATGTGTGTACATTACATTACTTTAATGACTATGACCTGTTTTTTGTTGACTTGGTTTTGGATTCCTTTTTTTTTTAAGTTTGGCTAGTTTTACTGTGTCACATGTTTGTCTCCACCTGTTCTTGTCAGCGCTCTGCCTTGTGTCAGCCAAGTAGCTCCCACGCCACTTGTCTAGGTGTGTCGCTGTGTCTCATCAATTTGTATTTAGTTCCCTGGGTTTGCTCAGTCTGTGTCAGATCATTGTCGCTGTAAATCATGTTTCCCTTATGTTTTTGGTTGTGGTGAGTTTTTTTCTAGTGTTTCCAAATAATTCCACAGGCCTTTTTTCCTTGTGCATCCATCCATTTTCTGAAACGCTTGTCCTCACTAGGGTTGCGGGTGTGCTGGAACCTTCCATTTTCTGAGCCGCTTATCCTCACAAGGGTCGCCGGAGTGCTGGAGCCCATCCCAGCTATCATCGGGCAGGAGGCGGGGTACACCCTGAACTGGTTGCCAGCCAATCGCAGGGCACATGTAAACAAACAACCATTTGCACTCACATTCACACCTATGGGAAATTCATAATTTTAGTCTTCAATTAACCTACTCTGCATGCTTTTGGATTGTGGGAGGAAACAGGAGAAAACCCATACAGGCAAGGGGAGAACATGCAAACTCCACACAGGTGAGGCTGCATTTGAACCTGGGTCCTCAGAAGGATGTGGGGCACAGTAATTCATTTGGGTGGGCTGAATGCACCCTCCCCATGATTCCAAAACTGCTACTGACATTGCTTGTATGGTGGTACACAAACTCATCTGTAAAATAAGGGTGTACTTAAATCACATGTAGCTCAAGATTAAAGTTTGCATATTTCTATGCTATACAAACCTTTTTGATATTTAGTAATTTAATCCCAAGGGGTTGTCTTTTGCATTCACAGAGTGGGAGTAAGTAACCACCAAAAGTTGCTTGCGTTGAGAAGGAAAACATGAGAAAAATTAATAAAATACAAACAAAAATTGGTTTAAAAAAGCATGTATTTGCACCATCTATAGTCATTTTTCCATCTGTAGAATCTCCCAGTGTGTCCTCCAGAGGGCGGGGTTGTACCACAGATGTACTATTACTGACCATTGCCTTAAAATGAAGCCACCAACCCTAAATGAATGTTTTTTTCTTTTTCTTTTTAAAGGTGAACATCATGTAGAAGTCGCATTAGTTTGCTATTTATTCTCTGTATTTTCTTTTCTTTACTGATGGATCTCATTCAAGTAATCACATGGCAATTTTAAAACCTTTTTTGGTTTACAGATGAGTGCGTGTGTGTGTGTATGTAAATTCCACTACATACTTAAGGATCGTTAGTGCTGGTGCATGTCCAGGTGGGTATTGGGAGTCACCAGTTTGGTGACAATTAAACAAAAAAAAGCCAATCGCATCACTTCACTGATTTCTGGAATTTGAACTAGCAAGTTTTCTCGCTAGTTGATTTTCTGCATGCTAATGTATAACATCAGTAGCACTGGTGCACATCCAGTTTATCCAGTGGGAGCTGTAGCTTGGTGGCAATGTAACAAAAAAGCCGCAAGCGTCTCTTTTCCACTTTCTGGGATTTCATCAAGCACCACTCGCTGCTCGCTAATGCATAATTTCGTTGGCATCATTAAGACTGCTGCACGTCCAGTTTTTTGACAATCCTACAAAAAGTCCACTAGTGTCTCTTTTTTGGAGTCTGGGACTTTTGCTCGCTGACGAGCTGGATGATATTCGTGTGAAAAAGTTCTGTTACTTAGCCTACCTTAGCGTCATTAGCGCTGGTGCACATCCAGTTTGCTGGCAATCCTCCAAAACGCAGCTAGCGTCTCTTTTCCGCTATCTTGGAGCAACTAGTTACTGCAAGTTATGTGCTAATGTTTAAGTGATGTTCCTGCGTCGCTGGAAGGGCAGGCTATGCAAATGTAACGAGATAACCATCCCAAACATCTATCACATTTGTACGAAATAAAAACAAAGCAGTTTGTTATGGTTAGGTTTAGGACAAGGAAACTGTGAAACTATGTGGGAATCCTAATAACGCGTATGTGACTTTTGGTCCGCAACAAACCTCAGCATCATTAGCCAGGTTTACATGCGGACATTTGTCATTCGGGTTGAACTCGCACTCCCTAACTTGAGTACAAAAGTACATACTTATAAGTATGTACTTAAGTAAAAAAAATAAAAATAAAAATAAAAAGTAAATTGATATTTTCCAGCTCAATATTAAAATACATATAGGGAGATTTTTGTATTTCTCTAGATGGTTTACCTGCTTTCTCTGAACAAAATAAAACAGATAGATTTAAATAAAAACATGCATTTATTTGTATTATTGAAATAAAGTTATAGACACGATTAGTTTAAAAAAAGTTAGATTTGTTTTACACACATTTGCCCACTGAAATAAATGTTTGAAATATTATGTTAATGCTCAAACGTGACATAGTTTACTGTCAGCAAGCCAGACTTTTAACAAGCTAGCTTTAAAAATATATATATAATCAAAACAAAACAAAACCAGCTCATTGGTAATTTAGCTGACTTGCTAATGTGTAAATAACAAGTGTGCGTGTGTGTGTGAATGATGCCATTTTACCCTTTTCAGACTCTGCGTTAGTGTCACTTGTTATATGAGGGGATAGTGGAGGCAAGAGCGTAGTTAGCATTAGCATTCAAAGCTAACAAAATGTTTCTGACATTACTAAAAAAAAGATTTCTGACGTCAGGCAAAAAGCGCAGTATAAAGCCAAGCCCTAACCCCACAAGAAAGGCGTAGTGCTGTTGAATTT
The DNA here is from genome assembly GCF_024500385.1 of Phyllopteryx taeniolatus. Lineage (NCBI taxonomy): Eukaryota > Metazoa > Chordata > Actinopteri > Syngnathiformes > Syngnathidae > Phyllopteryx > Phyllopteryx taeniolatus. The sequence continues at coordinate 24,374,748 of NC_084503.1, forward strand.
GAGGAATTTTCTGTTTGTTTTTGTCATCAATAAAAGCAGCTGAGTTTGTCAATGTAAAGCTGCTGCGCACATAAAAAAAATGTAATTATTTTTTTTTTTAACGAAAAAAAAACAAAAAAAAGGTGCATTATCTAAAGTGCTTATCAATCTTATATATATTCGTATATTCATTCAACTTTGGGTTTGCTTCCGGATCCCACAAGAGACGGAAGAGAGTCCAGCGCGTTGTGTCTCCCACTCGACCAAAGCGTTGTAAACTTGCATTTCCGGTTTAGTTGCATTAGATGCTCAAAAGACAAGTTTTGTGTATCAGGATTGTTAGTTGGAAACAAGATCACCGACCAAACATTAAAAGAACCGGGAAGAAGGAATTCCATCAGGACTTTTTCGCTTACGAGGCTTGCTGGGCAACTCCCGGGCAATGCTTGGAATTCCTTACAGTGGAGAATGCTTGTAAAAATGTTTTTGACCAAGTGGTTTTCACACATTCACTTTTGCTCATATTAGTAAAATAAAGATGTGTTTTGTCAGGGCTTTATACTTTTATGTCATGATAAAATTTTACTTAATATCTTCCTTGCCTGTGTCTCTCTTTATTATATATATATATAAATAAAAGGACAATTGGGTATTTGTTTTGCTAGTTTTTTGTTGACTCGTGACTCCAGTTCCAGTTCAACACACAGCTGACACAGTGAGTCATTGTGGTGGTTTATTTTTTATTATTTGTAATACCTTTATATGATTTGTTTTAGTTCTCTGAACATTCATTCAATATTCATTAATAGGGTTTTACTTTTTATTTCTAATAGCAATGCTGTACATAAGAGTATTATAGAATGTATTGTATTTTTGTTTTGTTTTAATTGTTCCTAGTAGCAGTATAATGCTTATTGTAATATTAGTTATTTAGTTTTTTACCTGAGAACTTGACAGTCTCCGGGTAATTTGTGAGCCCTCTACTGTTATCCCCGACCATCAAGAACAAGAACTTGGGTCCTGTTAATTTAAAGTGCTTTACAAGTCACAGAAGATATGGTGAATCTGTATACTGTAGTCATATATTGCATGAACAGTATATCTGCTTGCTGCGTGCCTTTAAAAGGAAACAAAATGCAACGATACGCTTCCTCAACAAACCTGCACTGTCGAGACATGAGACGTCTTCCTGTTGAACCTCGACTTAGTTACTTAAGCCGTCAAAAGGCTGAGTCATTGGCACTGAACGTGATCGTGCTAAAAATGCTTTTGGATGATCTCGTGAAAGTTGCGACACAGTGCTTTTACTGTTTAGCAACCTTGTGGGGAAATTTTGAAACACAACTCAGGAAAACTTACCTAATGCAACCCGGCTGTACAACAACAATAAGTGTTGTGAAAACATAGAACATAAAGAGAACACAGAGATGGAGACCATAAACAACACTCACTTTGGTCAACTCCAAAGAGGAACTTCTATATAAAAAAAACATTATCTCTGGGAGTCATCAATGGTTCACACTCAATTGCTCCATGCAGCAAGACCCAAGAGACTGACATGCTTCACTCTCAATTTCATTTTATTTGTATTTCTTTTTTACCTATCTATCCATCGATAGTATTTTTAATCACATTTTCTGTTTCAATTTATTACTGTATTTCAAGATTTTCTTTTGTTTTAAATAGCATCAGGGCACATACAAACAAACCATTCGCACTCACATTCACACCTACGGGCAATTTAGAGTTGTCAATTAACCTGCATGTATAGCATATTGCATTAATTAGTATTTTAGTAATATTATTTAAATTATTTGTAAAGCGTTAGTGTCATGGTCTGTGTTTTGGTTTGGGTTGTGTTTAGTTTTGTTCAATGTTTTCCTGTGTTCCATGTTTGTCGTGTGCTCATTAGCTTGTTGTGTCCACCTGTTCTCGTCTACTTTGTCGACCAATCAGCTCTCTCTAGCCACTCGTCTTGTCCAGGTGTTCCTCGTTGTCTCGTCAATTTGTTTGTATTTAGTTCCCTGGTTTCTTTCAGTTCTCGTCGGTTCATTGTCGTTGTCACATGTCTTGCCATGTCATAGTCGCCTGTTGTTTTATCATTGTGATTAAATATTATTATTTTGAGATTCCCGCACTCCTGCCTTGCCTCCCTGCTTCCCTGCAATTGGGTCCACCATGTTCTTGCCTTGCGTTCCTCGCCGTCGCCCTAACCATGTTCATGACAGATAGTGTTTATTATACTATTAGTATAGTATTTATTACTATTCAATAATATATTAGTATTGCATTTATTTTCATTTTAGAATTCTATTATACTATTGACTATTTTATGGTCTCTTCTTTTTCTTATAATTGTTTTTATTTTTTACTGCTAAAAGTTCAATTTTTATGATTTTTACCATTTCCAACCGTGAAAATCATGCAGTTTTTTCCCTTTTTTTCAGATTTGACCAAAAAAATAAAGAGCCGTTTATTTTGACCCAAAAAAAATAAAAATTAAAAAATCCGACAAATCTCAGGGATGTTTTTCATCGGACATGATTTTTTTTTTAAACAATCAAAAGCAATGTTGCAATTTTATCAATTAAATTCCAACAGATATAAGAAACAATGGATGTATCTCCACATTTAGTTTCTTTTCATTAAAAAAATAATATATATAAATATATATATTAAAAAAAAAAGACAAAATCTTGAGTGCATCTGCAAACTTTCTTATTCACAGCGGTTCATTTTTTCTACATTTGGTTATGTAACACACCATAAGACGCCACAAGATCCTGCCAAAGCCTTGTCTAAATAGGAAATATAGGACAGTAATTATTGCCGAGGAAGTTTGTTGAAGTGATACATCATGCCTGTGAGACAAGCTAATTTACTGTACATTTGCACTGTTTGCCATTTGTGTGTTTATTCATAAGCCATTTATTTTGAAGAGTGTTCATGTAAAATGAATATTTTTGTGTTTGTGGTATCTTTGTTCTAAAGTATTAATATAGGCAATAATCTACATACTTAGGAGGGGTGTCAACTACACTTGTTTTTTTTTTATATTTACAGCAGGGCTTGTTTTTTAATTTCAATAAATTCACAAATACGTCAAAAACTAAATCATGTTGTCATGCTGGATTGTTATGTGTAGAACTTTGAGGGGGAAAATAAAGTATTCAATTTTGAAATAAGGCTGTAACATTAGAAAATGTGGAAAAGGAAAGGGCTGTGAATACTTTACAGATGCACTGTACATACTTTTTCTTATATTACAATAAATAAAAAGACAAAAATACAGTTATGGTCCACCTTTTTACATTATTGTGCAGCTGAGAGCAGCGAGCGCACAGAGCCAAAATAGCAGCCCGGCAGAGCGTCCCGCTGACGTAGCACCGCCAGCGACGCGTACGGCATAGCGGGCGAGCACGCGGCTGTAGCCTTTCTCCTCTGACTCGCACGTGTACTCCCCCTCCTGGTTGCTGTCAATCAAGAGCAAGCACCCGTGCGGGGTCCAGGCGCAGGGCGTGGCTCCGCTGCCCCCGTGACGCCAGCTGTAGCGGGCGTGGCGGGACCCCAGGGGGCATCTCAGGAAGTACTGGGACCCGAGAGGAAGTGCCACTGCCACCTCGGGCACGCTTGAGTGATCGACCACTGCAAACATCATGGCCCGTTTATTACAAAATATTTCACAAATTGCAAATTGCACAACAAAAGCATGCTAACGCTACTTTCTGTTAGTATTTCACCCCTAAATTGAGGATTTCCTTTGCTTCTGACCATTCAGTCAGAAAACTTCATTTATGCACAAGGTTCTAACATCAGCAAAGATGAAAGCGCAAAGGGACATTTCAGCTTGAACGTTTGCTCAAGTCAGTCAGTCCGTGTGTGGAGTGAGTGGGCCTGAGATGTAGGTAGCCGATAACGGCTCTTGTATGAACATGTATTCGGCTACCGCTCATGGTAATAAGGTGACTAAAGTGCATCAGCGACATCCTTAACCACACACGAGGGCATTACAGTATTGAAACACTAAAATCTGTTCGCATTTAGCCGCTAAATTGACGCGTCCTAACATTAGGCTACTACTAGTTTCTAACCGTGTTTTATCACTGTATGCTAATGATAACATCTGTTAGTACGTACATTCCTTTCTTGACTTCCTTACTTGTCTCACTTGGTAATGGAATGTTCTGTTAGCATTAACACCCATGTTAGCACAACATTAGCTTGACTTTTGTTAGCGTCTGACCAGGTCATTTAACATTTTGTCAGCATTTAGCCATACAATAATTTGGCTTGACTTCTGATAATAATAACAATAATAATATGCATTACACTTAGATAGCACTTTCCATGATACTCAAAGACACTTCACAATTGCAAACACAGTCATTCACTCCAAAGTCACACCCTAGTGGTGGTAAGCTACTTGTGCAGCCACAGGTGCCCTGGGGTAATTCTACGGCCCCTCTGACTACCACCAAATATCTAATCACATCCAGCCACATTAATTCATGGGCAATGTGGGTTAAGTGTCTTGCCCAGGGACACAACACCTTTTAGCCATACATTTGGCTTGACATCTTTAGCTTCTGACTATATATCCCTCCATGCACCCATCTTCTTCCACTTATCAGAGGTTGGGTCACGAGGGCAGTAGCTTTAGCAGGGATGCCCAGACTTCCCTCTCCCCAGCCACTTCATCCAGCGCTTCCGGGGGGGGGGAATCCCGAGACGCTCCGAGGCCAGCTGGGAGACATAGTCTCTCGAGCGTGTCCTGGGTCGTCCCCGGGATCTCCTCCCGGTGGGACGTGCCCGGAACACCTCACCAGGGAGGCGTCCGGGAGGCATCCGAATCAGATGCCCCGGCCACGTCGTCTGGCTCCTCTCAATGTGGAGGAGCAGCGGCTCTACTCTGAACTCTTCCCAGATGACCGAGCTTCTCACTGACTATGTATCTATCACTTAAAAAAATGCATTGTAATACTAAGTTCTGTTAGTACTTAGCCATTCATTGATTGTGACTTCTTTAGATTGTGACTACAGTATGTTATGTAACTTTACAAATTGATGCTAATGCATAAGTTATTTTAGCATTTAGCCGTCCTCTTGACTTTCGCTTGCTCTAGTTTCTTATACATGCATTCTTGACTTTTTAAGTTTGTTCTAGTTTCTTGTACTTGCATCTATGACTCAACAAATGTGCACTAGTGCTTTGATTCCCATAAGATGGACGACGTGAAAAAGTGTTTAGTGTTTTGATATCAACATGCTGACACTTGTGTTGGAAAAAGCCCACCTGTAGATAACTGTCACACACACACACACAGCATGTGCTCATATCATGCAGGTCATAACAGCAGAAGGTGATAAGGAAGCAGCTGTGTCAATTTCATGGGTGTATTCATATTTGTAACACCAAGGTTAAATGTTGTGTAGTTAATATGTTTAGAAGCTACAAGTGACAAGATAACATGTATTTACTTATTTTATGTGCAATTTTTTTCAAATAATATGAAAATGTCAATATTTGATAAATGATAAGTAGAGCTGCTGTCCAAAGCAAACATGATGGAAATGTTTCTCTTATTGTGACTGGTCATTTGCATTTCACAACACTCTCTACACATTGAATCCCAATGAAACCCTCTGTACTAGTACTGAATTTTAAGAAGAACATCCTTTGGAACAAACCTTTGCTTGAATGATGAGGCAAGGATGAGCACACGTGGTAATTTCCCGAGTTCACATCCTGAACCACTAGACCACTGTCAAACAAAACACATGTATTACCATCACTTAAGATGTTCCTCGCCTTCGACCAAACCCCAAACGTGACAGTGTCACCCATTGTGAGTCAGCCTTGCTCCATGTCATCGGTATGAGTTGACATTCTAATATGTACTAACTCAAGTCAGTCACTGTGAGTCACTTTACTTTAAAAAAAATAAATTTGAATGTAATCAGTTAGGCGGCACGGTGGCGACTGGTTAGAGTGTCAGCCTCACAGTTCTGAGGTGCGGGGTTCAATCCCCGGCCCCGCCTGTGTGGAGTTTGCATGTTCTCCCCGTGCCTGCGTGGGTTTTCTCCGGGCACTCCGGTTTCCTCCCACATCCCAAAAACATGCATTCATTGGAGACTCTAAATTGCCCGTAGGCATGACTGTGAGTGCGAATGGTTGTTTGTTTCTATGTGCCCTGCGATTGGCTGGCAACCAGTTCAGGGTGTACCCCGCCGCCTGCCCGATGACAGCTGGGATAGGCTCCAGCACGCCTGCGACCCTAGTGAGGAGAAGCGGCTCAGAAAATGGATGGATGGATGGATGTAATCAGTTAGTCATGTATGATGACTCCCCGTCATTTGATGGATTTTGCAACTGCTACAGTCATCACAGGGCAGAGGTGGGAAGTAACGAAGTACTTGTCCCTTTTTACTGTACTTCAATAGATTTTCCAGGTATCTGTACTTGAGTATTTATTATTAAATAAATATGTACTGTCTACTCCTTATGTTTAAAAATGAGCTTGTTACTTTTAAAACCTTCTAAAGTTAGCGACGATGAATTCTAGCTAAGCTCACTGGCAGTAAATTGTCACGTTTGAGCCTTAACATAATATTTCCAACATTTATGCCGAAACAAAAAACGGTAAAAAACCCAAAACAGAAAATAGCCATAATTTGCTCATTTTTTTACTAGTTTTAGTCAGCCACCTGCCACCGCCCCCTCCCTATTTCACGTTTATTTTAATCTATTTATGTTGTACTGTAGATAACTTTAATAGTACAAATAAATGCTTGTCTTTTCATTTAATAATAATAATGCATTCGACTTGTAAAGCACGTTTTCTAGTCACTCAAAGATGATTTATAATTACACACATTAAGCTTGCCTATTTTTATTTTTGTTTGTTTTGTCCATTGTTGCCACCAGAGAACGCATGTCAATCATCTGGAGAGATACAAAAATCTCACTATGTATTTTATTATTGGTTTGAAAAATGTCGATTTACTTTTTTTTTACTGAAGTACATTTATAAGTGTGTATGTTTGTACTTGGGTAAGGTAGTGGCTTCAGTACTTTTACTTTTACCAGTTATTTTTTGCACAGTTTTACTTAAGTACTGAATACCTGTACTTTTGACATCTCTGTCAAAGGATGGATGATAGTTTTGTTTTAGTTGCATATTTTTCTACAGTGGTTGATTTAATTGTACACTTGTATGACAGTTAATAATGTTAATTTAAAATATCTGCACAGTTTGTTTTGGTGCCAAAACATTATTTCTATCTACCAATGGGTATTTCTTATGATAAAAACGACACCTACCGATACAAAACTGCTAACAAAGTGAGAAGCTACAGATATGAATCTCTTAATGGTAGCTGTACCAAAAAATGCACCCACTCCAGTTGTGACAGTACAGTGGTGTGAAAAAGTGTTTGCCTCCTACCTGATTACTGTTTTGTATGTTTGTCATACTTAAATCTCTCCCATTATCAAACAAATGCAAATATTACACAAAGAAAACACAACAGTGGCTGTTTCCGATATGGGCCATATGGACAGCCTCTCAGCGCGGCACTCAGCCCCCCATCATCAAGATGTCTCCTGGCAAAATTGAGATGAACCTTAATGTTCTTTTTGCTGAGCAGTGGTTTTCATCTTGGAACTCTGCCATGTAGGCCATTTTTGCCCACTCTCTTATGGTGGAGTCATAAACACTGACCTTAACTGAGGGAAGTGGGGCCTGCAGTTCTTTGGATGTTGTTGTGGGGTCTTTTAGGGACCTCTTGGATGAGTTGTTGCTGCGCTCTTGGCGTAATTTTGGTTGGCAGGCCACTCCTAGGAAGGTTCACCACTGTTCTATGTTTTCGCCATTTGTGGATAATGGCTGTCACTGTGGTTCGCTGGGGTCTCAAAGCTTTAGAAATGGCTTTATAACTTTTTCCATACTGATAGGACTCAATTAGCTTCTTTCTCATATGTTCCTGAATTTCTTTAGATCTTTGCATGATGCCTAACTTTTGAGGATCTTTTGGTGTACTCCAGTTTGTCAGGCAGGTCCTTGTTAAGTGATTTCTTGACTGAGAACAGGTGTGGCAGTATAAGGCCGAGGGATGGCTACAGAAATTACTATGTTGTAATGGGGTGGGTAGGTGAAAAACAATAATAAAAAAATAATAAATCAGGAAAGTGTGCAAACACTTTTGCACACCAGTGTATTTCCTGGCGAAGTGCGACGTTGTCACAGCATTCTGGGTCACTGTGGTCACACCGTGGTGAGGGTGTGTGTCTGTATGTACGCTGGATGCACAAGTATGTCAGACCTGGTTGTGGTTGTGGCAGTGCAGCGGTTGTCATCCCAGCTGCAGTAAGGGTCTCGCGCCAACACACAGTCCTCGCATGTGTTTCCATAGTGGGTACAGTCGGCCACGTCCATCTGGATTAGCTGACCGCTAGAGCTGATGTAAAGATTCTTCTGTGAAATGATTGTTAGGTTTAATGTATTTAACCAATGGAGAGGATGTTAACTTTCATCTACTCACAGTGGTAGGATGAAGCATGATGCTGTCAATATGAGCTCTGTGGGTAAAAGGTCTGTATTCTGCGACAATGAAGGCCATGCTTGTGTTTTGCACCACTTTGTCTACTCCTCCAGAATCTGATGAAAAACAGCAAGTCAGGGGGACAGTAAAATAACACCAGAAAGTGCCATAAACAAACTAAGAAATACAGGTATACAAATTGTTCTAATATTTTTAGACGATGTCCATGTAAATGTGGGGATGTTTAAAAACATCTAGAGCATTTTCTTTCTGTGGCTTTGAACTTTTAGTCAAAAAGAAATAGCTTTCTTCTAGCTTCTGATTGGCTAAAATGGATGTACAGCAGTACTCCAGAAGTCCTTGTTTGCTTTAATCACCATCATTTTAGCTTGACAATAATGGGTCGACTTATCTTAGACCCTTTTCCCGAAATGACTTTCTTCAGGCTTCTGATTGGCTAAAATAGACTGACAGAAGTTACTTTATCAGTCCAAAATTCCTCATTTCCTCAACTCATTATCAGTGTTCAGTGCCTTTTATGGAAAGGACTTTCTTCACGCTTTTGACTGGCTAAAATGGACTTACACTATAGTCGTACTCCTCCAATCACTATTTTTAAAGTGCTTTTCTTCCGCAAACAATCTTCTTCAGGCTTGTGGTAGGCTAAAATAGATTTACAGAAGTAATTTAATCCATCCATTTTCTGAGCCGCTTCTCCTCACTAGGGTCGCGGACGTGCTGGAGCCTATCCCAGCTGTCATCGGCCAGGAGGCGGGGTACACCCTGAACTGGTTGCCAGCCAATCGCAGGGCACATAGGAACAAACAACCATTCGCACTCACAGTCATGCCTACGGGCAATTTAGAGTGTCCAATTCATGCATGTTTTTGGGATGTGGGAGGAAACCGGAGTGGCCGGAGAAAACCCACGCAGGCACGGGGAGAACATGCAAACTCCACACAGGCGGGGCCGGGGATTGAACCCGGGTCCTCAGAACTGTGAGGCTGACGCTCTAACCAGTCAGCCACCGTGCTGCCAAGTAATTTAATCATCAGTCCATAATTGCTCATTTCCTCAAATAAACCAATGTTATAGTCCCTTTTTTTGGAAATGACTTTCTTCAGGAAGTCACTGATGGCGTAAGAGTTCATTTGCCTAACTTCTGAGCAGGCAGCATGGGTCCTGTTCACACTCACTGATGGTGTGAATATTAGTGTGACCGAATGTGATTGACTGGCGAACAGTCAGGGGTGTAGCTAGACCTTTGGTCAAAGTCAACTGGGATAGGCTCCACCCTGACCCTCAACAGGATAAGCGGTATGAAAATGAATGGATGGGTGGACTTTCTTCAGACTTTATTCGTCCACAATTGCTTACTTCCTCCAATGACAACCAGTGTTACAAATGCCTTTTCTGGTAATGACTTTCCACAGGCTTCTGAAAGGCTAAAATAGACTTACAGAAGTAACTATAAGTCCACAATTCCTCATTTCATCCAATCACTATCAATGTTAGGTTTTTTTTGGAAAACACTTTCTTCAGGCTTCCAATTAACTTGGCGTGCAAGTGACAACATTATCATGCGTACAGAGTAAATTAACATCAAATGATCGACATCCTAGGCTAGGATGTAACATTTTCTACTTTAGTCCACCTAACATCACACACATCATCCATGCCGGGCTGGTTTGCCCTGTTTGGACAATAGCAAGGTATATTCTTACATATTCTTACAAAAATGAACTGTTTGGATACCATAAAGCACACCACGTTTGGAGGAGAAATGGCACTGCACATCACCCGAAAAACACCATACCAACAATGAAGTTCGGAGGTGGAAACATGATGGTGTGGGGCTGCTTTTCAGCAAATGGTACCAGTAAAGTTCACATTATTGAAGGAAAGATGAATGAGCAAATGTACAGAGACATTCTTGACAAAAATCTGCTGCCATCTACGAGGATGATGAAATGAAAGGAGGGTGGACATTTTAGCAGGATAATGATCCAAAACATACTGCAAAGGAAATTCTCAAATGGTTTCAAAGAAAAAAAATAAAGCTGCTAAAATGGCTCAGCCGATCACCTGACTTGATTCCAATCGAAAATCTATTGAAACAACTGAAACTCAAGGTCCATAAAAAGAAGCCCACGGAACCTTCAAGACTGCTTTTCCCTGTGTCTTTTCACATTATTACACACACTTTAAATTCAGGTGTGGGTATACTTATTGCCCCCCGGCTTGGCACCTGTACGTTGGGGTTTACCCCGGTGGATGCGAGGGTAGCCTCCCTCCGCCTTCGGGTGGGGGGACGGGTCCTGACTGTTGTTTGTGCCTATGTACCAAACAGCAGTTCAGACTACCCACCCTTTTTGGAGTCCTTAGAGGGGGTGCTGGAGACCGCTCCTGCTGGGGACTCCATCGTTCTGCTGGGGGACTTCAATGCTCACGTGGGCAATGACAGTGAGACCTGGAAGGGCGTGATTGGGAGGAACGCCCCCCCCGATCAGAACCCGAGTGGTGTTCTGTTATTGGACTTCTGTGCTCACCACAGATTGTCCATAACACCATGTTCAAGCATATGGGTGTCCACACGTGCACTTGGCACCAGGACACCCTAAGTTGCCGTTCGATGATCGACTTTGTGGTCGTGTCATCGGAGTTGCGGCCGCGTGTCTTGGACACTCGGGTGAAGAGAGGGGCCCTTTGTCACCGATTCTGTTGATAATGTTTATGGACAGGATGAGATCCTGCCCCAAGTGGAGGAGTTCAATTATCTTTGGGTCTTGTTCACGAGTGAGGGAAGAATGGAACGGGAGATCGACAGGCGGATCGGTGCAGCTTCTGCAATGATGCGGACTTTGTATCGATCGATACAGAAGGAGCTAAGCCGAAAGGCAAAGCTCTTGATTTACCGGTCGATCTACCGATTTACCTACTCTCACCTATGGTCACGAGCTGTGGGTCAAACAAGATCCTGGATACAAGCGGCCGAAATGAGTTTCCTCCGCAGGGTGTCCGGGCTCTCCCTTAGAGATAGGGTGAGAAGCTCGCTCATCCGGGAGGCGCTTAGAGTAGCACCGCTGCTCCTCCGCATTGAGAGGAGCCAGATGAGGTGGCTCAGGCATCTGTTTAGGATGTTTCCTGGACGCCTCCCTGGTCAGGTGTTCCGGGCACGTCCCACCGGGAGACCCCGGGGACGACCCAGGACACGCTGGAGAGACTACGTCTCTCGGCTTGCCTGGGAACGCCTCGGGATCCCCTCGGAAGAGCTAGAGGAAGTGGCTGGGTAGAGGGAAGTCTGGGATTCCCTGCTGAGGCTGCTGCCCCCGCAACCCGACCTCGGATAAGCGGAAGACAATGGATGGATGGAAATTTAATTCTCATCTTATTTTAGTACTTTCTTTGTATGTACGGATTACTTGGGTTGTTCCCAACATCTGGTAAAATTGTCATGCTTTTAAGAACTGAAACTCAGCAATGCATGCGACTAGTTTCTTCATACAGGAGGCGTCTTGAAGCTGTCATTGCAAACAAAGGCTTTTGTACCAAGTATTAAATCAATACCAGTTGGCGTGTTCAATACTTTCTCCCTGTGTCAGGTCACATTATTACACACAACTTAATTTCTCATCTTATTTGTTCTACTTTCTTTGTATGTATGGATTACTTGGGTTGTTCCCAACATCTGGTGAAATTTTAATGGCACCTTTGGAAATATATATGAGAAAAACGGTGACATGTTAAATACTTATTGCAGCTGCTGTATCAACAACGTCCATACACAACGCTGGCTTCTCTGGCCCGAGCACATCTGAGATGGACTGACGCAAAGTGGAAAAGTGTGCTGTGGTGTGACGAGTCCACATTTCAAATTTTTGGGGGAAATCATGAATGTCATGTCCTCCAGGCCAAAGAAGAAAAGGACTGTTCATCATCCGGACTGTTATCAGCACAAAGTTCAAAAGGCAACATCTGTGACGGTATGGTGCCCATACTATATAATGCCCATGGCATGAGTCACTTGCACATCTGTGAGGGCACCATTAATGGTGAAAGGTACATTCAGGTTTTGTAGCAACATATGCTTCCATCCAAGCAATGTGGTTTTTTAGGGACGTCCCTTATTTCAGCAAGACAATGCCAAGCCACATTCTGCATGCGTAACAACAGCGTGGCTTTGTAGTAAAAGAGTGCGAGTACTGGACTGGTCTGCCAGCGGACAAAACCTGTCTCCTATTGAAAATGTGTGGCACATTATGAAGTGTGAAATATGACAACTGAGACCCCGGACTCTTGAGCAACTAAAGTTGTCCATCAAGCAAGAATGGGAATAAAATCCACCTACAAACCTGCAACAATTAGTGTCCTCAGTTCCCAAATGCTTATTGAGCATTGTTAAAAAGAAAGGTGATGTAACTCAGCAGTAAACATGCCCTTGTCCCAGGTTTTTTGGAACACGTTGCAGGCATCAAATTCAAAATGAGAGAACATTTGCAAAAAAAAAAAAAAAAAAAATTAAATAATTGGAACATTGTTGTAGTGTATTCAATTAAATATTGGTCGAAAAGGATTTGCAAATGATTGTATTCTGTTTTTAATTACATTTTAAACAACATTCCAACTACATTGGAATTGGGGTTGTACAAGGTAGCACTTAACATGAACAACTGCTGAGAGAAACGATCATATTACAGTGGGAACACAATTTTTGTTGAGTTAGAGCTGACAGCTGTTTTAAACTAATTTTTGGGTGAGGAATCCCAAACTGATCTCAGTTTTTTTCAAGCACGTCAAGTTTTTGAAAAAAGTGAGAACAAAGTGGGACAAAGGAAATATATACCTATGTAAATAAAACACTAAGATGGAATAGTTACCAGCTTTGAAAACTAAATAAACCCAGCATAAAACGAAATATAACAACGGTATGCCCATGGTTACAAGGTTAAGAGAAAAGCCAGCACAAATCCTCTTAATTCCTACTATGGTAGCTTTCTATTTGTAGATATTGATAGTACTGACTTATTGGGAGCTGCAAACACCTCTCACACAACTGCCTCAATTGTGACTGCACAAACAAATTGCCACGTAACTGTAGACAAGTCCAATCGTAATCAGCTGGCAAGTCTTACTACAGCTAATCAGTGGAATTTTGCTTATCTGGAGGGTAAGCTGTGAAGAAAAAAACTGACTGTCATTTTGGAATCAGCATACCAATTTTAGTATTAATCATAATCTAACTCGACAGAAAAAGTTTTTTTTTCAAATTGTTCCCCAGTGTTATTTATCCATTAATTCTCTGAACCGCTTATACTCACTAGGGTGGCAGGTGTGCTGGCGCTGATCCCAGTGTACTTTGGGAGAAAAGCAGGGTATACCCTGAACTGGTTGCCAGACAATCGCAGGGCACATATAAACAAACTACCATTCACAGTCAAACCTACAGACAATTTAGAGTTTTCATTTAACCTAACGTATATTTTTGGAATGTGGGAGGAAATTGAAGTACCCGGAGAAAACACGCACAGGCATGCGCACTCCACACAGGAAGGCTGGATTTGACCTCAGAACTGTGAGGCAGATGTGCTACCAGTGGTTCACTGTGCTGCAAGATCATATTAATTAAACAATATATGATAGGATAGTACATTGTGTGCACATGTGCCCATACATGACCAAGTATAACTTGCAACAGTTTACCACCCCACCCCGTTCGAGGAGTAATTTTCAGTAGCATAATACTCACATCGAGACAAAAAGAGAAGTGTGTGTTCCTTTGTGAGAGCAGCATCAGCGTGAATGTGGGTGTACACGTGGTGGCTGATGAGAAGTGGGCCTGACTTTGTCACAGGCCTCACCCACTGCTCCATCTCAGAGTTTATCTGGGTCATCCTCAGGACGGCCAGAGGTAGACGCGTGCTGTCTGAAACGCACTGAAGAAGAGGAAGGTTTTGGTTGGAGCCTCTCATGTCACGATGAAAGATCAACAGTGTTATTTCTACATTCTCGTACCCCCCTGGGCCGGCCATGTTGATTTTCGGAGCCTTTGAACAGAGAGTTGCTGAAGACGTCGTGGATGTCCTGCATGGAGTACACGCACACGGCGCTCATGTTCCTGCAACCAGAGGTGACACTGCTTAGAAACCTGTTCTGTGCTAAGTAATCAAATTCAGAATCAGAATCATCTTTATTTGCCAAGTATGTCCAAAAAACACACAAGGAATTTGTCTCCGGTAATTGGAGCCGCACTAGTACGACAAGACAGTCAATTGACAAAGAACAATTTTGAGACATAAAAACATTGAGAAGAACAGTCACTGAGCAATAAAGGGTTGCTTGTTGTCTGGTAATGCCGATAAATTATTATTATAATTTTTTTTGACAATTGTGCAAAAAGATGCAGAGTCCTCTAGCACTTAGAGCAGTTCGAATGACTAATATTGCAATAGTCCGGTGCAATGACCATTGTGCAAAGGGCGCCGAGACTTCAAGCGAGTAGTACGATAGTCTGGGACAATGTTGATTGTGCAAATGTTGCAGATACTCTTCAGTCAGCTGCTCTGCAGAGAGGTTTGATGTTTATACTAGTGAGGAAGACTCAGTAATTTGTCAACAAATAAGCAAAGAGGTGAAAAACAAGTCAACATTGACACATGCACAGCACACACTCACTTTAAATGTAGGCCAGAACAAATCCATCTACTTACAACAGTATATCACGCATACTGTTCACTATTAATCTTTCACCAACCCCATTTCATAAACATTGAAGAGTTTTTAGCTAACCTTTAGAACAATCATGAACAAGAATACATTCTATTCTTAAACTATCCTAACGTACTTGTTTTTTTAAGCATTTGGAAAAGTTTGAGTCTTCAAGATCCTAACACATGTTTTTGTAAACAAAGACAAATGTATCCACAAAACTAGTAAACAACGATAATTTAGTCTTCAGGAAACATACGATATGGAACTCAAAAGACAGCAGTCTTCAATGAACCGTAACCTAACTTTCAACCATTAGAGAACATTTAAAGTCTCCAATGATTCTAATTTATGTTTTTGTAAAACATCAGACAACTGTCTTCAACAAATGGAGCCAATATGTGTTTGTAATTCTGAAGACCACATCGTCTTCAACTGACTTATCAAGCATTTGAGAAAATCTTCATAGCTCAAAATACATTTTTTTTCATAAACAAAAGAAACAATTATCTGCAATCTAACCAACATGCTTTGATGACACTGACCAATGCTGTCTTCAACATACCAAAAGTCCCAAATTTCTTCAAAAATCTTAGCCAGTCTTCAGTCAACTTAATGTACATGATTTTAGTTTTTTCAATGAGTCTAATGTACCCGTTTTGACAAACAACAAAGACAACTATCTTCAACAAACCAAACCTATGTAACACTTTGGTAACACTGAAGAGAATTTAGTCCTCAACTAACGTAACACAAGCGATTTTTCAAACATCAGAGACACTTCAGAGTTATCAATGAACCTTCCTTATGTGTTTTCGTCAATACAGAAGACAATCTTAAACTACCATAATAGACGTAGTTTTTCAAATATTGGGGAAAATTTATTCGTCAAAAATAATCTAGTGTCTGACGATTTATGCTTTGTGTGTTTTCAATAGCATCAACGAATTTACGCCTGGAATGAACCGAATGTAGATTTTAATAAACACTTTGTACAATCTTCAATGAACTGAATGTAGGTGTTTTAAGAGAGAAAAGTTTGAGTCTGCAATGAAACTAACATGCGTTTAAATAAACATCAACAACAATTTTTTTTCATTGAATCTAGTCAGTCTATGTTTTTGTAAAACACCAAATACAATTTTGAGTCTGCAATGAACCTAATGTTTTTTTTTTCCAAACATCAAAGACAATCTAACCAAGAGAAAGTCCGCATTTGAAAAAAAACATGAAACCTTGAACCTTATGAAAGTGCTGCCATTGATTGACTGGATTATTAATTGCTACTGGAGTCTTGACGGATGTTTTAAGACGCACCATTCATTCTTGAAGAGTGCATAAATACGGGTGTCCTGCCATCGCTCTGCGTGCACGGTGTCAATGTCCACCATCTCGAAGAAGTGTTTTTTGCTCTCTGTGTCGCCACAGAGAAGCCTCGCACTCATCTGGGAGGTCCAGGTGAACTGCATATTGTTCTTGGGTCCACCCATGTCTGCCTGGAGAGAGCCAACGTTACAATGTTATCTTCACTGATCTGCAGCCAACGCGCCACTAAGGCCCGCCATACACCAAGTGACGCAGATGGACGACATAACGTGTAGAGTGCGAGGTAGTAGTTTTGCTGCAATTCATTGGAACCGCGAGTGAACAGCGTTGAGACGTCGCAAATATAGCAGCCAATCAAAAATGCCATGTCGTATCACATGAGCTTTCACAGCCAGAATAATATTCTGGGCATAAGCGAGACACACCCAGCTGCCGCCATTGCCAAGCCGTACCAATAAAATAGTGTTTTACAACAATATATATATATATATATATATATAGTTTATATATATATATATCACAACAAAAAATATGTTTCTGAATACGAAGTGACATTCAGCCGGCAGCCGCCAAGGCACAGCAATACAGTATATGTTGTATCTACTGCATCGATTGTATTTTACAATAATACTTACTATATTTACAATTTCATATGTACCTGTGAATGAAACAGTGAAGTGTGGAGAGTGCGGAAATGTTCATGAATTGAAAAGTTCAGTCAATGAATGTAACCAATAGCCTCTAAAATATCCATACTTTATCCTTTTATTTCTTGGTCCTCTTCCTTTCTTTGTACTATTATAGTATACAGTGGGTACGGAAAGTATTTAGACCCCCTTAAATATTTCACTCTTTGTTATATTGCAGCCATTTGCTAAAATCATTTAAGTTAATTTCCCCCTCATTAAATGTACACACAGCACCCCATATTGACACACAAAAAAAAACTTAATTGACATTTTTGCTGATTTATTAAAAACGAAAAACTGAAGTATCACACAGCCATAAGTATTCAGACCCTTTACTGTGACACTCATATTTAACTCAGGTGCTGGCCATTTCTTCTGATCATCCTTGAGATGGTTCGACACCTTCATTGGAGTCCAGCTGTGCTTGATTATACCGATTGGACTTGATTAGGAAAGCCACACACCTGTCTATATAAGACCTTACAGCTCACAGTGCATATGTCAGAGCAAATGAGAATCACGAGGTCAAAGGAACTGCCTGAAGAGCTCAGAGACATAATTGTGGCAAGGCACAGATCTGGCCAAGGTTATAAAAAACATTCTGCTGAATTTAACTCATTCAGTGCCAGCCCTCCCAGTTAACATGGATATTTGACTTCTAAAGTAGTCAGTGGCACTGAATGTGTTAAGGTTCCTAAGAGCACAGTGGCCTCCATAATCCTTAAATTGGAAGACGTTTGGGACGACCAGAACCCTTTCTGCAGCTGGCCGTCCGGCCAAACTGGGCAATCGGGGGAGAAGAGCCTTGGTGAGAGAGGTGAAGAAGAACCCAAAGATCACTGTGGCTGAGCTCCAGAGATACAGTCAGGAGATGGGAGAAAGTTCTCCATCACTGCAGCCCTCCACCAGTCAGGGCTTTACGGCAGAGTGCCCCGACGGAAGCCTGTCCTCAGTGGAAGACACATGAAAGCCCGCATGGAGTTTGCTAAAAAACACCTGAAGGACTCCAAGGTGGTGAGAAATAAGATTCTCTGGTCTGATGAGACCAAGATAGAATTTTTTCACCTTAAATTTAAGCGGTATGTGTGGAGAAAAACAGGTACTGCTCATCACCTGTGAAGCATGGTGGTGGCAGCATCATGCTGTGGGGTGTTTTTCAGCTGCAGGGATAGGACGACTGCTTGCAATCGAAGGAAAGATGAATGCGTCCCATTACAGGGATATCCATGACGAAAACCTTTTCCAGAGTGCTCAGGACCTCAGACTGGGCCGAAGGTTCACCTTCCAACAAGACAATGACCCTAAGCACACAGCTAAAATACCGAAGGAGTGGATTCAGAACAACTCTTGTGGCTGTTCTTGAATGGCCCAGCCATAGCCCTGACTTAAACCCAATTGAGCATCTCTGGAGAGACCTGAAAATGGCTGCCCACGAACGTTCACCATTGAACCTGACAGAACTGGAGAGGATCTGCAAGGAGGAATGGCAGAGGATACCTAAATCCAGGTTTGAAAAACTTGTTGCATCATTCCCAAAGACTCACAGCTGTATTAGCTCAAAAGGGTATTTCTACTAAATACTGAGCAAAGGGTCTGAATACTTACGGCTGTGTGATATTTCAGTTTTTCTTTTTTAATAAAACTGCAAAAATTTCAGAAATTCCGTATTTTTCTGTCAATATGGGGTGCTGCGTGCACATTAATGAGGGAAAAAATGAACTTAAATGATTTTAGCAAATGGCTGCAATATAACAAAGTGAAAATTTTAAGGGGGTCTGAATACTTTCCCTACCCACTGTAGATACAGCAGCCATGGCAATCTGCTTCTTTCTTGACAGTTGTGCCATGTTATTTGTGGCTCAATTAAACATACATACATTAATAAATATATAAATAGTGTATGGTAAGCTTAAATAACCAATAACCAATAACAACGACAAGGGTCGCAGGTTGTATACAGTATACTGTAAGTGCAGTGGTCAATCAATCGCCTGATATGCAGTTGGAATTTGTTGTATTTTTTGTGTGAAGGTCAGTCGCTTTCTGCCACGTTGCTCGGTGTGTGGCGGGGCCAACACTCACCAAGCAAAACTGGGAGACATATGGAAGCCATGTGCTGCTGAACACGTTCAAATCTTTATTCCTCTCCTTGTAGAAGGCGTACACTTTGTCCTGCAAAGGCTCGTCCCTGTGTTTGCTCATAACCAAACCCAGGTAGTGCTGTTCTACAGGCAGAGACACAGATAAACACACACAACTAAGCTCATTTAACAACACAAACATCACATGGTTAAACACAATGGCTCATCTACATGTTTTGCTATCCCCCACCTCGAGTGAAAGCATCACCTGTTTGCACTGTCAGACAACAACATGAAGTACCGTACACATGCACAGTCTATTGCCTTCCAATAGAAGAGTTGTATTAATAATTTGAACCACTCCTTCATTAGTGTCACTGGTGGGGTGAGCTGTAGCCTATCCCAGCTGATTTTTGGGTGAGAGGAGGGGTACACTCTGACCTGCTCAACGGCCAATCGAAGGGCACATATAGACAAACAACCATTCACACCTAGAGACAATCTAGTCTTCAATGAACCTACTGTATCATGTATATTTTTGGAAATTTGGGAGGAAGCCAGAGTACCCTAACCCATCCCATCCACATTCTCCACATAAGATTTAAAAGTGAAGAAGCCCTTCCAATCACAGGTGAAGCGTTTTCAACAACCAAGAAGAGTCCAGGTGTCTTGAGTTAACTCTTGCGGATTACCATGACTGAGAATCCACACACTATATCACATGTAGTACCTTTGTCGTGGTTTGCTGGTCCCACTCTGTTTTTCCCGAACTTGTGAACGCCCACATACTCCTGGGAGCCGGAGTACGTGACATACAGCGAGGAACCTTCTGCAGATTCTGGAATTAAAAAAGAATAAATAAACGATGGGGTTGTATGAAAGAGATTGGCCTTGAAAAAGTATTACTAAAGAGGGACCAACATTGACTCGAACTTAAGATAGCTTGGACCTCTTATGTGGCCTATTTGTTACTTTAACATTTTATTTTTTATTTTTTTTAAAGAAGATAGTTTGACACGTGCAGCGACTTAACAAGTGGTAAAAATGTATCATAAAGTGTCATTCAGAACATTCCAGGGCAAAATGAAAGCTGCGAGCAGCAATGAACAGGACCTAGCATAATGGTATATTACACAAAGTTTGAAGGAAATCAGTGATTCAGGAGTAGACTTACTGACTGAAACTGACCCTAATGGTCGCTGCAAACCAAAATGACTGACTTCCTGTGTCTTTTTGGACAGAGCTTCTTGAGACTTTTTTTTTTATAGGTCTATTCATTATAGACATGCCTACCAAATATCATGTTGCTACTTAAAACTGGCTTTGGGGGCTGAATTTTAATTTTAAAAATTGCGAATGGGGGAAGTTTTTCAGCAATCAGACAAAATCTCTAGGTTAAGTCCATATTCGAAGGACCCCTGAAAATGGCCAAAATGACCGTAAAACGGTCAATTCGAACCAAAATGGTTAAACCTTCTGTGTCATTTTGGGCATGGCTTCAAGTACAGTAGATCCAGTAATGATAGACAACACCTTCCAAACTTAGTGTTGCTAAGTAAAACTTCCTCAGTCTTTTTAGGCTTGGGGTCTTGAGACTTTCTTGTTCGTCTACTCAAAATGCCAATTTATTAGGCCAAAACTCACCAACAAGAACAGAATGTTCAGCATCCTTTAAGATAAAACTCCTGATGCTCCCTCGTATGCTCTCCAGGTCGTCAGCTGGGGTGCAGGTGGGAGGAACCTCTGACGGCTTCTACAAAGAAACACAAGAGGTCAGTAAGACGCTGTCATGGTTCTGTTCACCTTGAGTGTCTCACCGTGTCACAGCACAGTGTCACTGCTCCGTCCGTCCCGCAAAGAAACACCCTGCTGGCGTTTTCCCTTTCTTGGGCCAAGACCACTTCGTAGCTGCAACCCTAAAGGACATTTTAGGAAATAAGAACTGAGCAGCAACCAATCAGAAAGCTACGTTAGTGTGTGTGTCTCACGCTTGGCGAAGTTGCAGTGTCTGTGCACTCGGCCCACAGCAACTTTCTTTCCACGGGAGTCTGCAATAGAGACATGACATCCTGTTCCCTCTTTTACCCATATACAATGCAAAATGGAGCTTTAACACTAGATCTGTCATTTACTATCCGGCTGTGCCTACACAGAACCCTGCAAAAGCAGGATATTGCTGCAACTGCATGAGCAAACAGGTCACTAGAGGAAATCAATGCCAATGTCTGGTGTGACGTCTAAAATACTTTTCAGCAAGTGGCCCGCCTCTGTTCAACTCTCATAGCCAGGGGCGTCGAACAGCGAGGAAAAAGTTGACAACTGTGCTGGGGGGTCCCTGTCCTGTACGTGTGCCAGGCGGGATATTGCCGCAGCTGTGTGCGCTTTCACACAGCGACATGGCTTCGTACAATTGGATAATTAAATTCAATACAACAGGGGAGAATACCTGTTCTCAGAGAGGGCGCCCTTCCTCTGTTACGGCTCTGATAGTACCTAAGTAGACGAAAAAATACTGGCTTTTACAGGCAGTGTAAAAGGGACTCAAAGACAACTAGGTGTTTAAAATGGGCCTGGAATGCATTGCTAAACGGCAGTAGAACCATGAGATTTCTCAAGGCCAATCAATCGGTGAATACAAAAAAGATGACTGCGACAAATGCAATATGATGAAAAAGAGCAGACCTCCTCCAAGGCTAAACAACGCCCAAAAAGATAATTGATAATTTAGATTTAAGGTTTATTTATAAGAGTATTTTAGTACGTTGGTTAGCAATTCCAAATTATCTTCCATTAATGTTTTGAGCAATGATTCACAACCATCGTGCTGCGGCACATGAGTGTGCTGTGAGAGAGCATCAGGTGTGCCGTGAGAAATTATGCAACTGCACTTAAGGCGATACGACGCATCTTTTTTCATCTAGCTATGCTAGTAATATATGGTGACAGGCAGAACAACTGAATAATAATAATGAACTTGTGTAACCTGTGTGTTTTGTTTGGTGAGAATTTTGTCATGTAAAATAAAATGTGCCTTAGCTTAATAAAGTTTGGAAAACACTGTCTTCGAGGATATTTCTCCATGTGAGAGCAAATAAACCTATTGATTTTGATTCACTTTGACACTGTGTGGCCATGGTAAAACCACTAAAATGTCTTATTTCAATTGAACAGAGTTATTCAATCTTCAAGGGATATTTAACAGAGTGAAGAAGCAATTGATTGTGAGTGATGACATTAGTGACATGAAGTTGTTTAGCCATATTTTGACACTTTGATCCATTATTTAAATATTTTCAGGTGTCATTGGTTACCTTCGGAGGATCCTGGAAGCTGACAGAAATCAGATGTCTTTTTCCGACAGCCACGAGCGTGCTGTGATCTCGTCTCGAAAGAAGAACTGTGCGGATTTCGCCGGGTAACGTTGCGCTTTTAAGCGTGAGCTCTGCCAGGGTAAACATCAAAGGACGAGTTAGACGACATGTAAATTCAATAAAGTCAAATTTACAGCATGAGCTTTGAATCAAACCAGAAAGACCTGAATGCTTATTGAATTACATTTAAGATGAGATTCGATCAAACTTTTTTTATTTTAGTCAAGTACGTACGTTGGCGTGAACTTTATATTGTGGGAGGAGCTACATTTAGCCTGGGTTGTTAGTGGAAGTTATGGAGAGTTTTTCTAAATCACTAAAGCACTTTTTATATCGGGTCATCTGTAAAACATTAACTTCTAAGTGAAATATTGTAAGATGAGTTTGAAATGTTCATAGATTTGTTTCGGATCACTTTTTTTGTATGTTTACAGTTTAAACTACGTTTGTATTTATATGCTGTACGTAATAATAAACATTGGGGGAGAGTCAATTACTTGCAGTTTTTCGCTATTCGTGGCAATTCTGGGTCCCTCACAAAATGTACATTTATTACATGTTCACTTGTTTATTACACTTACGTGATAAAAAGCTTTCAAGAGATCGTGTTTCAAAGCAGGGTTTAAAAATTTGGTTACGAGCCAGGATTTGGGTTTCAAGCTAGTGTTTCTAGCCTGAGTTAGGGATTCAAATCATCAGAGTTTAGGGTTTTAAATGAGGGTTTTAAGGCCAGTGGTGGGGTTGCTTCTGTTTTGACCTGGTGGACACGCTAAAACTGGCAGTGAGCCCCTTACATTTCTTTTTTCATCCATCCTTGTTTACTTTATTCCTTCCTCCCTCACTTCCTCGCATCCTGCCTTATCTGGCCTGCCGTTCATCCATCCATCGATCCATCTTCCGTTCCGCTTAGCCTCACTAGGGTCGTGGGCGTGCTGGAGCCTATCCCAGCTATCTTGGGGCGGGAGGCGGGGTACACCCTGAACTGGTCGCCAACCAATCACACAAGGGCACATATAGACACATGGGCAATTAGTCTTCAATTAACCTACCATGCATGTTTTTGGGATGTGGGAGGAAACCGGAGTACCCGGAGAAAGCCCACGCAGGCTCGGGGAGAACATGCAAACTCCATACAGGCGAGGCCGGATTTGAACCCGGGTCCTCGGAACTGTGAGGCGGATGTGCTAACCATGTTTGTTTTGGTTATAAAAGGCACTTCTGATTACTTATTTAGCCACGCAAGCTAAAAGTTATATGACTAATAGTAACAAAGTGAGATTTAAAATAATACACAGGAGAAAAAAAAAGGTAAGTAAAAGAACATGTCCACACAATTAAAGCCAAGTTTAAGGAGACTTTTTTTAATCAGTTACATCTCACTTTGCCTTCCAGTTTTAATAACGCCTTAAACAACTTGACTAGGTGCCTACCTTCCTGTGTGAACGTCATCCTCGGCAAAAGCGTCCACGGGTCCACTGAGATAACACTTGCGAGAAGCCATAAAACAAAGAAATAATGAAAATACGGCGCTGACAAAAAGTTCGCCATTCTACGGGGCGACTGGCAGGTGCGAGTGAGAATACGAAAGGGAAGTCCGTGCGTCTGCCAGCGCGTGGATCCGATTGGTTGGTGCGCTTGCTCTAGTTAACCAATCACATGGCAGTGTTATGCCCCTCGTGATTCTTTCCCATGATGGCGAGAGGCGGGGTACACCCTGAACTGGTCACCAGCCAATCGCAGGTTTCCTAAAATTGATGTATAAATTAAAATAAATAATAAAATTATCTCATCAACTAATATTTTACTTATACGTTTTACATTTGTTTTTTTTTTATATTGGTCCATTTGTTATAACTACATTATCTATAAATAATACAATGAAAACTGAGAATGGTCATTATTCTACATTTGAACTAATTTTTTTGTTAAACTCCTCTACAAATATCCTGGACCATTACCATCAGTCCGTTTTAAAATACGAATGTGGCCCTTGAGCACAACTGTTTGCCCACCCCTGCTTTATTTAGTACTGTACTTCATATGTCTCAGCAGATGGCGCTGTAGACCGTCTCATTCTGCACTCCCCGGCCGCTCATTAGGTACAGTACATAAAACCTAATGAGATCCCTTACAAAAAAAGTGCATGTGCAACGATAGTAATACAAAATAAAATAATATAAAATAACATTGCAGATGTTCGTGCACTACTAAAAACATGCAGCAGCAATTTCCTATGTCTAAACAATTAGCATCACAACTCAAATAAAAAGGGGTACATCAATTAGCTATATTAATTCATGATAGGAGGGAGTTTATCCCTTTGTAGATACTCAGAGTCCACTTCATCAGGTGTATAACCACTGCACTCTAAATTAATGGGATTTAAAAAAAAAAAAAAAAAAAAAAAAAAAAAAAAAAAAGATGAGGCAAACAGGAAGTGAGGATGCTGAGCAGTCAGTCAGGGCTGCAGTGCATCGGTGGAATAAATCCAAACTCATTCAGCCAGTATGTGTGTCAGTGACGTGGGATCAGGGTAGGCAAGTCAGGCAGCGCCGCACTGCCCACTGGTGGTCTTTCCTTTTCACTGCATGTGAATTGTAAAAAAAAAACCGTATGATTACATTAAATTGTTCCATTATAGTTCTATGGTCCGTGCTTTACATTGATTTTCTTTTTCAATCCAATAATTTCAATTATTTCATCATTAAAATAGCTGAATTTTCATATTTCCTGTTCAAATGCATAGGAAGCGCAGTTACAAGTCACGTTGAGTCACCGCTCCAATGATGCTTCAAGAGACCACGCACACATCCATTCAGGCAGGCTATGATTGGTCCGTGGCTTCACACAGGAGACATTGGTGTTTCCTCATTACATCGCCAATAATATACGTTTTATCACACATGCACTGCACTTACTGACGTTTAACAAACTGTCTAATATATTTAATGAAAGTGTGTGACATTTAGTCTTTCTTATCGACCAAAAAAGCCACTAAAAGTGCACAGTGGAGTCTGGTATGTACGGTGCCACAACCAACATGTGGCAGTGTTGAGTTGAGCTTCATAGAGCTCCAAACTTCACGTGATTGAGTCAGTGCCTCACCAATGATGAACCTCACCGCAGGGCACTAGTGTGTCTCTGTGTGTGTGTGTGTGTGTGTGTGTAAGTGGGCATCATGACGACATGCTGAGGATGGTGGGCTCACATTGACTCCACATGCTGCAGTGGCGGAAGCAACCATGTCGCACTTCATCCTGCCAGGTAAGAATAATCATTTTCTGCTTATTTTTAACCATATTTCATCCTTAAACTAGAACTTTGGAGCTGCAGGATTTAGTTTTTATTTATTTATTTATTTTATTATTATTTTTTTTAAAATTCCTGTTAGGACAACATCTGAACTAAATGTGGCCTCTTTGATGAGGAAATACCTTTAAACAATTCACCGCATGCTGAATTACTGAGTCATGATTTAGGACTAGAGCCAATATCATTGCAGCATAACAAATCAAGGGCTTTTGTCGTTGTTCTTTGTTAGTGTCCAGTGGGGAAAAGTATTTTTTGTGTATATGGGTCATTTTTGTATAATTTGATCAATTTTGAAAATCAATTAATTTTACTGATATAAGTATTTGAATTATTGGCAGTTTATTACCATTCAAAAGGTAATATTGGTTTCAAAGAAAGCATTTATTCTGAAGTAATATTTTTCACATTTTAATGCCAAACTCTTCCACTTAATGATTTCCCACGTGTTTTCTGAAGATACTAATTACATTTCGGATTTACAGTATAGGGGTTGTCTCCTATTGCTTAATATTCCATTTTCCATGAAAACTAATACAAATGCATCGTTAGCGTTCAGAATTCCTGTTTTTTATGTTTTTTTTTTTTTTTTTTTTTTACAAATGGTCCATCTATGTCACTGTATCTTTGCCGTTAATGCCGCCGGAGGGAGCGTCATTATGTTGTAACACCCAAGACTAGATTGATCTGGGATCTGAAGCATAGATATGAAAACGAGCTACGCCAGCAGCGCTGTAGCACTCCGGTTACCCGACGTGCCTCCGTGGTGGCCATGTTGGGGAGGTCGACGCTCCCATCAAAGGCAATGCATGGACTTTGAAATTAAGTCGTAACTTGCTTATTTCTCAACCGATTTTTTTTTTTAAATGAACGACAAAGCGTGCTATCCAGACATAATATTACAGCCCATCTATCTATTTATCTATCCATCCATCCATCCATCCATCTATCCATCGATCTACGTTATTTATTTACTTATTTATTTATTTACCTCTGAAAGGTTATGTCCAGTTCCCTTACTGCATGTCTTTACCATCATAATGGATGTATATAGACAAGTCTTCTTTTCCTTTCGGCTTGTTCCTTTAGGGGTCGCCACAGCGCGTCATCCTTTTCCATGTAATCTCCTGCATCCTCCTCTCGAACACCAACTGCCCTCATGTCTTCCCTCATGACCTCCATCAACCTTCTCTTCGGTCTTCCTCTACCTCTCTTGCCTGGCAGCTCCATCCTCATCATCCTTCTACCAATATACTCACAATTTCTCCTCTGGACGTGTCCAAACCATCAAAGTTTGCTCCCTCTAACTTTGTCTCCAAAACATCGAACCTTGTCTGTCCTTCTGATGAGCTCATTTCTAATTGTATTCAATCCGGTCACTCCAAGAGCGAACCTCAACATCTTCATTTCTGCCACCTGTAGCTCTGCTTCGTGTTGTCTCTTCAGTGCCACTCTCTCTAATCCGTACATCATGGCTGGCCTCACCACTGTTTTATAAACTTTGCCCTTCATCCTAGCAGAGACTCTTCTGTCACATAACACACCTGACACCTTCCTCCACCCGTTCCAACCTGCTTGGACCCGTTTCTTCACTTCCTGTCCACACTCACCATTGCACTCGCTGGTCAAAAACTCCACAGCCACCTCTCCAAGATGCTTCCATAACTCCACACGAATGTCATCAGGACCAACTGCCTTTCCATTTTTCATCCGATTTAATGCCTTTCTAACTTCCCCCTTACTAATCATTGCCACTTCCTGGTCCACCACACTTGCCTCTTCTACTCTTCCTTCTCTCTCATTTTCCTCATTCATCAACTCCTCAAAGTATTCTTTCCATCTAGCTAGCCCACTGCTGGCAACAGTCAACATATTTCCATCTCTATCCTTAATCACCCTAACCTGCTGGCCAGCCTGTATAGATCCTTTTCTCCTTCTTCAGTGTCCAACCTGCCATACATGTCATCATATGCCTCTTGTTTGACCTTTGCCACCTCTACCTTTGCCCTGTGTCATATCTCAATGTATTCCTTTCGCCTCTCCTCGGTCCTCTCAGTGTCCCACTTCTTCTTAGCTAACCTTTTTCCTTGTATGATTTCCTGTACCATGAGGTTCCACCACCAAGTCTCCTTCTCTCCTTTCCTGCCGGAAGATACACCAAGTACTCTCCTGGCTGCTTCTCTGATCACCTTGGCTGCATTGGTCCAGTCTTCTGGAAGCTCCTCCTGTCCACCGAGAGCCTGTCTCACCTCTTCCCAAAAAGCTGCACAACACTCGTCCTGTCTCAACGTCCACCACATGGTTCTCTGCTTTGTCCTGCTTTGTCTTCCTAATCTTCCTGCCCACCACCAGAGTCATCTTACACACCACCATCCTATGCTGTCTAGCCACACTCTCCTCTACCACAACCTTACAGTCAGTAACCTCCTTCAGATTACATCGTCTGCACAAGATGTAATCCACCTGCGTGCTTCTACCTCCGCTCTTGTAGGTCACCCTATGTTCCTGCCTCTTCTGGAAAAAAGTGTTCACTACAGTCATTTTCATCCTTTTTACAAAGTCTACCACCATCTGTCACTCCAAGTTCCTTTCCTGGATGCCATACTTACCCATCACTTCATCACCCCTATTTCCTTCACCAACATGTCCATTACAATCTGCACCAATCACGACTCTCTCTCTGTCTGGGATGCTCGGAACTACTTCGTCTAGCTCCTTCCAGAATTTCTCTTTCACTTCTAGGTCACACCCTACCTGTGGGGCATAGCCACTAATCACATTAGACATAACACCCTCAATTTAAAGTTTCAGCCTCATCACTCGATCTGATACTCTTTTCACCTCCAAGACATTCTTAGCTCAACCAGTGGTTAACTCAATTTCTCTTCCCACCTACACCATGGTAAAATAATATAAACCCTGCCCCCCCCCCTAAACTAGCCTTACTGCCTTTCCACCTAGTCTCCTGGACACACAATATATCAACCTTTCTCCTAATCATCATGTCAACCAACTCCCGAGATTTTCCTCTCATAGTCCCAACATTCAAAGTCCCCACATTCAGTTCTAGGCTCTGTGCTTTCCTCTTCTCTTTCTGCCAAAGAACCCGCTTTCCACCTCTTCTTCTTCTTCGACTTCGACCCACAATAGCTGATTTTCCAACGGTGCCCTGCAGGTTGACGGCGCCGGTGGCGGACGTTGTTAACCTGGGCCACGACCGATCCGGTATGGAATTCTTTGGATGAACGCTCATATTTGTTTGGCAAAGTTTTAAGCCGGATGCCCTTTCTGACGCAACCCTCTGCATTTATCTGGGCTTGGGACCGGCCTACAGTTTGCACTGGCTTGTGCTCCCCATAGGGCTGCATTGGATGTATATAGACAAGTGAAATGGTTTAATGAGTAGTTAGGAACATTTATACACTTGTATATGGAGAGTTTGAAAAGTAAAGCATGTAAATTTTTCCAACTCACATGGTTTCTATGATCCTATGATCCTCTTTATGTCTTTACCGTTATGCACTTTTTTCTTTGCCATTATGCAAGTGTAGTTCAGTGGGCCACCATCATTTGCTCTGTCAATGCGTTCTATCAACAAAGCTGTGGTAAAATTAAAGTCGTAATCACTGTTTATGATTTTTTTCCAGAACAAGTTAAAGAAATCTTGTTGCCTAAACCTAACCCTACCTCTCAGATTACATTTACATTGGACAGCCATCTCTTAGCTCTTGATTGTCTTTACTACTACTGGCTAAGACTACTACTTTACTACTATTACTGGCCTAGAATTTGAAACATCAATACATTTACATCTTTGTAAATAGCCTGGGGTTTCAATTTCACATGTAAAACCAAGAAGGCATAAAAAACTTGAGGTTTAGAGTCTTGAGGAGGAGCCCTAAACCACAACTGTTGTTGCTTACTGCAACTTTGACCAAACCTGTTTGACAAATGCGATAATTTGTCATTGGAAGATGTTTGGATGGATTTCGTATGCATCACATGATCGATGAGAAGCCAATCAGATAAATACACAGCAGCGACACAGCAAAATGGCAGAAAAATTATGGATGAAAGGGAATTGACTCTCTTGCGCCACTTTAATGCAGATCTTCTACAAAATCAGGTCTCCATTGTTTACATTGTTGTCGCTTGCCGACTGGAAATCTAAATTAAATCTCATAATAATAATAATATCATACGAGGACACTTGTGGTCGGGCAGTCAGGAAATTTAACATGGCCTCTGTCTGGCTCTGACAGTGATACGGTTGTTAGCGATTGTGACAAATGAGGGACATTTCCTTATTGATCTCATTAAGATGACTTAAACTCATTTAGGCCTTTTCAGTATTTCAGTCTTGTCTCTGACCTGGTTTGATCCTTGCTGTCACCAGTCTATGATTCACAGGAAAGCAAAATCTTCAAGCATATTTCAGCCGATAGAGATTGTCTGGTGAGTCAAAGCTAGAATATTTACTTTTTTTTTTGTTTAAACATTAAATGTTTGGATTCTTCAAACCAGATGCAACACAGATGTGAAGCAGTTCACAGAAACTGCATTTAAACAACTAAAAGTCAAGTTTGAAGAGAGATTCGCATTAAAGCAACCTATTCAAGTTCATACGGTAAACATTTGAGTTTAAGTAGAAAAATGCAGGCAGGTGTGCTTCTTGCCTCACAGTTCTGAGGACCTGGGTTCAATCCCTGGCCCCACCTGTGTGGAGTTTGCATGTTCTCCCCGTGCCTGCGTGGGTTTTCTCCGGGTACTCCGGTTTCCTCCCACGTCCCAAAAACATGCGTGGTAGGTTGATTCCATCCATCCATCCATCCATCCATCCATCCATCCATTTTCTGAGCCGCTTCTCCTCACTAGGGTCGCGGGCGTGCTGGAGCCTATCCCAGCTGTCATCGGGCAGGAGGCGGGGTACACCCTGAACTGGTTGCCAGCCAATCGCAGGGCAGGTAGGTTGATTGAAGACTCTAAATTGCCCGTAGGTGTGAATGTGAGTGCGGATGGTTGTTTGTTTGTATGTGCCCTGCAATTGGCTGGCAACCAGTTCAGGGTGTACCCCGCCTCCTGCCCGAAGATAGCTGGGATAGGCTCCAGGACTCCCGCAAACTTTGTGAGGATAAGCGGCTCAGAAAATGGATGGATGGATGGATAGAAAAATGCAAAATAGATATGAAGCAGTTCTCAGAAACAACTTGTTGCCTCCAGTTCATCTGCAGGTCCTGCTGGCTGCGTTCCTGGCCATCTTCTGCTACTGTGTGGTGCTCGTCTTCATCTTCTGCTGCCGGCCAAAGAAGGGTGTGCCCTCAGATGACAAGGAGGTGGGCATCTCGTGCCCTCACCCCAGCGAGCGTGTGACCATGACGTTGACACCAGCGCTGTGCACACGGTCCGTCCGGCAACAGTACGAAGAACTGGATGGTGACGTACTGGACTTCAAGTCCTCTAAAAGCAGCTCATCCCCATTAGAGGAAGACCTCAGCAATGTCGCATTCGATTCTAGGTCCTTGTCTCCACTTCGCTGCCTTAGTACACCGCTTGTTCCTTTGGCGTCCCGTAAGAATTCGAGCCACAGCCGTGTGTCCTTGCCCTCACTTACTAAGCTGGTCCCTAAATCACACTGGGCAAAAGGCCGGCGAAGCACCGTGAGTGGGGAAAGTTTTAGCCGCCAGGCTGCGCTCTTTCCGTCGCAGTATGGCTCCATCACATCCTCTGTCCCCGCCAAGCCAGCCCCCTTGCTGCACTTCTCCCTGCTCTACTCCTCAAGTGGCACCCTGGTGGTCAACATCCTGGGGGTGTCTGGGAGAAGGCGCAGTAATAGGATTATGGTGCGAGCCAGCCTGCCTCCGCTGTGCCCGATACCACACCAGGTGGCCTCCCGACGCCGCAGTTTCAGCCCGGAGCTACAGAGCCAGAGTGTGGTGCTTCAAGTGGGCTCTGTGGAGAGGCTACGGGCATGCACACTGAGACTGGAGGTCTATGACCGCGGCTTCTCTGGCCTGCGGGAGCTGGGACTGGGTGTGGTGGAGCTTCCCTGCCAGCACCTGGACTGGGAGTCAGACACGACAGCAACCTGCACCAGGCAACTAAGCCCCACCAAGAGCAAACTCAAGAAGGTATCGTCAAGCATTTTTCAGTTCATACAGTAAATGTTTGTGTCAATAGAAATGCAACACAGATGCAAAGCAGTTTTCAGAAACAGTGCTTGTTTGACTAAATTCAGTATTTTATTGATCACTGCAAACACACACACGTTACAACATGTTACATCAAATTAAAAAAGTAAAGTCTGGCACGCCATATCAAATTCAATTTCAAACAGACCACTAGTTATATAGGCGTGGTTTATTACGTCAGATGTGGTTTGAGAAACCTACAATTAAATATATTGTAGTGTCGAGGAAGTTGACACTAGAATGCATGCCGAACGGCTTTGTGTAAATAGTTTACTTATTTATTGACTTTATTGTTGATGTTAGATGTTAGAATTATTACCTAGTAGTAGTAGTAGTAGTAGTAGTAGACATTATGTGTGTTCACTAACTGTTGGTTTATGTATTCAAACACGGTAAGGGAGTTTCATCTTGTGATTAAAGCTACTGCTCCCGCGACCCGACCTTGGATAAGCGGTAGAAAATGAATGGATGGATTAATGACCTGCCTCGTTGATGCTCATTTGTGCAGTCTAGTGTGTAATGCATGACATTTCCCTTTGAATAAAGAATATCATCATCAAAGCCACAGTGCCTCGAGGTCGATGCATGCCATAGTTCACATAAAACTCCCCAAGTGGCTCCTGGGAGAGCCAATGTTACTAGCCACTGCTGAAATCCACCACCATTTAGCAAGTTGGCTGGTGTCAACTTAAAGCCCTTTTCACAGCAAATCAACATCAAGTTTATACTTCAAGAGAAAAGTGAAACACAGATGTGAAGCAATTTTTCAGAAACTGGTTACACCACCAAATGACTTCACAAAAATCTTCAATTAAACATTTTAGTTTGTAGGCTCTTTGAGTTCGTCACGAAAAATGCAGCACAGATACTCACAAGCAGTGCTAATGCAATTAAATATGAGTTCAATAATTCAGTGAAAAGCAACAGTGTCAAGTTAAAACAATAAATGTTTGTGATTTTTCAAAAAAAATGCAACACAGACATGAAGCATTGCTCAGAAACAGTATTTCTGAGATTAAATGAGTTCAGTCATTCACAGGAAAGCAAAAAGTTTATACCGTTAATTTTTGCGTTTGTCAAGAAAATGCAATACAGATGTGAAGTAGTTCTCAGCAGCAGTGCTCACACAACTAAATATAAGTTAAGTCAATTACAGGAAAGTTAAATTTTCAAGTTTCAATAATGCATATTTGAGTTGTCGAAAGTATGCAACAAAAATGCAAAGCAGTTCTCAGAAACTGATTGTAGGGCTAAATATGAGTTCAGTGATAAACTGGAGAGAGACAGCTTCAAGATTGATATAGTCCATCCATCCATCCATTTTCCGTACCGCTTCTCCTCACTAGGGTTGCGGGCGTGCTGGAGCCTATCCCGGCTATCTTCGGGGGAGAGGCGGGGAACACCCTGAACTGGTCGCCAGCCAATTGCCAATTGAGTTATATAGTGCAGTACATTTTTGAATATCTCAAAAATAAATGCAACAAGGATGTGAAACACTTCATAAATAGCGGTTATATAACAAAATTTAGTTCAATGATTAACTGGAATGCAAAATCTTCAGGTTCATGTTTGTCTGTCTGTCATGTCTGTCATGAGAAATGCAACACGGATGTGTAGCAGTTCACCACAATTGCCCCTGACTCTCAATGAAGACATCCATCCATCCATTTTCTGTACCGCTTATCCTCACTCGGGTCGCGGACGTGCTGGAGCCTATCCCAGCTATCTTGGGGCGAGAGGCGTCATCCTGAATTGGTCGCCAGCCAATCACAGGGAACATATAAACAAACCACCATTCACACCTACGGGCAATTCAATCAACCTGCCACGGATGTTTTTGGGAAGTGGGAGGAAACCGGAGTACCCGGAGAAAACCCACGCAGGCACGGGGAGAACATGCAAACTCCACACAGGCGGGGCCATGATTTGAACCCTCAGAACTGTGAGGCAACGATGCTAACCAGTCGTCCACCGTGCCACCTTCAATGAAGAAATTTTTGGACAATTTTATGCTTCTTAGTGCACAAATCAAGGTCCATAGATGCACGCTTGGTTGAGTTTGTTGTGGAAAAACAAGCCTTGGCACGCAGAAGCTGTTATCGACGCATAACAGCCACAAGTCCTGATATTTTTGTCCTTGCTATAGTGATTGATGCACACAAGCATATCATGTTCCATCCATGTCGCTGTATAGAATCCAATCACCTGTGCCAATAGTTACTCTTGTGTTGCACTCTTATTCGTCATGGTCGAAATGAGCAGCAAAGGGCACAGCGCCCACGCTGGAAGTCTTCCAGTGAGGGCATGAATAACTCAGGAGATTGTGACAATTGGCGAGCCAAGTCTAATTTTTGTGAAAGCCAGTCCCGCCCATTGCTTTCCCCTCCCGATACAAGTAGACTGATGCGTTTGGATTTTTGCGTGGGTTGCAATGGCGGTAACGTAGACGCCAAGCACCCACACACTCAATTTACGACCAAAGTCGATCTTTTCAACTTGGATGCACACTGTAAATTTGATGCAGCATGTGAGTCACGGAAAACACACAACACACATATACTGTAGACAAACAACCATTCACACTCTGATTCATACCTATGGACAATTTGGAGTCTCCAATTAAGTCAACATGCATGTTTGTAAGGATGCCAAAGTTTCCGGAGAAAACCCACACAAGCATAAAGAGAACCTCAGAAATGTGAGGTTGACGTGTTAACTACTAGGTCACCGTGCTGCCTAAAATGCAAACTTATTCTTTTTTTTTAGGCTTTAGGGGTGAGCAACCTACAGATACGGTGGACCAAACATTTCCTCCATAATATCTTTTCAGAAATTTAGTACGACCCTTTGTGGACTTTATAAAACCTCGAATGGACCCAGATAGGAAGATTTAAGAAAATAACTTTTGGCTCTTGGTACTTGTAGTTTCTGGAACTAATATGGTCTAATCAGATAAGTTCAGAGCCTCCAGAGCCTACCCCAAATGAGTCTGGACTTTTGAAAAACACTGCTCTCCCTCGGAATGGTTATCTTTCGGCTTGGATAAAATAACTACATTTAAACAATAATTCACACAGTCCAAACACACAATGGTCCCCCAAAATGTTCCTAGTTCTTGAGGTAAAGTTCTTGCGATCGAAATGTGCTAGCTCATTTAAAAACTTGGAAGAAAGTTCTTGCTAAAGCTATGCACTAATACAGCCCCGCCCCCCATCAAAATTTGTACAAACCAAAACCCCAAAAGATGACTTCAAACAGTCATCCTGCTGTGAACTTTGTCACAGTTTGATGAAAAAAACCAAGGGGAAATACAGCATGAATTTTGACTAAATGCATTGCACTAAGACAGATGGCTTTATCAAAATAAGTCCAAACCCTATCCCAAAAGAGGGATAAATGGCCCTGCTCTGCCAAGGACTGCGTAAACATTATTTGAAGTTTGATGGAAAAAAAATCAGGTGAAAAACATCAGTCAATTATGACTAAAGCTAATGTATTAATACAGCTTGTTTGTATGCTGTTAAACAGTGGACCTGCGATAAACTTTCTCAAGTTTGATGAAAAAAACAAATAAAATAAAAAAATCAGAAAAAATCAAAGAGTCAATTTTGGCTAAAGCTACTCCACTAATACAGTTTGTTTCATCAAAATCCCATGCCATTAAAATGTGCACCTGCTGTGACCTTTGTGAAGTTTGATGATAAAATACATATAAAAATATAAAAGTGGCAAATGTGGATAAAATCATTGCGCCAATACAGCTTGTTTTATCAAAATAACTCCAGCCTTAACAGTGGCCGTGCTGTAAACATTGATTTTGATGGGGGGAATCAGGTGAAAAAGACACAAAAGAGTCAATTGTGGCTAAAGCTAATACATATTGACAATAATATAATTTCATGTATATTGGCCTATTACCCTGACATCTATGAACGCTTTGCACGACAACATGAGTCACCATATGGCAAACAAGGCGCAGCAATAACTTGCCATCATGCTACGCTACTTGTACTAACCGTATGAAAAGTCGACAGGAAGTGATGTCACATCCCTCAGGTAGCCTTTCGTGGTCTGTTTTGGTGCGTCACGACCCCTGATGGGATAAGCCATAAGTTACAACAACAAGGCATAAATAAAGTGAATGGCATCCATTCTCGGTGTGTGCTTCTGACACCATGAAGATAATCAAGAACATCTGCTGACTAAAAAGCCCCTTGGAGTATAACTTTGATCATAAAATCCTGTTCCTGTGTTCCTATCCCTCAGAGTGTGAGCTCTCAGGACACATGGTCGCGCAGGAAGAGCTCTATGTGTGCCCCGCGATTGTTGGGCCAGCTCTTTGTGCTGCTCCAATACCAGGCGCCGGGGCGTCGCATCAAGGTGATGGTGTGTAAAGCCGACCAGCTGGCCAATCTCACGCGCATCCCCGGAGCTCCAGGTAATATCACCAATCATAACAGGTGGATGATATATGAGTTTTCATGTCTGCTTACTGAACATAAGGTCCAAGAAATACACGTTTAGAAAGTTTGCGATATTGGGGTTTTGGGTGAAATTTCAGGACAAACCTATGACCTATGACCTTAAGAGGTGAACAGAATTTGGCCTTCTTAAACTTTTGAATACACATTTGAAACTAATGAATGTTTCAGTATTCTGAAAATGTTGTTTTTGCTGTCCCACAAGATACAATAAGATACACTCCAATTAAGCTACAATACAATATGATTCACTCCAATGGGAATATAATGTGATTCAATCCAATTTATGATGTGATACAATTTACTGCCATTATGATGCATTCAAATGATGAAGTGGTAAAATATTAACTCCAGTAGGATACAGTTCGCTCGAATTATGATGTGATAACGATTTGTTCCCATTATGATGCATCACGATTCGTTCTAATTACGATATGATTCACTCCAGTCACAATGTGATCCACTCCAATTACGATACGATTCACTTCAATTGTGTTGCGATATAATCTACTCCATTTACAATATGATTGACTGTACTTATGATGCAATTCACTCCAATTATAATATGATTCACTTCCATAATATTACGATTACAATTGCAATGCAATACAATATGATTCACTCTAATACGATATAATAGACCATATTCACACCAACGTCTTGAGCATTTTTAGGTGGAAAGTTCAGATGGCATGACAGTTTCCACTGTCAATATGTTACAAGCTACTGGGACACCATTTGACAGAAAAATAACCTCAGTCATTAAATGTGTGCTAAGCTATTGTAGTGGTTGTATAATAGGTACAGTATACAGTATATTCAATAGCTCAGTGCTAGTACTTGTCAATGTCGAAACAGTGTCAAACATTTTTACTTTTCAAAATCGAGGAGATGGCTGCCCAAGCACTCTATGCATATACTATACTCTAAGTCACTATGCCTTTACATGCCAACTGGAATTTAACATGCCACCTTACACTGAAAGTGGAAGTGCTGCATGCATCGAGTCCATTCATTCCAATAAGGATGTGATATAATTAACTTTTATTATTTATCTATTATTATTATTCATTGTTATTTGTTATTATGATGTGATACGATATGATTCGCTTCAATACGATATAATTAAATCCAATTACGTATGCAATATTATTCACTCCATTTACAAACACAATACAATTCAGTCCAATTACAATACGATTCACGGCAATGATTATGTCACTCTGTATGATACACTCTCATTCGGATACACTTCACTCCAATTATGATTCAAATACAATTCACTCCAATAATGCATTATGATTCACTCCGATTACAATATGATTTCATCAATTTCAATTAAGATGGGAAACAATACAATGCACTCAATTTACAATGTTTGACTTCTATTACAATACGATAGGATTCACTCCAAATGCATTATGATCCAAGCAAATTAATCAATAATAAATAACCAACTTCAATAACAGTATGATATGATACACTTTAATAAAAATGGGAAACTATACAATTCCCTCCATTTACAAAATGATTCACTCCAATCACAATACAGGTGTGATTCGTTCCAATTGCCAGATGTTATGTTTCGCTCCAATTGCAACAAAACCAGCGTTTATTCTAATTCTGATGTGATGCATGCTGATTGACACCCATCACTGTCGGTGAACATATGAATAGTGAATATGTGCTATGACAGCGCATGTAAACACAATAAAAAGCTAACTACTTGTCCTCCTGTTGTATAACTGAATTAGGAAGCCGTGCAGTTTCCTCTTGCGTCTGCTTGGCATCACATTTCCAGCCTCGCTTCACTGGCGCGCAAGAAGGGAGACAGCAAAACCAATGTTGACGTTTTCAGACAAATTCATTCCACATTGTTCCCCCCAGCGAGATCCCCACGCTTCCAGGAATGTGTCACCGTCAGAAATGATACATTGCTTTTGAATTATTATGCAATCCAATTAGAACGCTTGAGTGAATTAAAAAAGCCGCATTTACTTTGGACTTGGATTTACTGACAATGCTGATGCTAAATACTGGGACCATGTTTTCCTCCTCAGACCACTACGTCGTAATCAACTTGCATCACGATGGAAACGTGATCAGTACCAAGGCGACCAAAGGAGCCGGCGGTTCGAGTCCTGTTTGGAACGTTCCTTTCTTATTCGACTTGCCGCCCGGGGACGTCGCTCAGCTACCGTTGCTCCTCGAGTTCATTGTCATGCAGGTACCAGAAAAAAAATTAACTAATTCCTTCGATTCCCTCTAATTACAATGTGATTCACTCCAATTACGATGAAATACAGTTCACTCCAATTCCAATATGATTCACTCCAATTATGATACAATACAATTCAGTGCAAATGTAATGTGATTCACTCGTATTACCATATGATTCACTCCAGTTTGGATACGATTCACTCCATTTAAGATATGATTCACTGTGATTATCATGCGATACAATTCCCTCCAATAACAATACGATTTATTCTATTTATGATAGTAATAAATAAAATTCACTCCAGTTACAATGCAGTACAAATCACTCAGATTATGATCAGATTAATTGTAATTAGGATTACATACAGTATCACTCCACTTATGAAGCGATAAAATTTATACCATTTACAGTACGATGGGAGGCAGTTCACTTCAATTACAATGCAATACATTATAATTTACTCCAATTATGATACATTTCTCTCTAGTAACAATACCTGCCTTTCCAATTCCAAATACAAATGATTCACTCCAATGACAATAAGAATAATAATATGATAAGACTCAACCCAATTACAGCGCAGTATGGTTAATGCAAATCAATACACTACAATTATGATGTGATAAAATTCACTCCAATTACGATTACCGGTACATGTGATGCGATTCACTTCAATTATAATGCAATAAATTCACTTCAGTTACGGCGTGATTCACTCCAATTATGGTGTAATTCATGCCAATGACAATGCAAAATGATTCATTTCAGTTACAATATGATTCACACCAGTTCAAATGGCATTCACTACAAGTAGAATAAATTCACTCCGTTATGACACGATTCACTTCCATTAAAATGTGTTTTGATCCAATTTTGATGTGGGTCACTCAAATTCCAATGGGAAACTGTTAAAACAATTTCCGATATTATTCACTCCGACGACGATGATTTTAATTTGGTATGCTATACAATATGTTACAATACACTCCAATCACTCTACGATTCCGTCAAATTAGGATATGATACAACACACT
Organism: Phyllopteryx taeniolatus; assembly: GCF_024500385.1. Lineage (NCBI taxonomy): Eukaryota > Metazoa > Chordata > Actinopteri > Syngnathiformes > Syngnathidae > Phyllopteryx > Phyllopteryx taeniolatus. The sequence goes on from NC_084503.1 coordinate 24,414,673, forward strand.
TCAAATACAACGCCATTCGCTACAGTTACCATTCAATACAATACGATTCCCTCCAATTATGATGCGATAGGATTCACGCCAATTGGGATACAATACAGTTCACGCCTATTGCAACATGAGAGGATCCGGTCTAATCAAATTATGAGTAACTCCAATTATGATATTATGTGTTTCTCCAATTACTATGGAATAGGATACACTCCAATTATGATGTGATATTATTCACTGCAATTAACAATCGGAAACAATTCAATTCTATACATTACAATGCTATACACTTTACTGCACTTACCATTATTCTTCACTCCAACTACAATGTGTTTTACTCTAATTATGGTGCAATTGATGCGAAATGATTCACATATGATCAACTCTCATTACAATACAATGTACTCTTATTGTGATATATGATTAATTCAAATTATTATGCAATACACTCCAATTACAACATGATTCACTCCGATTGCAAAATATAATTTATTCAAATAACAATGTGATACACTCCAGTTATGATACAACATTATTAATTGAAATGACATTGCAATACACTCCAATTATGATACAATTCACTCCAATTGTGATCCGATCCTACAGTATACTGTGTAATTCGTTCAAATTATAATAAGATACAGCCCAATATACTTTTCGTCCTCCCAAAGGGTCGTCTCTATACCAAGAGCAGCATTTTGGGCCGCGTGCTGATTGGTGGCCATGTTTCGGAGGCGGGGCTAGGACACTGGAAGGAAATGTGCACCCGGGGCCCAGTGGAGACTGCCCGTTGGCACGCCATCCAAGCAGATGTGCAGTACGAGTGATTGACAAAGAATTTGAATGCTTTGTTTTCGTTGTGTTTATTTCATTGTAAAGTGTCCCTGTATACTATTGTCTACTACAAATCATTCAAAAACAAAAAGCAATAGGCCTATACTAGCATTACACCCAGAAGCATGTAATTATCCTTTTTAGCTTACCTGGCTAATGTTGTTGTTTTTGTGTTTGTAATTTTTATTTTTTGAGATTGTATTGTTTCTTTCATACACGCACATCTTACATTCTGTATGGCACTATTAGTGATTTTAGGGTGTTTTACAGTTGGGGGGTATCCATCCATCCATCCATTTTCTGAGCCGCTTCTCCTCACAAGGGTCGCGGGCGTGCTGGAGCCTATCCCAGCTGTCATCGGGCAGGAGGCGGGGTACACCCTGAACTGGTTGCCAGCCAATCGCAGGGCACATAGGAACAAACAACCATTCGCACTCACAGTCATGCCTACGGGCAATTTAGAGTCTCCAATTCATGCATGTTTTTGGGATGTGGGAGGAAACCGGAGTACCCGGAGAAAACCCACGCAGGCACGGGGAGAACATGCAAACTCCACACGGGATTGAACCCGGGTCCTCAGAACTGTGAGGCTGACGCTCTAACCAGTCGGCCACCGTGCCGCAGTTGGGGGTATATTATTGTTGGTTTTTTTCCCCACAAGATGTAATTATGCAAAGAATGTAAGATAAGAAATGCATTTCAAAATAATAAAACTGCAATGCTAAGTTGCTACACTATGATGCTAAAGGCTGGTTGCAAGTTGATTAGCTTTCAGAACAAATAGCTGGTGCTTATGAGATACTTTTAGCATTATTAGATTGGTATATGTAGCAGTGAGGTATTTTTGGAGGCGTATTTTCACACCAAACAAGCCATCTTTTGCGAGTTGTTGCTAAAATAGAGGTTTCTTCATTACAACACAGAAAAAGCAAAACTGAAAAATTAAAAGAAATTAAAAAATGAAATAAAGTTAAAAATACATTTTAACAAGTATGAATAAAATTCAAATTTACAATATATTTACATTTTTGTATTTATACTGTAACATGTACTTTAAATATAATTCACCCAGAAAAAAAACAAAATTGAGCCTTAATCCAATGAAAAGTTTTCTATGATATTTTTCCAAAACAAAAAAAAACAATATTTCACAAATTCTGCCAGGCTATGTAAACTTATGAACACAACTGTACATAGATGCACTCATACGTACCCGTCATAATGGAATGAAAGTGTATGCTACACTTTTTTTTATAACCACTAGGTGGCGTTGGCATTTTGGAATGAAAGTGTACAGCTTTTTCATAACCACTAGATGGCGGGATACATTTATAAACTGTGAAAGTTTTTGCCATTTGCCCCTATACCTATGTATAATGCGCACTATTGACTTTTGACAATTTCTTGGGGAAAAATGCACATTATACACGAAAAATTACGGTAAGTCATTTTTGGCCTCAAAATGTGTTACTTTTACCCTACAATATGCCAATGTTTCCTCAAAATCTGTCATTTTTGTACTACACAAGCGCATTATCTAATTATCTACATTTTTCTACAGAACTGAAAATGAACATGTCTCCTTCTGTCCAAATTATTTTCGTCATCCCCATATTATTTCTGTCATGTTTTGATTTCAAATTGTTCACTGTATTTAAAAATAGAATACAGCTGTGATGTAATCTATGGTCTTGGGCAGTATGATGTCATATAACACATCAGCCAGCACGTGAAGTAGTGACATTTTCGTGTGTTGTATAATATGCCATGTTAATTAAAACCAGCATAATGCACTTCATTAGTTTGTACAATCATCTCGTCTGTTGTCATCACACAGAAAGACTTAAAGGGAATACTTGCGAGATTTGTTTTTAGCAAATTGGTGTCAATAAATTTTATGGAAGCCGTACGGAAGATGAATGAATGAATGATATCATCACTCAAATGGTCAGCGCTAAAAAAAAAAAAAACAAACAAAAAGAGCCATCATAGATAATTTTACACATGAGACTATGTGAGTCGCGGGATGCACATGTCATGGAAACAATCAGTCCCAGCCCTGGAATAATGAGCCCCTGCAATTTATCATCACGGAATACAGATACAGTAATCCACCGCTATATCACGGTTCTTGCTTCACGGTCCTGCTATATTGCAGATTTTTATTTCAGTTGTTACTCTTTAATCTTTTATACTGTTTGTACAATATTTTTGTGTTATCCATTGCTCTTGCTCTCTCTCAACATATTGTGTTTAGGACTGCCACAATTGCAATTTCTTTAGAATATATTTTCCCAAAAACAAGATAAACGTTAGCATCGTTGATGTGTTTTTTTATGCCACTGATATATTAGAGCATAATAAAGACTTGTACACATATTACAAATTCTACCCTGGTAATCAAACATATGAGCACAAGTGTGTAATGTTCTCTCATTTCCTAAATAAGAGTAGGGCTGCATTTCACAATAAGAACAAGTAAATAAAAAGAGAAAGTTATAAATAGTTCAAATAGTGTGCTGAACTTAAGAAAAAAAGTTTTGAGTTTCAGAAAACTGTTGACACAACAATGAAATCTCAAACAATTTGACATATTTTAATTTAAATCGTAACTGAACCGTTTTAAAGGTTATGTTTGTTCAAAACCTTAGTTTTGTTTTATAATGACTTTTCACATTTGCAATTCTAATAAGAGCTCCCAGTGAGAACTTCCCACTGAGAAGTATAAACAAAAATGACTGCCTGTTCGATTTTAAGTGGCATTTGTTCCAAATTTTTTCTTCCTTTCTTGGTTGTTTTCTGATCTTTCGTCTTTAACTCAACTTACACGCACTCTCTCTCTCTCCTTGTCTCTGTCTGGTCTGTGTGCAGTCAGTGATTTCAGTGATTACCGCCTGTGATCCAGATTTGATTGGCTGAAGGGTGGCATAACGCGCATGTAATTAGTCAGTCCAGTTCATCACTACCGTAAAGCCTGCAATATGTTGCGCCACTTAAAGTAGAAGCACCCAGTATGGCTTGAATCATCATGGTGTGGTTTCGTTTGGGAATCCTTCTGGGTCCGGACACGGACCGCAAGTTAATGACCTCTGTTTTAAACAATGTCGCAACAATTGAGCGAGCCAGCCTTTGTGCATCACGTAAGCAGCTAGCATTTTAGCTGACTAGGAATAAGACACATATTCTTTGAACTACAAGTACTACAAGTTTTGGAAGTGTTTAATTTGTTCAAACTAAAATTCAATCTCGAGAGAAATTTTTTTCATCTCAGTCCTTGGCAGTCCTCTTTAGCCTGACGAAGTTGCTTAAATTTGGCAGTGAACCACGGCTTGTTATTGAACATGCGAAATGACTGTTGATACACACAGAAACTGATATAGGATGTCACAGTGTCCGTATATTCACCCAGGCTGCCAATTGAATTTTAAAAGACACTCCAGTCCGTGGAGTCTAAACAGCTTTGAAGTTCTCTTTGCTTTCGTTGGTCCACTTCACTGTTTTCACCGTAGGCTTCGTGTATTTAAGTTTTTGCCTGTATGCTGGAATTAAGAGAAGTACATTGCACATATACTGGATCAGGTGGAGACCAATATACTGTATAATTAGCAGACTGAGAACATGAACAACGGACATAGGAAAACGACACATACTGTAACTAATCCAATAAAAGCAATGTAAGAGTCAACAAAAACACTGATCACGGCAACGATAATATTACAAAAAATAATACGAATAAAGCATGTACTACTACTACTACTAGGTCGACTACAACTCCTCCTCCTCCTCCTCCTACTACTATTAGTACTTCTACAAATACTACTACTACTAATAATAATAATAATAATAATTTCACAGCATATATTCTGTTATAATATATTACTTACATGAATTATGCATGAATAAAAATTGGTGTACCCTGGGAGGCGTGTATTAGTTAAAGGTTAAAACCATAGATCAACAATACAGTGATTGAAGCTAGAAAGACCATATCGGTTAACTGTCAACTCACATCTTACTTTTTAGGTTTTGACTTTATGAGACCTCCAGTATGGAGGTGGAGAAAATCAAAATCCACGAGGCCTGAATGACAATTAACTCATTCACTGCCAGCCTTCCCAGTGAACATGGATGTTTGACTTCTAAAGCCGTCAATGGCAGTGAATGTGTTAAGTGACACATGAACAAGCCAGTGTGATGTGATCAATAAGAAAAGGTTGTGGTTATTTTTGGAATATGACTCAGAGACCACTGGACTGACAGATCATTCCTTACACATGGAAATTCAGGTAACAGTCTTATCCCAAAGACTGGAGCCAGTGATAACAGGAAACAGGAAGGCTGGTAAAAGTTAAGGTTTTAGCTTCATAGCTAAAGTGATGAGCTACAAAGTTCACAAAGTTAATGTCTCTCATTCACCTATGTACATACACACTAATATATTTAGGAAAGTGACTAGCACCAAAAACAACATATTTGTAGCTTTAAAATCTGATAATTACATTTTTACTCCCATATAAACAGTACATTCCAATATTTTTCATCACTGCAGTAACAACGTTAGATACATTGGTAGCTGTAAACACTAATGCAAACGTCAGAAAAAAATAAATGGTAATAATAATAACAACAGTACATCCATCCATCCATTTTCTGAACCGCTTCTCCTCACTAGGGTCGCGGGCGTGCTGGAGCCTATTCCAGGAGGCGGGGTACACCCTGAACCGGTTGCCAGCCAATCGCAGGACACATACAAACAAACAACCATTCACACTCACATTCACACCTAGGGGTAATTTCAGAGTCTCCAATTCATTTATGCTTTTGGGATGTGGGAGGAAAACCCACGCAGGCACGGGGAGAACATGCAAACTCCACACAGGCGGGCCCGGGGATTGAACCCGGTAAATTAAATAGGATAACAATTAAGTCAGTTTGAAACTCAGATTCAACAAAATGGTCACACCTAAAATCTTGACCCCAAGATTCATAACTTTCTAAATATTTATCACAAGAAAGTAACACTTGTATCACTGGAATCATCCTAAAAAGAGCTGTTTGATAATGCTAGTCTAATCATCTCATGTAAATCAATTAAGCTTTAATTTTACACGCATTCCATCCAGTGAGGTCAGTGGGTCAGGAAAAATTTGTACCGAGCAACAATCTGTGGTGCTTATTTGAGAATCAGACCACAATTTTTATGTGCACCCCTGGGTATGCACCAAGCTCGGCGCTGTTAACGGAGCCTCGGTCTGCCCTTGGAGATGCGCTTGGCGGCGTGAGAGCTTGGCATCAGAATGTCCATCTAAAATTAGGCCTGCTCATATCATGTCTTGCGGCGGGGGGATCTAATGAGATTCTGGTGAATCTGATCGCTGTACATGGAGGCAGACACACGAGTGAAGCATATAGCCACATAGTGTAGTGTGTTACAGTATTGCCGTAAAAAGGATGTCAAGCAATGAGCACGATGTTTAGTTAAGCTGTGGGAATAAAGTATCGTTGGCACACAGTGGTTGTACTTACCTTATTGGACACAACACTCACGAGGAAGATGGATTTTAACTTTGCACCGCTACCCTCGTACCTCGCCCGGCCCGGTTGAGCCGCCAGTCCCATGGTCCCGCTGGTATGACTCTTCAGACGTACTTGACGGCAATCGGACGAGCAGATGCTAACGACGCACGGCTAACCACCATGCTAAAACACACCCATGTAAACTGTGTGACCTCATTTTCCGGACAATGCGCTCCGCCACAAAGTGTTATTGTCCGGTGAATTACAGTACTTTCCACCAGCGACAGCAAAACACAGACGAACCTGTACATCTCTACAACGTCGCCAGGCAATTCTTGGCCAGCCTCTGCAAATTCGTCTGCTTGGAAGATGAGATGATGAGCGATCAGATAGCAGAGCAAACAAGTTATCCCAAGCTACTGGAGAAGCAGTTACTATCGCCCGACGACCTGCCGCTCTCAAAGGCTGTGGAAATGGCATTCCATCTGGATAATGCTGCACAATTAGCAACGCGGCTCACTAGCCCTGACCCGCCCACCTTGCGCTCCTTCCCGCTGGCACTGACCGTCGCTCCAACTGCTCAACTCTCGGACTCCAACTCCGCCTCCGCCTCTCCGCTGAGGTGAAGTCACGGGACGTCAATGTGCCGTTATGCACAGACCCTGTGCAAAGTGCGTCGACCTCAGGATGGCTAACAAAGGGGTGATCCCTGACAAATACCCTTTCCCCACTGCGGTGGAGATGGCTGCCAAAGTCTTAGGGTCCACTATAACCTGCACCAAGGTTACCTATAGGTTTCCCTGCACCCTGACAGCCTTTGTGACCCACATAGGAGTTTTTCGTGACACTCCATTGCCCTTCCGCCTCAGCTCCGCCCCCAGCTGCTTCCAAAATATCATGGCCACCATTTTTGCCAGCAGGTGTGCTCGTGTACTTGGACGACATTGTGGTGGATGGGGCGACAACCGCCATTCACCACGACCGCCTTTCCAAGGTACTGGATGTACTAGCCAGCCACAACCTCACACTGAATGGGGAGAAATGCATCTTCGGAGAGCCTACCATCAAGTTTGTTGGATTTTACCTGACTGCTGACCACCTGAGTCCACTACACTTGAACGTCGAAGCCGTCTTGTGCCTGCCGGAGCACTCATGCCTAGTGCAGCTGCCCTCCTTCTACCTGCATTTTCTCACCAACTACTCCAATACCACTTGCACCTCTGTGTGCCCTCTTAAAGTAGGACAACCCCTGGTCCTGGACGCCTGCATGTTTTACCGCCGACTCAAGTCGCAGCTTACCTCTCCATCTTTATTGCCCATTTTGATCTACAGAGCCCCACGTTTGTAACATGCGATACTTCCAGCACTGCAGTCAGGGCTGTCCTGTCCCAACGCAAACATTGGACGGAGCGCCCAGTGGCATTTTCATCATGGTCACTCACTTCTACTGAACAAAAGTACTCAGTTGGGGAGACAGAGGCTGTGGCCTTTGTTTAGGCATGTGAAAGATGGCACTTGTACCTCTATGGATGGCACTTTACTCTATGGATAAACCACCAGCTTCTCACAGACTTGCTGGCTACAACAGGGTCAGGGCACAAGCCACTGTGTTTATACCAGTGGACTGAGAGACTAAAGGTGTACAATTTCACCACTCAGTTCACGCTTGGCAGGGGTAATGTGGTGGCAGACTTGCTCTCCCGGTCCACCTCTTGTCCTGTGTTGGACACCAACCAGGACACCTGGGAACGGGGACTGGTCCTCGTGCTGCACATGCCCCTCCAAGCTGTCTTCTTACTGCAGGAACTCCAGGCGGCTTACACTCAGAACCCTAGATTGACCCAGCGCCGTGCTTTCATTCGTGAGGGCTGGCCCGCGAAGGTGTCGGAGGAGCTTGCACCCTACCACAGGGTCAAGGGCGAGCTCTTGCGCTGGAATGATGTCTGCTTGGCCAGGTTCTTTGTAAAGTGGCCCCAAATGCCTGTGTTCTTGCCATGGTCCATGAGGGCCACCTGGGCATTGTGAGGGTGAAGCAATGCTGCAGAGGCTTGGTCTGGTGACCGGGCATCGACAGAGATGTGGAAACCATGGTGAAGGACTACAGCGTGCCTCACCAGCGGCAAGACAGGCCAAGCTCTATCTCCCCTTCTACAACCCCTTCCATTGCCGTCCACCCCATGGACCCACATCCAGGTGGACCTCTGTGGTGAGCTCAGTGCCGTACATCAACACCAGCGATTCCTTGTGGTGGCGTACAACCTAAACTCTAAGTAGCCCAAGCTGCTGCCTGCTGGGTCCGTCACATTAAAAGTCGTCACAGACTTCCTGTCCTCCTCGTTTGCACGCTGGGGTGTGCCTGACGTTATTACGACCAATAATGGGCCTCAGTTCATCTCGGTGGACTTTGCGTGTTTTATGGAGGGGAGGGGAGTGAAGCACATTAAGACAGCCTTGTATCAACTCCAGGCCAACTGTGGCATGGAGAGATTCAACCAGACTCTCAAAAACGGGCTCAGAGCGCACCTGGCAGATGGCCTTCACTTCTCTGCTGCACTACAAGGTACTCTGTTGCACTATAGTGTCATGAACGGAACAGAGGATAGGACCCAAAAATGCACGACTCCAAAACAAATGGACAGTTTCCAAAAAGAGAGGTTTAATAGACGGGCATAGGTCGGTACACAGGCAGGCAATCCAAGAAAGGCAACAGTATCCAAAAACATGAGGCAAAGAGGCAAGGTCGATAATCGGAACAGGGTCAAGTCTTACTGTGAGTCTGTGACGTGGAAACAAGGAATGCTGGAATGCGACGACAAGGTACAACGAACTGGCAACGAGAGGGAATGAGACACGAGGTTAAATACAAGGGGTAATTAGGGTGAACGAGGCACAGGTGGTGAAGATGCTCACAGGAGCAGGTGTGTGTGAAACAGGGGGAGAAGACAAAACCCGGAACACACACACATGACATGTAGAGCAATGCCACATGCCACAACGGGAGCCTCCCCAGCCCTCCTCATGCTGGGACATGAAATCCAGCTTCCCCTTCGCCCTCCAACTGGGGCCACTCCAGCATCGGTGCCCTCCCCGGCCAGTAGGTTGGCGGATAAGCCGCGGTGAATGAAGCAGCGGTTCGACGAAAGGTGCTGGGTGAAACAACTTGCATTTGCAGTGTCTGATGGATTGCTGCCCAGCTAGGACCGGCCACTTTCCGTCTAGTGGACAGGTCACGTTGACATGCCAGCCGCCCCAGGAGAGTGTCATCATTGCCTCCCTCGGACAGATGGGCTCTGGCTGACGTGGACCACTTGGACATTGACTATTTTGCTAATTCACGGCCTGGTACACCAGTACGCTTTCTACAGGGACCATGTGAGCCAGCTGTGCCTGTGGAACCTGAGCCCCGTCCGGGTCGAGTCCACCTTAGGCTTTGTTATCAGCACACAGCACACATTCGTTGTACTTACCTTAATGAACACAACAAGATCCTCAGTGTGTGCGAGATGACAGATTTATTTTAACAGCAGACATCCGAGCCTTTTTCATTGAATGCATTATTATCATCCATCCATCCATTTTCTGAGCCGCTTCTCCTCACTAGGGTCGCGGGCGTGCAGGAGCCTATCTCAGCTATCATCGGGCAGGAGCCGGGGTACACCCTGAACTGGTTGCCAGCCAATCGCAGGGCACATACAAACAAACAACCATTTGCACTCACATTCACACCTATGGAGTGCCCGGAGAAAACCCACGCAGGCACGGGGAGAACATGCGAACTCCACACAGGCGGGGCCGGGGATTGAACCCCGGTCCTCAGAACTGTGAGGCAGACGCTCTAACCCATCGTCCACCGTTCCACTGCATTATTATCATTGTTATTATATTTTTGAAATCCACGTACTGGCAAGCATGTCGCTATGGCAGGCGGGGGGAGGTTGGAAACGGACGATCGTTTGAGGGGATTTCATCAATGAGGTCTGCGGACACATTTCAGTTGCCAACAATTTTTCACCAGCTAATCCTGTATTTAATAAGGGTATGTTATAGTATATAGTATATATTATAGTATATAGTATACACTTTTAAAGGGTATGCAATAACCTGCTTTGATTGGAGAGGATTGAAGTCGGCTGTAGTGATACCCACAACAGCGCAGACATCCCATCTTAACTGGGTGGGGGTACATCGGTCCACTAAAGTACCAAAACAGGCTCTAGTATAAAGAATAAAGTTAATGTGTCTACGCCCACCGGCGAGGACAGCCGCTTTTGTTAACCCGCCCCCTTGCAGAGATACGCCACGTGCCGCGCCGGAATTGCACTCATCAGGAAAGTTGAGGCCTCCGTCTTTTTTGGTAGAAGTCTATCAGTCTGGCACACCTTGATGTGATATTTTCCCACTCTTACTTGTAAAAACACTCCCTGTGAGATTGCAAATATTTCCCCATCGTGGACGTCAATGGTAATACATCTATATGCACGCACACGCACAAACACCCACACACACTCACACCCATATTACGTACAGCATCGCAGAACTGCTTTGGCAGCCATTCGCATAAAAAAAATGCTCAAGCACTGCCCCTTTGTGGAGGTCTGCGGTAACACATCTACACGCACACACTCACGCACTCACAGTCTCATTTTCTCTCTCTCTCGCTCTCTCTCTGTCTCTCTCTCTCTCTCTCTCTCTCTTACAGGGAGTGGGAAGTGCAAAACAATATAAAAAATTGTGAGACACTTGTACATTTCAGAAAACAAATTAACAAAAGCCCTTGCGAGGATAAGCGGCTCAGAAAATGGATGGAAATTAACAAAAGCCGAAACAAATTACAAGTAACACAAACCGGAAAGGGAACGTCCCATATCAGAGATTGACATTATTATGATTCCCACGCATTTTCTTGGCTGGAGATGCCCTACTCCAATATTACTGGCTCCAGGACACGCGCCGCTGCACTATGATTGGCTGCTCTATCCCGGTAAAACACGCCCTGCTGCTTCCAGATGGTAAAAGATGTAATGTATTAAGTGTGGCGGCGTTAATATAAATGCCATTAACCCTAAAGCCTGCCGCACACTATGCAATGTGGTCGAACCCATCGCATAAACATTAGCATTGCCGATGCACGCTTGCACATTGAGTGATTGTATATATTAGTTCAGTCGGGTTCGGCGCCGTCGCTCAGTGTGCGGCAGCCTTAACCTTAACCCACTATAGACCTAAACTTAACCCATCCTAAACTGCCTTAACACCGACCCCAATCATGTTGAAGCGGAGCGTGTCTTGCCAAGAAAGAGCATGGGATTAGTAATAACGCGTCAATCTGTGATATGGTACATATCCTCTCCTTTTGTCACTTGTAATTTGCTTTGGCTTTTGTTCACTTGTTTTCTGAAATATAAAAGGGTTTCACAATTTGTTATATTGTTTTGTTTTTCTAACCCGGCCACCGTACTCTCTAACACGCATGCACGAAACAACAGACACACACACACACACACACACACACACACACACAGTGCAGGAGGGCCACAACATCTGGAGGCCACTGCAGACCTAGTGTAGGATCAGAGAAGCGGAGCTGGGATCAGATCTGGCTCTCGTCTATCAGCACTCTCTGTGGCCATGATTAATGAAGCCTCCGTCATGGTAGCGCGACGCCATTTCACGCTTTCGTGTGTGGACATCTTGGCTCGGATTTCAACGTAATCAATCAGTGGAACGGTCCGAAAGCGGTACAATTTTGATTCAACCAAAACTTTCTGGAAAAATCCACCTCAAAAAGTCTAACAAAATCTCCAAACTTCTGCACCTTGTGGGACTTTACATCAGTTGAGCAGCTAAAGGATGTGTGTTCTGCTTCTTGTTTGGCTTTATTTTTGTGTGTATTTCCAGCACAAAAGGGTACCATTGATGGCAAAGGGAAAACATGGGATGATAACCATAGAAAGGGAAGTTAGGTTATAATGGAAATGGAAAGGATCTGTTGCAGTTTCAAACTGCGTACCTCTTTGTTAGGTTTACAGGTGAGGTTATAAATCTCATTAATAACTCATACAGATATGACGAGAATTTTACCACTGTCATGAAACAAAAATAGTAAATCATAATTACTGAGCTACTGAGGTGTGACATTTAAGGCCATGAAAATCAGTTGTTTTGTTTGCATTTCAAGTTGTTCTAATTTCCAAACACAATAATCCACCAAACAGTCACCATCATAAATCTTTTTGTAACTGTACAAACTATTGTCAAGAATGTAAAAATGTATGCACCGTATCAACTCATAATTTCTTACAGGTGTTTCGACACGATAAAAGTATCCCACCGCACCACTCATCAGTAGCACTGCCTTGCTCATTTCCCACATCCTGTCCTGCCCTTTCCTGTCCTCTCTCATCCTGTTCTATTGGTTAGTTGTTGTATGTCCTCACCGGGTGTGTGTCCCCATCCACAAATAAGAACACGATGTGACTGTTGTAATGTTACTTGTGATCAAATATGTAGACTGTCTAACTATTGTTCTGCTGTGGTTCGCACCCCTATTCCCCTTGTCCGTTTTGTCCCTTTGTCTGTTCCCTAAAACCCTTTTCTGTCTGGCTGCATTTTCAATAAACATCAGAACAATTAAAAAATAAGCAGGAGGAGTATTTCAAACTCCCCTGTTCCACAGCAAAACTGTTCCAGCACAAAAGGCATACAGATCCACTATTCTGCACTGGACAGGCTAAAAAAAAAAAAGAAAACAATTTAAAAATGTGACTTAGAGCCTTGCCTTACAGTTAAAAAAAAAAGGTAAAGGGAGTGGGGTCTTACTATATTTAAATTTTACCATACAGTGCTTTTGTTTGTTTGTTAAAATGTGACTGAAAGGGGACATCCAGTAGTATCCAGAATTACTTTTTGATGACTTATCAAATGTAACATTACACAACGAGCAAATTTATTCTTAGGCCTATCTGCCTATTGTGCCGGATTGCGACACCATAGTGAGGCTAAGTTATAAAGTATAAATTCACCACAGGGCTGACTTTCTCTAACAGCGACTTAACAGCTAGGTTGTGTAAACCAGAATTCACAGAGGCACTATCATGTTAAAGCAAAAAGTTAGGCAGAGCTGCAGTGTTCGCATAGATTAGTGTTAACTAACAGTATTACCAGTGTTAGCTTCTTATAATGCCCATATGCAAAATGCTACAGTCTTGCGATCTTCTCTGTATAACTATTTATGACATCCACTCAATTCATCCTCTGTAACTCACAGGTCCCGCTGGATTAATTTCAACTTTCATTCATTGAAGTAAATAGAAGCAACCTCAAGCTTTTGTGGTACACAATATCTGGCAGCGCAACCCCAAACACAACAGGGTTTTCTCATCGTTAGTGGTAGTCTCTCATTTTCTGCCACCTGGAAGTACCCCAGCACCTCTTGTTTACAAACATTGCGAAATGTTTCATAGGAAATTGTAAAAAAAATAAAAAATAAAAATAAAATACTAATTATTTCAAAAAATATATAACATTTTTATTATAACCTCAATTATTTGGAAATTTGTTGTGTCAACTGTTCTATAATTCTATTTTCAGTGTGTCCTATGGGGCAAAATGTGTTTTGAAATTAGAATATGGCCGTTCCAGTGTACAGTACCTAATAAACAGGTGTCGCAGTGTGCTGCTGAACTGGGTGACAGGAAGCGTCTTCCAGATATTCCGGAGCAGCAGCTGGCCTCGGCTTGCCTCTCTCTCCATCTCTCTTCCGCTCTCTCTTTCTTTCACTCTCTCCGGGCCGCGTAAACAAAGCGCCAGGGCAACGTTAAGCAAAAACACATGAGGAGGAGACAATTGTCTTTGTTTCTTTTTTCTTCTTCTTCTTCTTGTTCCAACTCATATACACTGTTGTGTTTTCAACTGACAGCAACTTTTACCACTTGGGGAAAGTAATTTCATTAGAATACGGCTTCATTATATGGAAATCATTATTAAAAAATAAAATACTGTGGCCAGAGCCAATTCAGATCAAAGGAGAAAAGAAAGCCAACTGTCATGTGTTTTGCATACAAAAGGAGAAAATAAGTGCAGAAATCTGCTAGATGATGGGAAAAAATGTTTGGTAACAGAATCTGCATCTATGTAATACATGAATGCAGCATTATTATGATATTAATTTGGATCAAATACAGCTACTAATGTATTGGATATTAAATGTATTACATGAACTTCTGCGAGCTTTTCGTTTGCCTTTTATGTATTCTTTTTATGCTTGAAAGACAATTTTGATATCAATCATAAAGGGGTTGATTTGTTTCCATTTTTTCATGTTCGGTTTTAGCCACCAGCTTATGAATGTATCTCACAGCGGTGATAGGTCAAGGCCAGCAAGCCCTTCTCTGCTGGACTTACCACCATCAGAAACACTGACCTACACTTAATTTATTCCCAACAGAACATTTATTCCAGAACGGGCATGTATATATTCTATTTTTGTATTTTATTTTTTTAATATCGAATCAGATTGCAGTCACTATGTGCTACCATTATCTGCTCTGGCCCTTCAGAATCAGTAGTGCTGGCTAATGATACTCCAACTATCAGGGGTGTCAAACTCAAATTCACAGTGGGCCAAAATTTAAAAAAATGAGTTGTGGGACAAATTTGATATTTGTTGAAAATTTATTGTGCGTATTTTCCCTTCTTTCCAAATATGTAATGTTTTCTTCATCATGTGAAAAAGAGTGAAAAAAAAGTTAAAAGTAAATAAGTAAGTATAAGTAAGTAAAAAAGTTAAAGTTAAATCTTGAATAAGCAAACTGTAATATTATAAACACATTAGAAATCAAATGTTCAATAAGATATAAGTGGTATTCGTTTATTTATTTAAATACATACAATCTGTAGATATGGAGTCTAAAATCTGCCATGAGCAGATAATATGCCTCCCACCTGTCTTGAAAGCTCCTGTTTTCCATCTTTCGCTAGGCCATTTTTGGGAAGAGGAGGTATAAATTTGCCCGAGGAAATTGGTAGTATGTTTTCTAATGATTGCAACAGAAAAGTAATAGGCGCTTGCCGGTCTCGACTGATGTGCCAACACACTAGCAAAGGGATTTGTAGCGTTCGTGGCACTTTTTTACACTTGTATGACAGAGGTGGTAAACGCCAAACAAGAAGCATATGATGAAAAAGGTTTATACAGGTTGGCCAGGCAGAGGGATAGAGATGAGAAGGATGTGCAGCAGGTTAGGGTGATTAAGGATAGAGATTGAAATGTGGTGACTAGTGCCAGCAGTTTGCTAGATAGATGGAAAGAATACTTTGAGGAGTTGAAGAATGAGGAAAATGAGAGAGAAGAAACAGTAGAAGAGGCAAGTTCGTTGGACCAGGAAGTGGCAATGATTAGTAAGGGGGAAGTTAGAAAGGCATTAAATCGGATGAAAAATGGAAAGGCAGTTGGTCCTGATGACATTCCTGTGGAGGTATGGAAGCATCGAGGAGAGGTGGCTGTGGAGTCTTTGACCAGCTTGTTCAACTGAATTCTAGCAGGTGAGAAGAGGCCTGAGGAATGGAGAAAAAGTGTACTGGTGCCCATTTTTAAGAAGAAAGGTGATTTGCAAAGCTATGGGAACTATGAGGAATAAAGTTGATGAGCCACACAATGAAGTTATGGGATAGGGTAGTGGAGGCTAGACTCAGGACAGAAGTGAGTATTTGCGAACAACAGTATGGTTTCATGTCTAGAAAGAGCACCTCAGATGCATTATTTGCCTTGAGGATGTTGATGGAGAAGTACAGAGAAGGTCAGAAGGAGCTTGTCTTTGTAGATCTAAAGAAAGCCTATGACAGAGTACCCAGAGAGGAACTGTGATATTGCATGCGTAAGTCTGGAGTGGCAGAGAAGTAAGTTAAAATAGTATAGGACATGCATGAGGGCAGCAGAACAGCGGTGAGGTGTACTGTAGGTGTGACAGAGGAGTTTAAGGTGGAGGTGGTGGGACTGCATCAGGGATCAGCCCTGGGCCCTTTCCTGTTTGCAGTGGTGGTGGATAGGCTGACAGATGAAGTTAGACTGGAATCCCCGTGGACCATGATGTTTGCAGATGACATTGTGATCTGCAGTGAAAGGAGCGAGCAGGTGCAGGAACAGTTACAAAGGTGGAGGCATGTACCGGAAAGGAGAGGAATGAAGATTAGCCAAAGTAAAACAGAATACAGTATATGTGCATGAATGAGAGGGGTAGAGGGGGAAGAGTGAGGCGCCGGGGAGAAGAGATAGCAAGGGTGGAGGACTTTAAATACTTGGGGTCAACCGTCCAGAGCAATGGTGAGTGTGGTCAGGAAGTGAAGAAATGGATCCAAGCAGGTTGGAACGGGTGGAGGAAGGTGTCAGGTGTGTTATGTGACAGAAGAGTCTCTGCTAGGAAGAAGGGCAAAGGAAGCAGAGCTGGAGGTGGCGGAAATGAAGATGTTGAGGTTCCCTCTAAGAGTGAGCAGGTTGGATAGGATTAGAAATGAGCTCATCAGAGGGACAGCAAAGGTTAGATGTTCTGGAGACAACAGTTAGAGAGAGCAGACTTTGATGGTTTGGACACGTCCAGAGGAGAAATAGTGAGTATATTGGTAGAACGATGAAGAAGATGGAGCTGCCAGGCAAGAGAGCTTGAGGAAGACCAAAGAGAAGGTTGATGGATGTCGTGAGGGAAGACATGAGGGCAGTTGGTGTTCGAGAGGAGGATGCAGGAGATAGGCTTACATGGAAAAGGATGACACGCTGTGGTGACCCCTAACGGGACAAGCCGAAAGGAAAAGAAGAAGATACTGCTGTCTTTGCACTCATATGGCAGTCAAAAATGTTAAAATGTTACTTGGCTGTGGAGTTTATAAACCATTAGTGAGAGGATTTGTACTTACGTACAGTAGTTCACTTCTTTTTTCACTTATATGACAGTTAATAATGTTGTCATTGTCTATGAAAACTCAGCATCAATAATTAATAATTTAATATAGCCTAAACGTCTTGTAATGTTAGACTGGGGCTTCACAGGTCAATTGAAGGAATCAAAGCACCCAGTCAGTGTTGTTGCACATGCAGTGCGTGCGCTGTGTAACATATTTGTTTTTTTAATTATTTTTTTTTACGAGCTTCAACACACACTGACGGCGGGGCCAACAGACTCTGCGTCACCTCGCCTGTGTTCGCATGCCAGTGGCCAATAAATAAATAAATACATCAATAATGGCAATCAGATGACGTGACGTGGGACGGCGAAGTTACGGGAAACGTAATATACAGAGGTTCAAAAACCAAAACAGGGAGAAGCATGATTTTAAATCCTTTGACTGGAAGTTGGAAGAAGTTTGGCTACTTTTCTCCCTCTGTCGTAGTTTGAAATTGAATGGTCACGCCTTGTTCGATGCTCACTGACGTCTCCCATAATGATGGTTTAAATAAGCAGGTTTGATTTGACTTTTGAGGTAGATTTTTCCAAAACATTGTAGATGAATTTTATTTTTACAAATTGAATTTAATTTTGTTGATGGACTTAAACATTGCTCAAATCAATATTTTCTCAAGCATAATAATTGTGTTTACATGAGGTATACAGTTATTTAAGTCACTTATCTAAGGAAGGAAGGAAAGTACCGCACAGGTTCTAAGGGTGGTAGCCCCCGAGACGTTACAATACCTTTCCTCTCAAGCTGCCCCAGCTTGTTTATGTTACAGCTTGGTAAAATGAATGTGTATGTAATTGACAATTTCATTGCTCACTTGTATGTCACAGTAGGTCCCACTGCCTGCTCTGTGGTTATCACTGCACTTATGCTGTAATTGAGGTCATTTTCTTTTGAAAGATCATGTTTCTTTGTGCTTGCAGGACGTAATGAGCTTTTTAGTGGTGAATTAATAAATAAAGCTTGCTTCTCGGGTGTTTTTCATTAAGCCGATTGAATGCTTTTAGAATCCCTCCAACCCACAAGCCCCCCCTCAACCCCCCCCCCCCCAGCCCCCCCCCCCCCCCCCCCCCCCCCCGTGATATCACTTATGCACTCTGATGGTGAAGTTTCCAAGAAACAGTAAAGACAGACCGACAATAAAATAGAAACTATTCGTGGTTTGACGACTGGCACCGTCGTCCCCCATCTGCTCCTGCTTATGCCACAGGTTTACAAATGCACTGGCAGAGAGGCCACCTCATTAAAAGCCTATATTTGTTGCCTCCAGTCCAAATTGCTACTTATTTGTTGATATTGCATATCGCATATCCACTGGTTGGTAGAACAGTGGACAAATGGTTAGCACTTCTGCCTCGCAGTTCTGAGGTCCCGGGTTCGTGATCACAGCCGACTTCAATCCTGTCTCGCTGAAACAGCTCCTCTCATTCCCTTTAAATACAGTGCACATTGCTCGAGTCCGTGAGGTCAAATAGCGCAAAGTACGTTTATACGGAACTGCAACCAGCCCTCCACGGGCGGATAATGTGAAGTTGGCTTAAGAGGAGATCACAGATCTGCGCCATGAAGAGGACACCTGGAGACTGCCCTGCCACGGCCAGTGGGATGATTTAAACAGTATATTAATGATATTAAAAAAAAATAGAGCCCATAGATTTTCTCTATTTGCGGCATGGCTCAGTTCCTATCCCTCACGGACGGATAGGGGGGAATATTGTACTTCTACTTTTTTTTTTTGCACAAGTATCTCTACTTCTGCTTAAATACAGAGTGGAAGTACTTTTGTCACTTCTGCATCCCATACAGCATCTTCTATGAACTGAAAGCTGCATGGCACTGCCCATAAAAAACATTTTATTCGGGTCAGCGACCATGGGAACAATGCAGGCCTGTCTCGTACATAACGTTTTAATGTGTATTCTTTGAACAAAGTTAGTAAGTTTGTCATAAAAACAACAGGTAGTCCGAAAGCAAAGGACCCCAATTGGTGCGAGACGTGTTCGGATTATTCCTGGTGAATGCAGCTGCTTTTTAAAGAGAACTCTTGCGGCAAGCAGGAAATTGTTTTTGATTTCACCGTGTCTTGTTAAACTCATTTTAGAAATTTCGGTGTAGGTAACAGGCTTTTTGTCAACGTCGGCTTCACGGTTCACAAAGCCATTACTTAAAATCACAAAAATAACCTAGAGGCTTGCTATCGGCCAAAAAAGATCTCTATTTTTTAGCAATTAATTTTTGTGTCACATTCATTGTTAGCTTATACTTTTATTTCTGCGGAAACATTTTTTCTCCATAAAATTATGTTTTCTCGTAATATTCTGTTTACATTCTTGTAAAATATATATAGTATTCTAAATTTTTGTTTGGTAAAGTTCAAACTATTTCCTCATTAAGTAAAATTTTGTCTAAAATTAAGAGTGTCGAACAAAAATGTGATTAATTTCTTTTAAGATAAATTTTTTTTCTCATGAAATTTGAAATTATTTTGCAAAAATTATAGCTATTTTCTTGCAATATTCTGTCTTCATTCTTGTAAAACTATCACTTTATCATTATGTCATTAATATTCCTTTTCTAGAAAAAGTACAACCATACATTAAGAAGATTTATGACTTTTTTTGGAATTCAAATGTTTCATCTCATAAAATTTAGCGTTTTATTTTATTTTCTTAACCATTTATTTCCCATACTATTTAAATTGTATTCCGGTAAAATTAAAAGATTATATATACATACAACCTTATTCTCGTAAGATTGTGACTTTTTTTCTGACTTTTCTTGTACAATGACAACCTTTTCTAGGGATATTACAATATTGCATATTGTTCTTTTTCTTATTCTTCTTTTTCTGCAAACTGATGATTTTTTTCTCTCCTAATATTTGGACTTTTCCCTGTAAAAACAGAAAAAGGAAAAGTCGGAAGCCACTTTCTTATGTCGGAGATGATTGAGCAACATTTGTGTTGTGTAATGAACCATTCAAAACCGGTAACCCAACATGACTTGTTGGGGGTGTGCACTGTTAGAAAGCCCTCCACTACCACTTTGTATAATCCCAGTGTTTTAGGTGAGAGGGTCTCCCTTCTCCCACATCCTTGTAATCTCTCGTGTCCGAGGTCAAGCAGCATTCCTGACTGTTAGCACACTTTCTTGCTCATTATATGTATCGGTGAGCACGTACGCACACGCACATATGCGCGCACACATGCACACATGCACACACACACACATTCATACAGCTGGATGAAGACCTGCAGGAAGAAGAGTAGGAAGAGCCAGAAATCCCAAGCAAGAGAAGGGAAGTGGGGAAGACATAAAGGAAGACACACATACAGGTGAATTTAAGGGCCTACTTACTTTTTGACCAAACAAACAACCGTTCGCACCCATGGGCAATTTAGAGTCTTCAATTAACCTACCATGCATGTTTTTGGGATGGGGGAGGAAACCGGAGTGCCCGGAGAAAATCCAGGCAGGCACGGGGAGAACATGCAAACGCCGCACAGGAGAGGCCGATTTGAACCCGGGTCCTCAGAGCTGTGAGGCAGACGTGCTAACCAGTCGTGCACCGTGCTGCCCACCACTGTACATGTTTTGATAAATTCAAAGACAATTTTTATTCATTGAACCTTAACTACTGAACTAAAAACTGTGCTACCTAAACTACTGTACATGTATTTGTTAACATTCAAGGTTATAAAATTTTTTTTCATAAACATCTTCATTGATCCGAAAGAATGTTTTTGTCAATATTGAAAACAATTAACAAACTCGTCATCTTTAAGATTAAAGACAATATTCCTTATTGAACTGGTCGCCAGCCAATCGCAGGGCACATAGAAATAAACAACCATTCGGACACACAATCATACCTATGGACAATTTAGAGTCTTCAATCAACCTACCATGCATGTTTTTGGGATGTGGGAGGAAACCCACGCAGGCACGGGGAGAACATGCAAACTTCACACCGGCGAGGCCTGATTTGAACCCCGGTCCTCAGAACTGTGAGGCAGATGTGCTAACCAGTCCTTCACCATGCTGCCACAATTTTCTTCATTGAACA
The DNA here is from genome assembly GCF_024500385.1 of Phyllopteryx taeniolatus. Classification (NCBI taxonomy): domain Eukaryota; kingdom Metazoa; phylum Chordata; class Actinopteri; order Syngnathiformes; family Syngnathidae; genus Phyllopteryx; species Phyllopteryx taeniolatus. Next base: position 24,436,028 of record NC_084503.1, read on the forward strand.
TATTGTGTTTTGTTCACATTGAAGACAATTTAGACCTGTGAACTAACAACTTGTCAATTTGTTTTTGTAAACATAGAATACAAGTCTGAGTCTTCGGTGACTCAAACAAATGTGTTTTTTGTAAGCATGGAACACAATTTAGAATCTTCATTACATTGTGGTGCCTCACAGCTGACACACATTTGAGCACAAGGGGAGGGTTTGGCTGGGAACGGCTGACATGTTTTTAGGTCAATGTTTCCAGCTGCGTAAATGCTCCCTGCACCTGTAACTTGAAATAGAGTAAATCACTACAACTTGTGGCCTATATAAACCATACAAAAGACAATTTTCAGTTGACTAAAAAGTGATATTTCGAGTAATACTTGTTCCTCCTGGCTGACCTCCATCTACAGTATTTTTTCCCCTCCTCCCTGGGGTTTAACATTTCATGGAACAGTAAGTAGTGATGCTCTTATGTTTTTACAAATCCTTACCTTGTTCGCCTGGAGCAAACGAAGGCCCCCCTTGTGTGTGAAAGTAAGGCCAAGGAAGGAGCTGAGCCTACCCTGTCAAAACCATAACAATGGGAGCCGATTATAGAGACATTTATAATTAGTGGTTAAAGAGCAACGTCTGCTCAATCCATTGCCATCACAGTCTAAACATTCCAGGGGTCACTTTCAGTTTATGAACTCTGTATCTAAGAATACAAGCATCACCACAAAGACACGGATTGTATTTTCTCTGGTGGAGGAAGCACTTCGTCACCAAGCCACCAGATTACATTTGTTGTGTGCGGATCCATGCATGTGGTGCATGCAATGGACATATTGCAAAACATTAATATCCCCCTGCCTCCACGTCGACTGCCAAATGATTCGAGGATGTGCTAATGGTGAAAACGCTGTTAGCTAATCTAATGCATCCAACAACAATGCAGCTCTGCTTAGCCTTTGGCTTGAATGGGATAGAGTTGTATAGGGAGTAGTCCATCCGCGGTTTGTAACTGGTGAATTGCCGGTTTGTCATGGGCGGAGAAACTCAGTGCGGGTTTATGTGAATGAGCCCCAATATTATGTGGAGTTCCCATAGACTTGAACTATGTAAATAATATAGATGTCCCACTAGAAGTGAAGCCAATAACGCTGTCTTAGCCTGAAATTTCTGCCCCAACAGTGAACCTCTTCCAAAGCCACTTCTTCACAAGTCCTGATGAATTGAGGCTGTCACTCCACATGCCACAGAGCTGGACTGACCTCTTTATACTCCCTTTAATTTGTCATTATAAGAATATTCATGATGGCAAAAGGTGAGACGCGCTCAATTTTCAAAAAGCCTGCGGCTCCTTTTGGGAAAGGTTCTGGAGGAATTCTTAGCATTTCTAATTGGGGAGGTTTGATCTTGGTGAATGACGAGAAGTCAAATGAAATGGAAAGCAGATAAATGGGAAACACACAGGGAAAAGTGAACCCGTGTGGTGGGAATAATGAAGACCAGTCTGCCAGTTCAGCAGCAGCTGTGCTCCTCAAACAAGCGGCTTTTTTCCTCTTCTTTATACATTATAAATGTATTTCATTCTGTGCGGAGCGTGAAGCCAAAATATAATTGGTCGCATTAGAGCTGGGTTAGTCTTCATTTGAGTCCGAATAAAAATCATGTGTTAGTGTTGAGCGCTGGCCAAGATCCCCCTTGAGTGGCAAGGAGGCAGAATCCGCTCAGCACGCAGAGGCGACTTCTAAAACATCAGAATAACCCCATCATGGTCACACAAGGCAAAAGCTTTTACCTTTGTTATTTAACAACATTTTATGGCGTCTTTCTGGTTTATTTGAGAGAAAAATAAACGTTGAACCAGTAGCTCCTCCCGTCCCCAGAAGGCTGCTGTCTACATGTCTTCTGGAAAATAACGCGTCAGATTCGAGGATTGAATACCAAACCCACCTCGCCTGTGTGGAGTTTGCATGTTCTCCCCATGCCTGTGTGGGTTTTTTTCCGGGTACACCGGTTTTCCTTTGTCTATATGTGCCGTGCGATTGGCTGGCGACCAGTTCTGGGTGTACCTCGCGTCTTGCCCAGAGTTAGCTGGGATAGGCACAGAGATAGTATATGGCTATCGTTACACTCACCATCGTAATTTGCCAGAATGTCTCCTCCACTACCAGCAGTCATCGATCAGTATCCATGTCAATCATTACACAAGGCATAGTAATTGGTCGGAATGCCTCTTCCACTTACTGGAGTCATTGTCCAGTCAACATGTCATTCACAACACATAGCATAGTAATTGGCCAGAATGTCTCTTTGATTTTCTGAAGTCATTGGCACAGACTAGTTCTATTTGCATTGTTAACTATGAGAAAACAAACACACAAACTCATCTTTTTGCTAACTCAAACAGCAGCACCTGGCAAATGGTGTAAACAGCCAATATCAATGAATTGAAGTATCGAGTCTTTTTTAAAGCCTCTGCTACCACCCAACAAGAACAGTGCCTTTTGTTTCTCACCTTTTATTAAAAAAAAACAAAAAAACATGAACGCCAACTTTTCTGGTCATAAAAAAAATTGTTGGAGGCTGTACAGAGTTAATAACTTGCAGCTTGTTTCCAGCAACAAAGGAAACCTTGAAGAAGGATCCAATAATTCCTTCTCGTTTTTGGTGTTGTTGAGGGGCTCACAAGCCATCTGTCTGCAGAAAAGCTCCAATGCGTTACCGCAGCTATATTTCACCACGATGTACAACATGTATGTATGAGTGTGCGTGTGTGTGTGTGTGTGCATGTGTGTGTGTGTCTGTGTGTCAGTGTGTTTGTGTGTGCGTGTGTCCATATGTGTTCCTTTAAGGGTTTCTTTTGAATACCAAATATCTTTTTTCATTCATTCTTCTGGTTTGTTTTAATCACGACGTCAGCATTGTTTATAGTTATTTGCCCCGGCTGAACTGCTAAAAATATTTTTAAAAAAGATGAAAATTAAAGCGCTTTAAACTGTTTGTCCCTGTGGTTATTTGTAATATTTACAGCTATATTTTATTTGATGTCAGACTTTTAATGCTGGAAATGTTGAGCAGGACATTGTGTTTTTTGGCTCCCATTCTGTTCCCATTTTAGATGACTTGTGATAGGTTGACATGCCTCTCCCACTTCATGCAGTTATTGATCTGTCTACATATCAATTATTACACAGAGCACAGTGATTGGTCATCATGTATCTTCCACTACATCCTGTCATTGGTCAGTCTACATGACAATTGCATTCAGTGCTTCCGTCATTGGTCAATTTATACGCCATTATATGTCAGATGTCATTGTCATGTCATTATATATCATTACGCTCAGCAGACTAATTGGATTTATGTCTCTTCCACATATCTAGTCATTGGTCAGTCTACATGTCAATGGTTACATGCATCACTCAGTGCATGCAGTCATTGGTCAGTGTACATGTCGATCAGTACAAGGCAGCATGTATCTTCAACTTGATGCAGTTTATGTTCAATCTACATGTCAATCATTACGACAGCCCAGTGATTGGACAGAATTTCTCTGGCTGTCATTTAGTCATCAGTCAGTCTATACAGTACATCAATCATGCATGGAAAAGTGACTGGTCAGCACATTTCTTCCTCTTCATATGGTCATTTTGTGCTGTATGTAACAATCATTACTCTTTGCCCCAGGGCTTGACATTAACATCCGGCAACCCGCCATTTGCGGGTCAGTTGCCACTGTGGTGCGTAACACAGCTATTCCCACTAGCTACTTTGGCGGGTTGATTCATTTTCTTTTTTTTTTTTTTTTTTACTGCATGCAGTGCTTATTGTTTTAAAATTGTGTAAGGTGCGTCTTTGTGACATAACGATAATATATATGCAACTATTAACTGTTAAAGCTACAAGACACAAATGACTGCAGGAGTTGCTGTTTCACATCTGCTTTATTTCTATAGCCAAAACATTTCTGTACGGCCTTTCAAAGGGCTATAATTAACTTTGCCTGGGTTGGGGTTCGACTCGTGTATTCGATTCAAGAAACACACAAGAAAATCAGAGAATCAATGATGCCTTCAGTTACAATCAGTAACATCATTATTAGACAATAGAACATGAAACCTAGTAAAAATAAAGTATTCGGGGTGTCTGTGAACAAATAGTAATACAGTAAAAACTCATTTTATAAACAATACGACCACAATAATTCCTGAACGGTCATGGTCCTCACATAACGCTCATGTCCACATTGATATACGATTACTATACAGCATCCCACTTTACTTCATACTACCGTGTAGGCTTTAACAGGGCCTTAAGTTAACTTAAGTTATTGCCTTCATTAAAAAAATGAAAAGATGATTCCAACTAGCAGCACGGAGGCCGACTGGTTAGAGCGTCAGCCTCACAGTTCTGAGGACCCGGGTTCAATCCCCAGCCCCGCCTGTGTGGAGTTTGCATGTTCTCCCCATGCCTGCGTGGGTTTTCTCCGGGCACTCCGGTTTCCTCCCACATCCCAAAAAACATGCATTAATTGGAGACTCTAAATTGCCCGTAGGGGTGACTGTGAGTGTGAATGGTTGTTTGTTTGTATGTGCCCTACGATTGACTGGCAACCTGTTCAGGCTGTACCCCGCCTCCTGCCCGATGACAGCTGGGATAGGCTCCAGCACGCCCGCGACCCTAGTGAGGAGAAGCGGCTCAGAAAATGGATGGATGGATGATTCTCACTAATGTATTGTTATTAGATTTAATGTATTTAGTTCTAATTTGATATATTGCAAATTTTGAAAGCATTGTTACCTCAAATCTAGATTAGTCCTTTGCATTATGTCAAATAAATGGAATGCATGTCTGGATTATTTTAAAAAAAAATAATTTTTGGTAACCCTTTTTTTTCACTTTTTAAAGTGGCTACAAATAGAACTTACAAACAACTGGCAAATATTTCTTTAATCTGTCTTCAATCATATTAAACATAAGTATCCCCCAAAAAATTGTGGCTTGTTAGAATGCTGAGTGGCAAGTAACTCTGGGAAACCAGTATAGCCACAATGGCTGGTGAGCAAAAAAAAAATGTCAAGCCCTGCTTGTTTCTTCCACATCGTGCAGTCATTGGTCAGTAGACATGTCAGGCATTCCACACAGCATAGTAATTCATAGGTTGGAGAATAGCGAGGTCTCAAACTTTGTCCAGTGGTTTACTTTTAGTCTTCACCTCATATTTTGTATTTTATTTTCCTGTGAGATCTTCATGCTGGATGAATGGATGTTGACCAATACATTGTATTGTACTTTGGCTTAGGTTCCATTAAGTTACTCATTTTAGATGACTGATTTCATCCTGATCTCACAACTTTTTGGCATTTATTCCATATGAGGTGTCCACAAGAGGATGAAGAAATATGAAGTGTCATCTGTAGGCAAAAACAGTCAATTCTTTATTTTCAGTTAATTTCTCATAAATTTAATCTGACTGCTTCCAGTAAATCATCCTCCCTCGCACAGATGGACTATATCTTGGAATGTGTTCCTGTGTTGCTATGGCCATGATGGCTTTGTGAAGATTATATTTAATACAGCAATACAATACAATATAATACTATCAAAAAAAGATAAGAATGCCCCCCCCCCCAAATCTGCTCTTTGTGTTGTCATTTCCTTAGTGACTAACCAAGGTCATTGGTCAGTCCAAATGCAAATCAATACAAGCAATTGGGCGGCATGCCTCGCCCACTTCATGGGACCATTGGACAGGATAGATGTCAATCATTACGTTTGGCACACTGATTAGTCGGCATGTCTCCCCTGGTTCATTTAGACATTGGTCAGTGTCGATTGATTGACGTGCCCATCATATTCAATGCAGTCATTTGCCAGTCTAGATGCCAATAAGTACAGGTAGCACCCTAATTGGTTGGCACGTCTTTCCAACGTCATGCAGTCATTAGTCAGTCTACATATTCATCATTATGTGTAGAATAATGATTGGTCCGCATGCCTCCCCCACTTCATGCCGTCATTTGTCTACGTCAGTCTGTAATTGGGTCAGAGTGTCTCACCCACTTCATGCCGTCATTGGTCAGTCTCCATCTTAATCACCCTGCACCAGTTTACACTAGTTCATGAAGTGCAGTTCATGCTTATAGGACCTAATGTTGATTAGAAATGATATTTGTCAGAGTCAGCATCAGAATCAGAATCATCTTTATTTGCCAAGTATGTCCAAAAAACACACAAGGAATTTGTCTCCGGGAATTGGAGCCGCTCTAGTACGACAACAGACAACAGAGGCATTTGTGGGGTAAATGGCTCTGGAAAAACCTCACAAGGACTTAAATTAAATTGAGTTAGTAATTTAATTACTAATTACTATTAATTTAATGCATTATCTGTCATGAGCCAAGTTAGTTAGTTGTCTTTTGTGGTGAAAAGCAACAGGAACGTGCCTCTGCAACAAGTCTCCTCTTTTAAGGAGGCATGGGGGCGGGCTGGGGGCAGGAATGTAAATCTAAGGGGGAGATTAGAGGCAGCACACTGTGATGTAAAGTCCTCCTTCTCCGCCTCAGTTGGTCGAGTCGGGGTGGACTGCACAGCGCAGGAGGGACTGCTGCTCACATGCGCGTCACCTCGGTGCGGTACTGCAAGAGGACGATACCTTCTTCTTCTTCTTGTTTTTGGAGGTGGCACGCTCATGTGAAGAGGTGACGGAGCTTCAGGAGCATCGGTCACGGACATGGGTCACATTGATGGTGCCACTCTACTAGCGTTTGGCGCCGCCGTGTGTGCGGCTCTGCTGTGCAACTCTGGTGCCAGCTTCATCAGGACCGCACACGGGATGGACGCATCACAGTAGGTTCTTCTTAGCTTACCCACTTGGTTGGTATTCAAATAATGTGCATTATTGATAGGTGGGTAGACAGACTGTTGGATGGATAGGTACTGTAGATAGCTAGACTGATAAGTAGATGAATAGATAACTGGATAGACACTGTGGGTAGATGCATAATAGATTGAGAGGTAAATAGATAGATGGCAGATCGATAGGTGGATAGATAGATGATAGATAGGTAAATTGATAGTTACAGTCGGTGGATGGTGTGGATAAGTGGATCAGTCGATGGATAGACTGATAGAGTGATGAATAAGTAGATGGTGTGGATAGGTGCATAAATGGATAGATATCCTGATATATAGGTGGATGAATGGATGGATGATGTATAGATGGATGGATGAATGGACGGACGACGGATGGATGACTGGACAGATGGATGATGGATGGATTGATTGATAGGTTGGAAGGTAGGTGATAGGTAGCGTCTGTCTAATGATTGATAGATGGATAGGTAGGTACACAGGTAGCTAGGTAAGTGTTGATAAGTGGATACATGGATGATAGATACTGCAAGTGACTAGACACATTGATTGATTGATTGATTGATTGATTGATTGATTGATTGGAGTATGTATAGCTGGACAGTTAGGTGGATAGGTAGATGAATAGGTAGGTAGATACAGTAAATAGATAAATGGCCAGGTAGATATGTAGATTGGTAGAAAGACTGATAAATATACTATATTGCCAAAAGTATTTGCTCACTTGCCTTGACTCACATACGATCTGAAGTGACATCCCCTTCTTCATAGATAGGGTTTAATATGACATCGGTCCACCTTTTACAGCTATAAATGCTTTTGCTCTTGTGAAAAGGCTTTCCACAAAGTTCACGAATGTGTGTAGGGAATGTTTGACCATTCTTCCAGTAGCGCATTTATGAGGTCACACAGTGATGTTGGACGACGAGAAGGCCTGGCTTTCAGTCTCTGCTCTAATACCTCCAAAAGTGTTCTGTAGGGTTGAGGTGGGGACTCTGTGCAGGACAGTCAAGTTTATCCGGACCATAGTCTCTCATCCATGTCTATGGAACTTGTTTTGTGGATTGGTGCACAGTCATGTTGGAAGAGTAAGGGACTATCCCCAAACTGTTCCCACAAAGTTGGGAGCAATGAATTGTCCAAAAGCTCTTGGTAAGTTGAATGCTTCAGAGTTCCTTTCCCTGGAACTAAGGAGCCAATATTTTGGACAATTCCAAAATATTCTTTGTAATATTCTTTGACAACCAGTTCAGGGTGTACCCTGCCTCCTGCCCAATGACAGCTGGGATAGGCTCCAGCAGGCCCGCGACCCTAGTGAGGAGAAGCGGCTCAGAAAATGGATGGATGGATATTTTTTGTGGAACAGTTCTTCCATTTCTAATATGGCTGTGCACCAGTGCACAAAGCGAGGCCTATAACGACATGGATGAAAGAGTTTTGTGGGGATGAACTTGACTGGCCTGCACAGAGTCCTGAAATGAAATGAAAAGCCCCACCTTTGAAATAAATTAGAGCGGAGACTGAAAGCCAGGCTTTCTCGTCCAACATCAGTTTGTGACCTCACAAATGTGCTTCTGAATGGTAAAAAAATTCCCATAAATTGTATTGATTATATGTAGCCAATAGTTGGGGCATTACATGCTTTTTTGTCCTGTTCGGCTGTTAGGTCAAGTAGAATGGAGGATCTGTATCCCTTTTATGCCGGAACAGTTTTACTGCGTCACAGTGGAGTTGTTAAGCTTCCGCTGTGGTGTATTAGTATTATAATTGAAGTTTATTGAGAATCAGTCGGCGGCACGGTGGCCGACTGGTTAGAGCGTCAGCCTCACAGTTCAATCCCCGGCCCCGCCTGTGTGGAGTTTGCATGTTCTCCCCGTGCCTGCGTGGGTTTTCTCCGGGCACTCCGGTTTCCTCCCACATCCCAAAAACATGCATTAATTGGGGACTCTAAATTGCCTGTATGTGTGAATGTGAGTGCGGATGTTTTTTTGTTTGTATGTGCCCTGCGATTGGCTGGCAACCAGTTCAGGGTGTACCCCGTCTCCTGCCCGATGACAGCTGGGATAGGCTCCAGCACGCCCGCGACCCTAGTGAGGAGAAGTGGCTCAGAAAATGGATGGATGGATGGATGAGAATCAGTCAAACAAAACAAAGTTTCTAGAGGGGAGAGAGAAACAAAGACAAAAGACAAGGCACTAATTGTAAACAGGATGAGAAAATTAAATCATTACATTATCTACAACATTGAAACATTAAATATGAGTGTTGCATGGGGCTGTAGTGCTACAGCCTATGAGGGAAGGACAGGACAAGATAGAACAGGACAAGGACAGGAGAAGAAGCATGCAGGACAAGGGTCGTGAACCCGGCTGTACCACTGAAGTGTGGTGGGCTTGACTATGTAAATTATAAAAGTCTATAGGAAGAGAGTATGAATGAGGTGATACACCATCAATTTGCATATTCATGAGTTATTTGTCACAATAAGTGAGTGGCCAGTGAAAGAGTCCCAGAGGTGTGTGCCTGCGGACACACGCAAGTGAATTGACACCGTTTTACATGCAAAAAGACTGAGAGAAGTGTCCTGTAATTGCTGTGCTCGCACCGCGGAGGCTGAGAACCCCACCCAATCAATCGAGGGGCGGGATCGGCCCAGGGGTCCAGCCGAGACCGGCCCGGTGGATGGGACGGGACACCCAGGGCGGTCCGAGGCGCCCCGACAACTGGCCACCCGTTGGGGTCTGCAGGGACCCAATGCCAACCCCCCCCGGCCAACCACTCCCCAGGCCCAGACGCCCCACCCCCCCAACATGCAGGGCCCGCCTGTTCAATTAAACAGAATAGACTTTTTAGTATGTATCAATAAAAGAGTTTAGTTTATCTTGACAGGCTTTCAAGTTGCTTTGAACAGCGCATGATGCAAGCCATTTAAATCATGAACAGATCATACAGTGTGTTCAGGAACATCATGTAAATGATCTAAATGTTTTTGTTTCCTCAGCGAGTGTCCCGACAACAAAATCCTAACCGTGGAGTATCCCTGCGTCCGAGCTGGAGGGAAGAGCAGTAAATGCTTCAGGTAAGATATCCTAGTGATATTCCTTTAAAGCACCCTGGCCAAGAATTTTTAGGTTCGCCGTACCCCCACCCCCAAATAGTGCATTCCCACAAAGGCTAAAAAAAGAACAAAAAGAAATCATCTTTAAAAGCATAGCGGCTTTGAAGAAGTCCACTTACGAGACATTAACATGATCATAATTCATGCTTCTGCGTTCCAGGATGCATTATGTAACCTCACTATCATGTCCATTTGATATTTGACAGCAGAGGATGTGATTTGTTGCTTTTATTGCTCTCGTCTCACACAGGAAGAAGTGGGAAAATTAAACCAACTCGTCGTTTTGAGGGCATATCCACCCGCACTTTACATTAGTAGATATCAAAGGACTCACTTTAGCTTCTTCTGTTAGCTGTGTGCTAATGAATTAGAGCTACATTAGTTGTGTGAAAGCCACTGTTAGCTGTGTTTATTTTCTTTTAGCTCTACAAACATTTTAGCTGTGTGCTAGGCTTTGTTAGCTTTCTGCTAATGATTTAGCTCTCTATTAGTGTTGTGAAAGCCTCAACTAATTGTGTGTTAGACACCAATAGACATTTTAGATTTTCTTCTAGCTGTTGGCTAACTATGTAGCTGTGTGATAGGCTGTTTTAGTTGTGTGCTAAGGATTTAGCCTTGCTTTAGCTGAGTGACTGTTCTGTTTCCTGTGTGTTAGCTACTAAAATGAAACTAAAAATGTCATATTTTTTAGTTGTTTTTTTTTTAGCAGGTTTCCAACTCTCTAGCTCTGTGACAGCGCTGTTGTAATGATTTAGCTGCTAACCAAGTAGCTGTGTGATAGCCTCTGGTAGCTAAGCGCTAATAATTTAGCACTATGATCAGAAAATGGATGGATGGATGGATGGATGGATGGATAACTTTATCTCAAAAGTGAGTAAAGATAATGTACAAGTAATTGACATTTGACAGTATAAGTTCCATTAACTGCTCTGTGGTTATCATCACACCTCCTCCTGGTTGTTGAATTCAATGCAGATTTATGTCGGAATGACAAGCGCACGGAGCTTCCCACACGCCAGGGGAACACGTCAGTGAGTCCTTTTATTGTTTAGATAAGTTCCCCTTGAAAGCAAAACTGGCTGGCGTTTAGTCAGGATGCTCTCACAGTCGCGGTCGGACTGCATCTTGTTTGCTTTCTTGGCCTGTTGAAAGACGTATGACTCCGCGGGAGGCGCTTTTACATGAAGATGAATGTCATCTTGTTATTTTTTTCCCTCTTGGATCAAATTGTTCATTTTTTTTTTCAAATAATAGCTCACGTCTGATGGGTTGAGATGGGTTTATTTGGGGCCTGGTTGAACTGGCTGAAACCAGGAGCATACAGCTGGTAGACCAATGATGCAAAAGCAGGAGAAACATCTGTTTTATAATATAAAATATTACACTTTTTACCGTGATTTTGTTGGCACTTGCCACTTAAATCAGTTATCTTATCAATCTAGTATTATTCCATTTTCTAGCTCATGATATTCAAATCTTGTTCCATGAAAAGACAGGTTGTCGAGGGCATTCTGAAGCAGCAGGTGGCGCTGTAACCCATAGCCATTAGGCTGTTTGAGCCAAGTCATTGACTAAAAAGTTGCTATAACAACAAGAGAAACATGAAAAAATATGTGTCAGTCGGCTTATTTCTTTCACTTCATGCAGACATTTGTGTCAATAATAATAATAATAATCTAGTCTAGTCTACACACCAATCTTTACGCTCAACTCCCTGATTGCTTGGCATGTCTCTAAATGCATACACTCATTGGTCAGTCTACATGTCAATCAATATGATCCAACAGCAGTGTTGCCACAGTTACCTTGAAAAAGTAACTTTGTTACTTTACTGATTACTTGGTTTTAATGTAGCCAAATTGGATTACAAGTTGTACTTTCTTAGTTACATTCAACAGCTGCAGACAACACCGCCTCAACATAACAATGAGAACCGCGTTTGCCAATACGTAATTGGTTCATAATTGTATATTTAGCCTTCAACTAAAGAGGGCTATTGATTGTGAGGAGCTGATTATTAGTCAACAATAGCCAGTCTCAGAATATGAGAAAATGGTTTATTTCTATTGTTTCTATTATAGTCAATATCTTGTTTCTAGTCATTACCTCTTTTATTATGTTTTTCATTTGTTAATTTCTGCTCATTCCTTTTTTTTGACCAGGGAAAAAAGGTTGTATTTAATTTTCTATTTAATTAAGTATTTAAATTCAAATAACTACTATTTTTTTGTGGCTTAAGTGCATGTATTCTTGATTTTTTTTTTTACTATGGTAGAGTTTATTGCACTTGCAGCAACGCATAATACTGTAGTTGTAGTGTAGCTGTCACCTGCTTCACTGTCTCTGTGTGACAGAGCTCTTTAAAACAGAGCATAATGATAGTATTCACGCATTAAACGGACTGTCTGAGTGCATAAAGGGAAAATGCAATGAGTAGTGACAAACAGCAGCAGAGGCTAAGGTTAGCTGCTTCACACACACCCAAATGCCAAATTTTCATGAAACTTGAGAGGTTTGATTCAAACCATGGTATTTTGTCAATCATTCAGAAAAGCTTAGTAATCATTTGGCTGCCTAAATTTAGTTTTCTTTTCCTGTCCTGTCGCTCCTTTCTCTTCTGACAGACCTATGTTCCTCCAAGACTGTGGAGCTACAAATGAGTCGCTGAGTTAGTTAGTTTGTGAATACTACCAGGTGAACTGAACCATTTTGTAATTTAGCAAGGTGGGTGTAGGTAGTCTCAGACAGTTTTAATTTGATTAAAGCAACATTATTAATGAACTTTCATAGAAGATTTCTTTTAGTTTAACATTTATGGCATTAGTTTTTAAAACTGACACCTTGAAATAAAAGAAAATATCTGCAAAACTTAACAAAAGCCCGTCCACCCCACGTGTTTGGGGCCCAGGTAAACATTTCAATTTCAAATACTTCAACGCCCTGGATCAGGGGTGTCAAAACAATTTTTGTTGCGGGCCACACTGTAGTTACGGTTTGTCTCAGAAGGCCATTATGACTGTGAAACCATAAAAATCTTTAATCGCCTCATCATATTTACACACGAAATGTATGAACTAGTTTTGGAATCAGAAATCAAGGGTAATGGGTTTTTCAACTATTATTAATGTTTGGTAACACAAAAATGCTTACAATATCTCAACGTTATCATTTATGATATATGACAATTAGAAATTTTGGAACAGATTTTAACAAGAATCATGGAAGTTGACACACATGATTTTGCCTTTGCGGGCCACATAAAATCATGTGACGGGCCGGATCTGACCCCTGGGCCTTGAGTTTGACACCTGTGCCCTAGATGGAAGAAGAAAGCAAAATCTGTTGACAAAAATTGTAACGCACTGTGACTTGGTTAAGTAACTTTAATCCGATAACCGGTCTGGGAAAAAAAAAAAAAAAAAAAAGGTTGTCATTTTAGACTAAGTAACGCATTACTGGCATCACCGTCTAACACATTATGTTAAGCAGTGTAAGTAGGAACCCCTCATAGTGTAAACAAGGCCTTAGCTAGATCCTACTATTCACTAGGATGTGCTAACGCAACACACATGTCAGTAGAACATACACAAATGTAAATGTTACAGTGGCGACATGTTTCAGAGTTGCGAGGGGTCCACTCAACACTTTCACATAAGTCATCCCAGGAGCGCCTCCAGAGAGAAAGAGAGAGCATGTGAGTGATGCTGTTAAACTGCATTTGACTCGGAACCGGTGAGTCCAGTCATCGCCCGAAGCGCCGGATCTATTTTTCTGTGTGATTGGCATTGACGTGTTAAGCGTTTAGAAGCGGCTGGCCCTGGCCTCTGTCCAAACGGCCTGGCTAATTACGCCACTTATGGCGCTTCAATTACCCTCACCTACGAGCTCTCTTGACTCGGGACGATTACTCGACACCTTCTGTCATGTTGTACGGCTGCTGTGTTGCTCCACATGGCCAAGTTCGACCTAAAATTATTCAAATAATTCCACTAAACTATGTTGCTATTAATAACACTTACTTGTATTTCATCTTTCTGCTCTCAACTATGGTGGCACTTATTTACTCAAGTGTAAATACTCACCCATTTGCAGCTTTCAGTCTCGTTTCTGCAACTACCTAAGACACAAACACAACAAACAATGTTTCTTCTTCTACGGTTTTATGAGATCACGTGTGATCACGCAAGATATGCTCCAGCATAGTGAGGATAAGCGATACGGAAAATGAATGAATGAAATAATCTGTAAACCATTTATGATTTTATTATATTATTATTATTATTTTATTTTACGATGTAAATGAGTTTGAAATATATTACAGTATTTGGGCATTATAGTATCCCCCGTGAATAGCAGCTGATTACTGTATCATGGAAGAAATGCAGAGAAACGGCAATAACCAATGAAGCAAATCAAAAACATGGTCGCACATGACATGTGTCGTGACCACATGTCAGAGTCTACCTGAGTCGATGTCACATGTATGATCATGTTAATTCTGAACGTTAGCGTCTATGCGGAGAGCTATGTACACTTACTGTTTGTTTTCCTGACGAGCAAAAAACAAGTGTGCATTTAAGGGAGCCATTTATTTATCTTAAGTGGATGATGCGCAACAGGACTAATTGGGTCACAGGACACTCAGTATATGAGGCAATACGCTATAGAGTATTTAAAGTTATGGTGTCAAAAAAACCTTTATTCTGACTGTTTAAATCAGGCCAAGGTGGCTGACGGGTTAGCACGTCTGCCTCACAGTTCTGAGGACCCGGATTCAAATCCAGCCTCGCCTGTGTGGAGTTTGCATGTTCTCCCCGTGCCTGTGTGGGTTTTCTCCGGGTTCTCCGGTTTCCTCCCACATCCCAAAAAGATGCATGGTATGTTAATTGAAGACCCTAAATTGCCCATAGGTGTGCATGTGAGTGTGAATGGTTGTTTGTTCATATGTGCCTTGCGATTGGCTGACGACCAGTTCAAGGTGTACCTCAGCTCTCACCCAGGGATCGCTGGGATAGGCTCCGGCATGCCCGTGACTCTAGTGAGAATAAGCGGTACGGAAAATGGATGGATGGATGGATGGCTGTTTTGTATGATATATTCAGCTTTTGCAAGTGACAGAACCCCCCCCCGAAATCCGAGTGATTCAGAACCAGAGTGTGGATGTTAAATATGTTATATTTCTTTATCCTTTGAGTATTTTGTAGTTAATTTGATACCCTGTTTTAGGGAACTTGATTCTCATGCTCTCTTGCTGTCAAGGTCCTTCTTTGCAGCACTCATTGTTTTGATGGTTTCCTAAATCAAAATGCAATGTTTTTGTCTCCAAGGACTTTTGCAGCGTCAAAACGGAGTGAACCCCCTTGCCACCCGTTGACAAAACAACCACTTTAGTTCGCATTCTGTGGTTTTCTCAGCAATGAGGCCAAAAATCGACTTTTTTAACATTCTCATTGTTGTGGTCTTTTCTTGCTCGTATTACTTGGTGTTGGCAGGAGGCCACGAGTGTGCATGTTGCGTCTGCCTCCAAATGTTTTGTATTGTCAGGATGATGATGGTAGTTTTTTTTTTTTGCGTGCATATGTGTGGCTAAACAGTCTCAGCTGTGGAAGGCTCTCACATTTGGAGAGAACATCAAGACAACAAGCTTGGCTTTGTTTTGAGTGACGCATCCTAAAACTAGACCCCACACAAAAACAGTAATTGAAGGCAGTGCCAACACGTTAAGATTTTAATATTCAGACTACTGGAGTCGGACGTCTCAATGGAAGAGTTAATGTGACGACAGCACGACGCTGTAACAAATATAATAAACAAAACAAAAAAAACGGAGGAAAATGTGCAAAGGAACAAGATTAGTTGAAAGAAGTCAAGGGCCGACAATAATGAGATAATGGTAGAGTTAGTGGAAAACAGGTTGTTTTGGCCACCGTTCACACAATAAAAGCATTTTGTAGATACTGTATAATGATTTGGTTCTGTATAAATAGAGGACAAAATTAAACAGGCAATTTTCCACCTTCGGAAGTAGTACAGTATAAGAGGTGTGACAGAGGCGGGATGCCATCTGTGTGTAAGGGAACTCCAAAATGCCAGGAGAAGGGAATGAAGTTTAACATTCCTGCCCTGTTCCGTTGAAAGCAATATCGCTCCTTGATGGGGATGTCCAGTTGGGATTGTCCACCTTTGGAGGTCGCAAAAGGGAATTGTGCAATAGTCCATCTTTGCTTGGTTCCATGTTAAAGGCAAAGGTGGATAAATAAGTCTTCAGTATTTTTGCGGGATCTCTGGGTGAAAGAGGCACCCCAACGTTGGGGTATTGAAAGATGGTTCGGCTTGGATATTTTGTGACCGTTTCCACTGGAAAGGCAATGAAATACATACTCAACTGCATCGTACCATTGGGGGAAACTTTGCTTTTGTTTTATAAATTGGGGTGGTGCGCAAAGCATGGCTCACAGGACACATGAAGTATACTTTTGTCTTTAAACGGGTCCACTGAGCATTTACATAATCCAGAATCCTATTGAATTAATGTTGAATTTTTTTTGCCAAAATTGGTTGCTCAAAAATGTATTCATTAAATTTTTATGGAAATTGTTTTAATATAACTTATTAAATAATTAGTTAATTGATTTATTGCACCTAATACAATATTAGTAAGCAAAAACTCATTCATTTAGCTGTTTCTTTCCTAAAATTGGTAAAATAAAAATTGTTCATTCATGTTTTTTGTATTCCTTTATCTCATTTAATGATTGCTTATTTAATTTGATTTTAAAAATAATTGTACCAAAGTAGAACACAATTAATAACTGGCCAACTAATTATAATTAAATGACATTCCTGAACAGGATAAGTGGACTAGAAAATGTATGGATGGAGGAATAAATATATAATGATAATGAAATAATGGGCGAGAATGGGATATTATTTTATTATTAAAAGAAACTTATTTTACGTAGACATTTTTTAACCTCATCGATGAGTGACCTGGCAGATGTGTCATACTTAACGTGGGTGTTGAACACAAAAGCTTGCCCACCCCTGTTCTCGATGGTTCTTTTCTGGAAGTCCATTACCTTCTACCAAATAATGGAGAGAGAAAAAAGGAACACGTACACCTTTCTGGATGATGGCTGGTGAATAGTGTGGTATCTTGACTCACAGGTTTAATTTGTATGGTGACCAAGGTTGGAATTCAATTTACTCATTCGTATATATCAAATTTCCAGAAAAAAGAAGAAAAAAGTAGCACTTTATTGTATAAAAACATAATAGAACTTAATAAAAGAGTATGTAAAGAAAGAAAGTGTCATTAATGTACCGTACGTACTGTAGTATTAGTGTTTGATGTGCGCCTTTAAGGGGCATGGACCAGTGAGGTTCAAGAGCGGGAATCTGGTTGCAGCTCCTTGCGAGTGCTTTCAATTTGTATTTGTGTCTTTTAGTGTTTTTTCTGAGAGTGTAGCAGTGACTGTGGCTGTCGTTACCCACATGCGAGGGCTTTACAGTCCCTTAAGTGTGTGCTTCATTTTTTTCTCACTTCCCACCAGTGGTGGCGGATCTGAAGCTCGCTTGTAACTAAAAATGTTGGCCTGCAATACAAAAATTACCAAAAATTGACCAAGCGTCGGGTCGTAACTTCGAAAAACTCTTAAGTTGAGCCACTCGTAAGTCAAAGTATCACTGTCTGTGAATGCTGAGTCACACAGAATTCACTAATTTATTTACTTGTTGTTTGAAAGCTCTGACATCAGAATGGCCGAGCTAACAAGTCACTAAGGATGAGAAAAAGCAGATATTTTGGGCTCTTAATGACCTCAAAAGAGCTCTTCTGGTTCGGGACTATGGCGATGTGAGGTCGACCTTACACTTTAACCGCAATCGCTTCCTGTCTTGACTCATTAGGGCGCCCGTGCAGGGTTTCCCCCCTCTGAACATGCCCAGGAAGCGTTCCCATGCACGTCAAGTCTGGACTATGTCGCCATCAGGGATACTTTAGATGCATTCATATCCTCACTGGTGTATGAATGTCTGCCAGGAGTTTCCATCCTGTATCCCTAAAGGAAAGATTCTGGATTTTATGCGTGTGTGCTTTGCATGAGTGTGTGTTGGCGTATCCAAACACTTACATGTGTCGTTTAAGAGTTTTGATGTGCAGTCAGCAAACAATTTGTAGGAATCTGGGAATAATGCACTTTGTTCTCTGTGGCTCATTTGATACCTAAACCTCAATCTGATATTCCTCTAAACATATCATATTATACTCAAATATGTTAGCGTTCTCTCATTCGTGTCTATTTCCACTCATAAATGACCAAAAAAACAACCTCTCTTCGATCCTACCAGTTTTCTTTCCCACGTGTCAAAATGTCAAATTAGAACCTGGCATGCCATGTTTGTTTTGCTGTCCATTCGGCACTTGAGCAATCACCATTCTGATGTGTTCACACATGACCAAACAATCTACACAGTGGGGGGGCGGGGGGGGGGGGGGGGGGGGGGGGCAAACTAGTGTTTGATTAAAACAGACTAAAGGGTTGTAAAAGCTCCTTTGTCTTGGTTTTTATTCCGCACTCGCTCAATCACAATTCTGCTGTGTTCACAAGTGACCAAAAGTCACACAGTTTGATGAAAAAGGTCTAAAAGGTGCGAGTACACTATGTCAGTATCTTTGTCTTGTTTTCTCTTCGGCACACAAGAAATCTCAATTCTGCCGTGTTCACACATGACAGAACAAAAACTAAATAAATAAAAAAATTAATAAATAAAAATTGCACTGAGGGAGAAAGAAAATAACACTAACTAAACCAAACTAAACAATGCTGGTATGAAAGCATCTTTATCTCGCTTTCTATTTGGCACTTGAGCGATCATGATTCTGCTGTGTTCAAACATGACCAAACAAACCAGTCCAAGTGTGATAATGAACTGGAGTTTGATTAAAACACACGAAACGGTTGTAGTACGAAATCATCTTCGTCTTGCTTTCGATTCAGCACTCGAGCAATTGCTTTTCAGGGAGTGAAAGAGACGGAAACAAAAAATTGTTGACAACTATAACAATGATCGGTACAATAGCAAATAACTGAGTGTACTTAAAGGGAATATCTTGATCAAATTATCCTCCAGCGAAAAGATGTGCTGCCACATGATGACATGCTAACTGCATACAAGTTAACCACACACAAGCTATACATAAATAAATGCTACACTGGCGGTCTTATATTATTGAACGACAGCTGTACTTTCACTTCCACTTCGCTGTTTTAGGTTGAACCCAGTTTGTCATCAAAACACACCAAGGGGGAACATCTAAGGTTGAATAAATACAGTACTTTCAATCTGGGACTTGTCAAACATTCAGGGATTATTGTTTGCTAGCTCAGAATGTGTGAGACTGAAACAGTGCGAACAAATACGACACGGAACCTTTGTTGACAACTTGGTTTCTCTTCAGCACTTGAGCAATCACCACTCTCGACCGACAGTTTCAAATGTTCAGGGATTGTTGTTTGACATCTAAGATAGAAACTTAAAACAGCTGTGTGGAATATACAGTATTGTGGTTGTTTATTACCATCCATCTCTTGTTGTTGTCTTTCATTGGAAAAACCCTGTTGAATTTAGATCATATCAATTTCAAAGTGGTTGAGTTAGCTCTGGCCACAGTTCTTCGCTTAGACTTATTGTCTTATTGCCTTTAAACCCTCCTTGGCAGAGGTGATAAATAGCACAAAACCCAACTAAAGCAAACCAAAGAGAATTTTATTGTCCGCTATCTGTGTGTCAACAGTGGTCTTTTCCAAACACTTAGTTCATGATTGACTTACCGTACAACCTATTATTGTGACCACTTGCTTACTCATTGTTTTCTGCGGAAAGTACCCTGGGGAATACCAGTGCGGTCAGTGAATGTTGTTATCGTTGGCTCAGTTTTAAGAATTCCAGTGCACTGTGGATTTTGACTCTTTTTGTGTTTAAGTAACCTGGAGGAGGTTAGCATTTTCTCAAAAGTAAATATTTTAAAGGTAAAAGTAACTTTTTTTAATAGCTTGTGTACAAATAGTTTGGTTCCTGGAATGGCTGCACTCCCATAAAGTGTGAAATTACACAACAAAATAAGTCTTTTGTGAGCTTCCTAGCTCCCAAAATTGTGTCTGTGATTGAGCCTCAATTTAGTCAAATTGTAATATCCCATTTAAATTTTCACTATGGACGAACATCTGCCAGTCTCAGTCTAACCTGTCTCAGTCTAACCTGTCTGAAATCACGCTAAAGGCAAAAGCTAAGCAGAGCCGCATTGAGTTTTGTTGGACGCACAGATTAGCGTTAGCTGACCGCATTAGCTCCTGATGAACTGGGCCAGGGGTGGGGGTGGTATTTGTGTTTGACTAATATCACACTTTGACAACCACTGATAGAGTGGAAGAGCATTTAATTGTACTGCATGTCACTGTACGTCACATAGAAGAACAAAGATACATTATTTTTAGTCAATAAATACAAATATTCGGAATAATTAAGATAAACTAGATAATGCCCCTTGGCAGACCTGATGATTGGGAATAACGTCCCGACACTAATTGACAAGTGCAATTTGGCGGCATGGTAATGAAGCGCTATCTCCACCAATACAAAACAATCCATGCTTTTACTGTGCTTCTCGAGAACAAGTAGCCATGCGACTTGTTGCAACACCCAGCTCCTTCTCTGGTTGTCATGGTAGCGGAAGTCCTACTCAGTGTTGGCCCAGCTACAGTGCCTCATTTGCAAAAGACAGGGCAGTGCCCTTAAAACAGGCTAATTTCAGTGACACTAGAAAAATAGAGTGGCGAGTGTGTAATGTAATTCTTGATCCTTGGGGTATTTTGACGAAAGCATGTCACGGACGTGTTCTAAAGACACCTGGGAAACTGAAAAAAAAACATAGTAGGTCTTGTTAAGGTGGTTCGTCATGTGTAACCACAAACGTTTTTCTCATGCCTTGCGAGTGAGTCGTTTTTTGGTTAGTGGTGGTCAATGTCAAATGTTCCTCAGCGACTGGGACAAAGTGTGCACCTGGTCGACATCTCCAGCTCTATGACTTCCTGTCCCCACACACTCTGATTTGTCAGGAAAGAGACACAAGCCAGAAGTCCGTCTAGTAACTGGAGTGTTAATGTCGGGTCGTGGGGTAAACAATGTGTTTCACAAGTGTGACACTCGCGGCAAGCAGATGAGGTCATCAGAGGTTGTCGGTCAGGCGTAAATCTCGTCTTTTGAGACTGAAATGTCAAGGCCTGCGGGCAAAGTATATGTCCTGCTGACTCTAGTCCCCAGTAATAACACTGAGGGAAAGCATAACCAGAGTAGCACGAAGACTTCTGGCAAGGCCAAATCATAGTTCTTTGGATCAGTAACAAAGTAAAAAACCTTAACAGATAAGCTGCCTCTTATATATAAATGTATTTTACCTTTAAGATTCATACACTTTCAATTCATAGTTAGCTGTAGCTGATCCCAGCTAACTTTGGGTGAAAGGCGGGGTGCAACCTAGACTGGTAGCCAACTAATCGCACGGACATATAGACAGTCACACCATTCACACTTATATTCACACCTAAGGACAATTTTGAGAAACCTAACATGCATGTTTTTGGAATGTGGAAGGAAGCCGGAAAATCTGGAGAAAACCGACACAACATTAATCAAACATGCTGCCAAGATTCATGCACTATCCATTGAGAAATGTTAACAAAAAGGAAAGTTCCCAGCAATTTTTCACATTTGGCAGCCGATAAAAAAAAAAGAAAAGAAATTGCAGTTCTTTCGACGCTCAACTGACATGGAAGGGGGGATACAGTTTACCTGGGGTTTTTTTTTTTTTTTTTTTTTACTCCAGGGGCAGCGTCAGAAGCCACTTCCGAACTGCCTTAAAAAAGTTTTCTTCTGACTTTTTTCAAGTCGTGGTTTTGTATTAACAGGAGTATGAAGATGACGCAGCATTTTTCTGCCATCGGAGGTTATGTGAAGCCACTTTCATAGTTTTTTTTTGTCTTTTTATTAGGTCACTGTTTTGTATAAATTGCACTGACATGGAATGGTGAATGAATGTTACTAGACATTTTGGCATCTTTGGAAGTACTATAGTATCAATGGTCAATTTTACACTGACCGTAAAAGCTGGTGTTTTCACCTTTTTATTTATTTATTTATTTATTTTATATTCTATTTTGGCTGCTTCTCTGTATAAATGGCACCAACATGGAACGGTGAGGGACAAAGTTGACCCAGCATCTTTCTGTCTTTGGAGGTAGTATCAGAAGCATTGTTTACAATGCCTGTAAAAACGTTTTCTTCCGCTTTTTTTCAGGTCGTTGATTTGTATAAACTGCACCATAGGAGAAACAAAGTCGACCCAGAAAGGAATCTTTGGCTTTAGTATCAGTAGCCCCTTTTACGCTTCCTGTAAAATACCTTTTTTTTTTTTTTTTTTTACCTTATTCCACGCCAATCTCGCAATTTTCCACCTCTTGTAGTATGAGAATCCCCCTTCAGACTGACTGTCAAAGAAGGCTTATTTTCACCTTATTTTGAGTCACTGTTCTGTATAAATGGCACCGACACAGAACGGTGGGATAAACGTGACCTGGCAATTTTCTGGCTCCGAAGGTGGTACCAAAAGGCAGTTTAAACCTGCCTTTAAAAGTTCTTCTTTTTTTTCTGTGTCTTTGCCATTCATGTAGATCACTGACATGAAATAGGGAACGCAAGGTTGACCCAGCAATTTTCTATCTTCAGCGGTAGTATCAGCCCCTTTCACACTGCCTGCAAAAGCTATGTTTCTGCCTTTTTTTATCGGGTCTTTGTTACATACGTTATTAAATGGCACAGACACAGAAGATACATTTTCCGCCATTCAGTATCAATGCCGAAACAGAGGCGGAACACAAAATGCTCACGTTGTCACCCATCTAACAACCTGATAACAAGATGCTGTGTTGCTGTGTGAAAGCTTAGACTCACAGTTGCAGAGATGGATTCTGTGTAAAAGACAAGAACAAGTTAATGCCCTATCTTCCGTTATGGCTCTGACGCTCCGGTTTTGAGATGATCCCTGGAATACCTCCAACCCACTTTCCTCATCTCCTTTGTTTTACGGCATTACACTTGGCTTTCACTTCGACTCTCACTTAAAAAAAGGTTGCTAACCTTGCCCTCATAAGCACACATCAGCATCTGCAGTAGCAAAATTAGAGCAATTGTAATGAGGCCATGCAGGTCTTCTGGAGAAAAAAAGTGGCTCCACGGCGGATTAGATTGAAAACAAACAGAACTAATGAGTTGTCCAGCTAAGCAAACAGTGCTGGGGGCAAGACACGCTAACAAGACAGTTGAAGAGTAAACGGAAAAAAAAGAGACACGAAGACCAGAGACGAGTGTTACAGGCTGACTGGATCCATAATGAATAATGAAGGATAAGTCAGGAAAGTTAAACCACAAAACTTGGAGTTGCCGCGCCTCCCCTGTCCCCCAAATACAACAACAACAAAACTTTTTAAGCCACCCACTACCTTCAACATGCGAACAAAGAGGTGCACCCTCTTTTAAGGCCATGCACCCACTTCAACATCTTGACTCAGGTAGTGCACCACTTTTTTAGGCCACTCAGCCCCTACAAATACCCAAATGAGGAGGTGTATCCGCTTTTTAAGCCATGAACACCTTTTAACATCCCAGTTGAATTGGCAGAGGCAATTTTTAAAACACACACCTTTCCAACACAGTTGGGGAACCCTCTTTTTAACCCATGCACCCCCTTTAGTATGCCAACTGAATTGTATCAATCAATTAATCCACGCACGACCGTCAACATCCTGGCAGGGTTGGCATAGCCCCTCAACTCGAACACATACCCTGAAAAAGTCAGAAAATATTTTATTGCAAACTCATTAAGCCACACACCCACACCATTAATATCCTGACCGGCTTAGCGTACCCCCCCAAAAAAGGTTGGACAGTTTTTTTATTCCAAACTTTTTAAGCATCGTAGCACTTCAACCAACTGATGGAGTTGGTACACACTGTCTCCCTCCCCCCCAAAAAGTCAGAAAAGCTTTTATTGCAGCCTTTTGAGCCCAGCACCACCTTCAACATTCTGACTGATTTAGCGCACCCCTAACAGCCCACCTTCATCATCACAACTGAGTTGGCGCACACTCTCTCCCTCTCACACTCCACACCAAAGAAGTCACACTAGCTTTTATACTGTAGCTAACTTTTTAATCCACGCACCACATCCCGTTTTGCCATTTAGTAAATGGCTGTTTAGGAGAGAAGACAATGCGTGCAACAGAATGATGAAGATGAGTGATGCAGTAAAAAACGAAGTAAAAGGGAAGCAACAGAAAACTGGGGAGGTGAAGTCATATAAATGTCTGGCGCTGAAACCCAAAGACAAGGCCAGAGAAAGTGCATTCAAATCAAATATTGACAGCATAAGAGAAGATTCAAGAGAATTGTTGTGTCGGACTGCCGTCGTTTATCGGATTGGCCAACCTCTGCAATTCCCCCCATGGGTGAGTGTCTTTGTTTCATCTGGATGGAAAAATCCTGCATGCTTCCAGAGTACTTTCATTCTTGTATTCCCAAAGTACACAGTTCATCCATTGCATGTCTATCCACTTGTCTTTTTTTGCTGCGTTTCCTCCTCATTGTTTCTTAATGGGCCCTCTGCTTATCCCTGGATTGGCTTATTTGCTGCAATCAGTGCAAATAAAGAAGAAGCCAAGCCCTTTTTGTGCATTTGTTGACACTTCTTTACTCTGATTGGGTTACAGTGCTCGATCAGGATTGAATATCATATTCTCGACTTTGCGTGTGTGTGCAGGTGCACACCAATGACATCATGAGTGCCAAAGACGAGGCGGTGCGTCATGTTTCCCGCAAATGTCCACTCCTATTGAGTCTGACAAGAGACGCGCACACGCTTACCCACCAAAAATCCCCCAAAAAGCTTTTATTACAAACCTTTATGTCTAAACTACACATCACCTTCAACATCCCGACATAGTTGGCCCACCCCATTTTTTAAGCCCCACACCACCATCAACATCTTGACTGAGTTAGTGCACCAGCCTCAAAAATGTCAGAAAAGCTTTTATTGCAAAATGCACCACCTTAAACAGCCCAACTGAGTTGGCGCACCACTTTCCCCTGCATAACCTCCAATAAGACATTAGTATTTATTGCCAACTTATTGAGTCACGCACCACCGTCAACATCCAAATTGAGTTGGAGCACCCTCTCTTTCCCTCCACATAAAAGTCATTAAGTTTGACATTGCAAACATTTTAGGCATGCACCACCTTCAACATCCCCACAGAGTCGGCGAAGCCCCTCTTCAACACAATGATGGTTTGCAGTGCTTTTACATGCCAACAGGGGGCGTAGGTATAGCTGTGAGAACAGTAACCTGATCATTTTTCTCACACTTGCTCGATTTTCCTTGAACAGCTCTATCATTATCCTAATCATTTTACAACGCCTTTTGAGTCGAGCTTCCTGTCTTTAATGGAGGCCTAATTGTCTTGGTAGGGGCTGTGGACCAAAGGAGTCAGACCCCCAACACCACAACAAAAGACACATACAAAAACTCCAGTCATCTTTTTCTGATTAGCGTGCACCTGAACGCCCCTATAGAAAGCCACCGTGACAGCTTTTTTTCTTCTTTTTTTTCATACAATGTGGTCTTCATTAGCTGTGTTCAGGCTGTCAGTGTGAATGCCTCAACACAACAAATCAGCAGGCTAATATAACACCATGCTATTGTTTGCCTTTGGCAAGCAAAGTCGGGTGGTGTATGTATACCCACTTGTGTCAAACTGTCATCTATCACAACTGCACAAACTGGGCTAAAATTGGAGAATATGTACTTAATACTTAATATGACAAAAATAAAACACACATTATCTCACCCTGTTGCTGTATCGGTAATATTGTAGGCCTACTCCACAGTCTCCACTTTGCTGCAGCGCAGTTTCCGTTTGTATAAAATTCCTGCCACACTAAGACTATACAGCTATTAATGACAACAATAAACATTCGTGCTAATATCAGCTGTTGTTGTGCCTTAGCTCTGAACTGTCTCTACTTTACTGTGCCGCTCCGTTTTCTCACAATCTCCTCTTGATTACAATTGTTGCGAAGTTGTAAAATTTGAGGATACACAATGAGAAATTACAAAAAAATACATGCATGCTACTGTTAGCTGTTGTTGGAGGCTGCAGTATTATACTCCACTGTCTCCACTTTGCTGCGCCACGGCGGCAGTCTCCTCTTGAATAAAATCCTTGCGACGTTGTAATGTTTGAGGATACACTACAATAATATATAAACATAAATACACATGGTGACTTCAGCTTATCTTGACTGTGCCTTCTCTCTGATAAAATTGCTGCGATGTTGAGGGTTAACATTTGAGGATACAGTACATGACTAGAAATGACCAAAATGAATTAAAATGCTAACGTTATTGTGTGTGTGTGTGTGTGTGTGTGTGATAGTAAGACACTGAGAGGGTCACTGATGCCAAATTCTTGTGGTGACACTGATCCCTTAGTGGGGTCAGGGGCACATTCCAAATGCTCATCATCTCTGAGGAAGTCACACTCGGTAGTTCTCAACTCTTCTCTTGTATACTGCTTTTGTGGGGGCTTACTTTTTTTCTTCACGTGATATCTGCTGCATGCGCCACATGCACAGATCTGTTACACTAATTGACAAGCTTAATTTGGTGAAAATTTAATACACCTTTTTGCAGCTTTGAATGGGGACTCAATGTTCTCTTCACATGATGTCCACTGCGGGCAGCACAGTGACTTGTGGTTAGCATGTCTGCCTCACAGTCCTGAGGTCCGGCGTTCTATTTTTTGGCGGCTTGGTGATGAAGTGATGCCTCCATCGATGAAATACAATCCAAGCTTTCACTGTCTTTATGAAAGCTCACTTTTTTCTTTATCTGATCTAATAAGTAAATGTTATTCATATAGAGCTTTCAAGAAGAGGACTCACGCTGTGCTTTACATAGCATAAGAGTACAGGCTGTCCCAAAAATCACAACACACTTCCTGTTTTTGATTTTGTTTCAGGCATCATTTGACAATTTACAGCTTGGGTTTTGGATTGTTTATAAGCTTATGATTCCCTTGCCCGTGGCTCGCCAATTGACATTGGTGCACTGTTGCAAATTGTCGCCTAGCAAGATGTTTTTCTGTCTCCAACTGCAGTTCATACCAGTTTGAGAACCTTTACGGCCGGCACGTTGCTCCAATGCATAGTACAATTTAAGCTATCAATAGCAAGTTGGCCGAACTTGGTTCTTGGCTAACCACACAGCGGAAGGTCTCCCTCCTACTACCACTACTGATGAAAACACCAACTTCTAGAGCAGGCGTTTGCGCAAAGCCAGGGAAGGTCTACCTGGAAGACTGCACTTGAACTCAGCATTAATAAAAACTCAATTCAACGAAGCGAGTGATAAATCTTTACCCGTACTAGGTTATTCAAAGACTGCAAGCGGAAGATTATGATGCTCGTGCGGAAATGTGTGGATCACTCCTCCACAATCACCAAAACAACCTTCAACTCTTGGAAGACTAGTCACTAGTCTTTAGTTATGAGTCTAGCTTTTATCTCTCTGGTCAAGTAATGCGCACCCATGTATAATACGCACGCCCAAAGTTGACCTAAAAATTCCGTAATATTTTTTACAATGCATGACTTTGCTTCTACCCATAG
This sequence comes from Phyllopteryx taeniolatus, assembly GCF_024500385.1. Lineage (NCBI taxonomy): Eukaryota > Metazoa > Chordata > Actinopteri > Syngnathiformes > Syngnathidae > Phyllopteryx > Phyllopteryx taeniolatus. The sequence goes on from NC_084503.1 coordinate 24,463,773, forward strand.
GATCAAAACATAAAGTATTATCTGTATTTTGTTAGTTTTTTCAAAGAATTATTCTAAAGTTAAGCAATTTATTTGAACACGTAATCCAGTTTTTAATTTACTGGCTCTTATTTTGAAATTCACAGCCCTACTTTTATTTAGTGAATTAGAAAACACACAGTTGCACTCATATGTTTGATTACCCAGGCAGAATTTGTAAGATGGGTACAATTCGTTAAAGAAAACACATTTAATTTAATTTTAATTTAGCGGCACGGTGGCCGACTGGTTAGAGCGTCAGCCTCACAGTTCTGAGGTGCGGGGTTCAATCCCCGTCCCCGCCTGTGTGGAGTTTGCATGTTCTCCCTGTGCCTGCATGGGTTTTCTCCGGGCACTCCGGTTTCCTCCCACATCCCAAAAACATGCATTAATTGGAGACTCTAAATTGCCCGTAGGCATGACTGTGAGTGCGAATGGTTGTTTGTTTCTATGTGCCCTGCGATTGGCTGGCAACCAGTTCAGGGTGTACCCCGCCTCCTGCCCGATGACAGCTGGGATAGGCTCCAGCACGCCCGCGACCCTAGTGAGGAGAAGCGGCTCAGAAAATGGATGGATGGATGGATGGGATTCAAATTAAACGGTCAAGCATTTCAGAAAAGAATTATCATTAAAACAAAACATAACCACAAATAAATTAATGATGGTTGTTGTTCATTCATCAGTCATATTTCACAAATTCTGCCAGGGTATGTAAATGAGAATAACTGTACATATATGCAGTCATACATCCCCCCTGTCATATTGGAATGAAAGTGTAGGCTACACATTCTTTTATAACCACTAGGTGGCGGTGGCATTTTGGAATGAAAGTGTACAGTTTTTTATAACCACTAGATGGCGGCATACATTTATAAAATGTGATTTTTTTTTTTCCATTTGCCCCTTTACCTATGTATAATGTGCACTATTGACTTATGACAATTTTTTGGGGGGCTGGGGGGATGCGCATTATACACGAGAAATTATGGTAAATCAAATGTTGGGAAAATCAAAGGCAGTAGAAATTCTTCAGCATGAATGAGACTCTCTGAAGCTAGTGGTTTGGTGTTCAATTTTATTCAACTGGGATGATTGGACCATTTTTCTTCCACAGTGCATCAGGTGACAACGACCACTGACACCTTTGATGACACTTTTCAAACTGGGGTTGAACTACAGTCGGGGACAGAAAATATTCTTGCCAGAGGGCAATATTGTAATGTTGCTCTAATGTTGATTGGTGAGCCATGGGCAAACAACCAATATTCTTACTAAATTTCAAAGCTTAAGCTGTTAAATGCTGCTCTGAACTATACCTGAAATGAAATGAAAAAAGGTATAGTGACTTTTGGGCATATGAGGCATTACCCAATTTAGGGGAATGCACTGCAAGGCTTTATGTCCGTTGCATTCGCCACGTTATTCGTCAACTTGGTTATGAAGTGCTGCATCCACCATTATTATTTTGTCTTTAGGGGCTCACTGTTCTCTTCATACTATGGGCCGGGCCACTTGAGAATATGTAGCCGCTCACCTTGCTGCAACGTCCTAGCTCCTGAGGGGTTTGGTGACCAGTGATTTTTATGCATGAGGCAGGACCTCAAAACACGGTCATTTCCTATGGACAAGAACTTTGGGGTAAAAGGTGTTCTGTAATTCTTGGTCCTTTGGGCATTTGGATGAAAGCGCGCTACAGACAAGTTATGAAGACACCTAGGATCTGTTTTAAGAAGATGGGAACGTAACGGACAGGTGACGCCATGGCCAAGAGCGAGGCGAAGCATAACACGGGAAGTGAAGCAGGAACTGCAGGTCAAACGTGTTTGGTGGTGGAAGCCCCTCCGGACCTCCTGCTTGGCTCGCTCTAGTCAAAGCTTCCTCTGTGAGGCCAAGCTCTGATGTTTCCCCAGAGGCCGGCGCCCTGGAAGAGTGTGGTGGACTGGCAGGGCAAATAAACAGCCAAGGAGAAGGTGTTGGAGGAGGTCTTGGTGTGTAACAACTTCACACAAGAATAGCACACACGCGCATCTAATTATGAAGCAATACCAGAGAGGATGTAACACACTGCTCTTGGGGGAAAAAAGATTTGATAAAAATCATGTTGGTTGGCTTTCATGTGTAAATAATCATGGTTGGAAAAATACACAAATACAAATCAGATGTCCAATACAATAAATTATTTTCAAACAAATCTGTAGTGAAGATATGGAGTTAACCATGTGTAGTGAAATGCAATCAAATTTAAAAATTTTATTAAAAAAAACCACAGAAATAATAAGATAAAATAACAATTGTAAAAATGTATGACATTTATGTAGTCAAATTATATATAGCTGATTTTGGCTGCTTGTATCCAGGATCTTCTCCTTTCTTGATGACCCACAGCTCGTGACCATAGGAGTGGGTAGAAACGTAGATCACTCAGTAAATCAAGAGCTTCACTGCAGACGCTGCACTGATCCGCAAGTTGATCTTCTGCTCCATTCTTTCCTCACTTGTGAACAAGACCCCAAGATACTTGATCTCCTCCACTTGGTGCAGGATCTCTTCCTCGACCTGGAGAGGGCACTCCACCCTTTTCCGACTGAGGACCACGGCCTGAGATTTGGAGGTGCTGATTTTCGTCCCAGCCGCTTCAAAATCAGCTGGGAACTGTTCCAGTGAGGGTTGGAGATCACGGCTTGATGAAGCCGTCAGAACCACACCATCTGCAAAAGCAGCCATGTGATACAAATATCATCAAACCAGACCCCCTCAACAACCCGGCTGCGCCTAGAAATTCTGTCCATAAAGGTAAGGAACAGAATCGGTGACGAAGGGCAGCCTTGGGGGAGTCCAACCCTCACTAGAGACGAATCCGACTTACGGCTGGCAATGCGCACCAGACTCTCACACCGGTTGTACAGGAACCGAACAACCCTTATTAAGAGTTACAATATTCCATACTCACAGAGCAACCCCCACATGATCCCCCGAGGGACACGGTCAAACGCTTTCTCCAAGTTCTCCAAGTCCAAAAAGCACATATAGACTGGCTGGGCGAACTCCCATGCACCCTCGTGATCCCTGGAACATACCCCTCCTGTCCCCCTTATTCTTCTCTTTCACCACCCCGGTCTGCCAATCTAGAGGCACTGTCTCTGATGTCCACGTGATGTTGCAGAGGCGTGTCAGCCAAGTCAGCCTCACCACATCCAGAGCCTTTAGGAACATCCACCCCTGGGGCTGTGCTACCGAGGAGCTTTTAAACCACGTCAGTGACTTCAACCCAAAAAAATGGGACAACCCGCCTCAGAGTTCCCAGACTCTTCTTCCTCATACGAAGGGGTGTCGATGGAATTGAGGAGGTCTTTTCGGCCCACCCACTCACAATGTCCTGAGCTAAGATCACAAGCAGCCCGTCCCCACTATACACAGTGTTGATGGTGCACTGCACGCCGGATGGTGGACCAAAATTTCCTCGAAACGGTCCGGAAGGTGTTCTCCAGGGCCTCCCCGACCTCCTCCTCCCATGCCCGAGTTTTTGCCTCAGCGACCTGCAAAGCTGCATTCCGCTTGGCCACCCGGTACCCATCAGATGCCTACAGGCCAAAAAGGCCTCCTTCTTCAGCTTGATGGCATCCCTTACCGCTGGTGGTCACCAACATGTTAGGGGATTTCTGCCACGACAGGCAGCGACCACCTTACAGCCACAGCTCCGGCCGCCTCAACAATGGAGAGCCCATGGGAAGGGGAACCCACATTGCCTCCTTGGCCCTTGCCTGGCTGGGCCCCATTGCTGCAGGACCGGCCACAAGGGGCTTGCCATCGAGCTCCACCTCCAGGCCTGGCTCCAGAGGGGGGCCCTGGTGACACATGTCTGGGAGAGTAAAAAACGGTGTCCATTTATTGTCATCGACATAGAGGGTCTTTGAGCGTGCTTTGTCTGGTCCCTCACCTCGGACGTCTTTGTCATGGGTGTCATGGGTGACCCTACCAACTTAGGTCCTAGGATCATTGGGAAGCACAAACCCCTCCATCACAATAAGGTGAAGGCTCAAGGAAAATATAATAATATATTTATTTGCAAAATAAATATAAAAAAATATATCCCCAAAAATATTTCATGAGGAGAATTAAGTGTACTGTACCCTTGAGAAATTTTTTTATATTTTCATAATACAATACAATTTTATGTTTTTGTATGTTTAATTGTTTGTTGAATTGTATATAATATGTTAACTATAGGCGGCACGGTGGATGACTGGTTAAAGCGTCAGCCTCACAGTTCTGAGGACCCGGGTTCAATCCCCGGCCCCGCCTGTGTGGAGTTTGCATGTTCTCCCCGTGCCTGCGTGGGTTTTCTCCGGGCACTCCGGTTTCCTCCCACATCCCAAAAAACATGCATGAATTGGAGACTCTAAATTGCCCGTAGGCATGACTGTGAGTGTGAATGGTTGTTTGTTCCTATGTGCCCTGCAATTGGCTAGCAACCAGTTCAGGGTGTACCCTGCCTCCTGCCCGATGACAGCTGGGATAGGCTCCAGCACGCCCGCGACCCTAGTGAGGAGAAGCGGCTCAGAAAATGGATGGATGGATGTTAATTATAGGCGGCACGGTGGACGACTGGTTAGAACGTCAGCCTCACAGTTCTGAGGACCCGGGTTCAATCCCCGGCCCCGCCTGTGTGAAGTTTGCATGTTCTCCCCGTGCCTGCGTGGGTTTTCTCCGGGTACTCCTGTTTCCTCCCACATCCCAAAAACATGCATTAATTGGAGACTCTAAATTGCCCGTAGGCATGACTGTGAGTGAGAATGGCTCTTTGTTTCTATGTGCCCTGCGATTGGCTGTACCCCGCCTCCTACCCGATGACAGCTGGGATAGGCTCCAGCGCGCCCGCGACCCTAGTGAGGAGAAGCGGCTCAGAAAATGGATGGATGTTAACTATAGCTGGGATCGGCTCCAGCATGCCCGCGACCCTTGTGAAGAGAAGTGGTACAGAAAATGGATGGATGGATGAAATATGAAATTACAAATTAGAATCAAGAAATTGTGCAGATATTAATGAAATCAAATTAAATACATATTGTATTTAAGAGAGATGTAATAAGCAGAATAAAGTAATTAATTGCATCCTTGAGAAATGTGCAATTTCAATGTAACAAAATAAATCAATAAAATAGATAATAAACTAAATAAAGACAATCAATAAATGTTGTTTCTACACAAACAAATGGATATAATAAACTGAATAATGACAAGTGATAAATGTACTTGTCACATTACACATTAAATTAAATTAAATACACATTAAAGTATAAATAAAATATAATAGAACAAAGCAAATTGATAATCTTTGACAGCATGATTAAAAAAATGCTTAATCTTGTATTTTCATTTATATATATATTTTAACACCATCATCATGTATGGATTTAACAGAGACATCTTTGAAGGGACAGCTGTAGTGTTGCAACTACAGGGGGATCACACTCCTCAGCCTCCCTGGTAAGGTCTATTCAAGGGTGCTGGAGAGGAGGGTCCGTCGGGAAGTCAAATCTCAGATTCAGGAGGAGCAGTGTGGTTTTTGTCCTGGCCGTGGAACAGTGGACCAGCTCTACACCCTTGGCAGGGTCCTCAAGGGTGCATGGGAGTTCGCCCAACCAGTCTACATGTGTTTTGTGGACTTGGGGAAGGGGTTCGACCGTGTCCCTCGGGGAGTGCTGTGGGGGGTGCTTCAGGAGAATGGGGTACTGAACCCCCTGATACAGGCTGTTCGATCCCTGTACGACCGGAGTCAGAGTTTGGTCCGCATATCCAACAGTAAGTCGGACTCGTTCCCGGTGAGGGTTGGACTCCGCCAAGGCTGCCCTTTGTCACCGATTCTGTTCATAACCTTTATGGACAGAATTTCAAGGTGCAGCTGAGGCGTAGAGGGGTCCGGTTTGATGGCCTCAGTATTGCATCTCTGCTTTTTGCAGATGATGTGGTTCTGCTGGCTTCATCAAGCCGTGATCTCGAACTCTCACTGGAGCAGTTCGCAGCTGAGTGTGAAGCGGCTGGGATGAAGATCAGCACCTCCAAATGTGAGACCATGGTCCTCAGTCGGAAAAGGGTGGCGTGCCCTCTCCAGGTTGGGGATGAGATCCTGCCCCAAGTGGAGGAGTTCAAGTATCTTGGGGTCTTGTTCACAAGTGAGGGAAGAATGGAACGGGAGATCAACAGGCGGATCGGTCCAGCGTCTGCAGTGATGCAGACTTTGTATCGGTCCGTTGTGGTAAAGAAGGAGCTAAGCCAAAAGGCGAAGCTCTCGATTTACCGGTGGATCTTCGTTCCTACCCTCACCTATGGTCACGAGCTGTGGGTCGTGACCGAAAGAACGATCCCGGACACAAGCGGCCGAAATGAGTTTCCTCCGAAGGGTGACCAGGCTCTCCTTTAGAGATCGGGTGAGAAGCTCGGTCATCCGGGAGGATTTCAGAGTAGAGTCGCTGCTCCTCCACATCGAGAGGAGCCAGATGAGGTGGCTGGGGCATCTGCTTCGGATGCCTCCCGGACGCCTCCCCGGTGAGGTGTTCCGGGCATGTCCCACCGGGAGGAGACCCCGGGGACGACCCAGGACACTATATATATATATATATATATATATAGTATAAATAAACCTACCGTTTATTCAACATTTTAATATTTGATCCATCTTTTTAAGGGTCAGAGAGGCCTGTTGAGCTATCACATCTTTTGCAGCACACACACAAACACGGACCGACATGTATGCAGAGATTTTTCCGACTTTTTTGACCGACTGGTTAGCACGTCTGCCTCACAGTTCTGGGGACCGGGGTTCAAATTCCGGCCCCACCTGTGTGGAGTTTGCATGTTCTCCCTGTGCTTGTGTGGGTTTTCTCCGGGCACTCCAGTTTCCTCCCACATCCCAAAAACATGCGTGGTCGGTTGATTGAAGACTCTAAATTGCCCATAGGTGTGAATGTGAGTGCGAATGGTTGTTTGTTTATATATGCCCTGCGATTGGCTGGCGACCGGTTCAGGGTGTACCCCGACTCTCGCCCAAAGTTAGCTGGGATAGGCTCCAGCACGCCCGCGAGGATAAGCGGTAAAGAAAATGGATGGATGGATTTCTGTTTCACAAAATGGCCAACTTCCTGTTAAATTTTAAATGCTTTTCTTGCGTCCTGTTACTATTGAGATATACATACTATTTTGTGTCAGTTGGGGAAACTGGTCTCGGTGGCAGAATTTTTTAAATCACTTTCTAGGGGACACTACTATTTGGGGGGTGGTATTGAAAATCCCTAAAATGTATTTATTATTTTCACCAGGATACTCATGTTTCCAAACATTGATGATTTTTTTTGGGCATGTTAAGGCTGCCCAAAAGGCAACTTAAAAAATGGAAAGAAAAGGAAGAAAAAGCGCAACAACTCAGTAAAGTTGTAATATTAAGAGGAGTAAAAGGTTGGAATAAGCATATGCAAGTCATAAGTATGTCTCAAGTCCAAACCTTGAAGTTTCAAGCAAGTCCCAATTTATCCTGGCAAAAGTCTCTCTCACTCTACTACTCGCTGTTGTATTCTCCACGCCATGTGAGATTAGTCACCTTTAGAATAAACGAGGCATTGCGTGGCTCAAACAAATCTGCTGTCTGTTCCCGGCAACACATCACGCTAGCTGGCCGAGGAGCGAAAAGGAAGATTTAAAATCGTTCAACAAACAAGCAGCACAAATCCCTTTCTGTGATGGATGTCAAGGGGGCAAGAGTTGCCGTTTGTGAGTGATGACAACGACTGTCTACACGCTAAACTGACCTTTCGGGGGGGTGTTGCATGGGGGGGTCTTGAACATCTCATCGCTAACCTTTAACGCCGCCATCACTCCGGGGTCCAGGTGCCAAAACCAGCAGAGCACCGCTGCAGGAGACGGGTTCCAGAGCTTGAACTGGATCACTTTATGCTGAAGATGAGGGCTAAAAGGCTCACAGTTATGTGTTTTTGTGATTTATACAGGCAGGGAATGTGTTACAAAGAAAATTTGTTATCGCATCCTGAAAAGAAGCCAAGAAGCTCCAATATTTCCAAAAGTAGACATCAGGAGCAAAATACATATATAGAAACGTTTGCAGCTCTTCATGGGGTATAGGTACTGAGCCCAACCATGAATAGCAAAATGTTCATAATTGTCCATATTAATAGTTTCAATGAACGCTGGGCTACCCGTGACCCTAGTGAGGATAAGCGGTGTAGAAAATGGATGGATGGATGGATTGATTTCAGTGCTCTGATATCAATTAAGTAGAAATACACAAATAATTAAAGGTAAATTTTGATAATTTAGAAATATTTATTTTTGATGCCAAGTAAACATGTCAGATGTCACATCACATTTTTAAGCAATACAATATCTGAAAACAAAAATGTTCACATAACTTATTTGTGCACCTTGAATACAAAGTAAAACCAAAACAAAACATGACAGCTGTGTATGAACACTGAAATGTAAAATTCATCTAAACTTAAATCATGTTTATTTTATATATACTTTAAGTGTTATAGAGAGCAGCAAACAGGAATAGGTGAGTTTTTCAGCAAGTAACAGTGGATAGGTTAAAAAATATGACTGGGTGAAATTGTAAATAGCAGGGGATTCACTGTACTGATGTGGTGAAGAATGTAGTCCTTCTTGTGCTATTGTCGACACTACAGAATAAGATCAGGTTTATGCTCTGTTTGGGAAGTAAGATAAGATAAGATAACCTTTATTAGTCCCACATTTGGGAAATCTTCAGCATTTCAGCAGCAATAGTGGATACACGAAATAAAAAATAGCATGCAAGGAGGACACAGGACATATACCTATTGTACAGTATGTGGTCAAGCAGCTTAACGTAGCATACATTCTACACCTGTACACAGTGCAGAGAAAAGAGAGGGTCATGTAGTGTTTTTTTTATACAAAGGTTATACACTTCCATGAATTTCCAGAAGACAGAGAAGATGTTGGTGCAAAAAAGAAGCACATTGCACAAAATAAAAAAAACTCAAACTATTGTCTGTGCCTAAACTATCTAATGTTTTTGGTAGTATACTCGAAGGAGCGGCAGAATCTCTCCTTCACACAGTGCAGATGTAAAACTTTGTCACTCACACTATGTAGCTGTGCAGTGCTGTCATAATGTCCTGGAGCGGGCGGGCAGAGTTGCCCAGCATACAGTAGATGACAGTTTAGCCACTATCTTCCTGTCGCCCACTTTGTCCATCGAGTCCAGGGAGCAGCCCGGGACAGAGATGGCCCTCTTCACCTGTTTGTTCAGCTTCTTTTTAATATACCACCTGTCCAGCAGACCACTCCATAAAAGATAACCGAGTCATCTTTCTTTGCCATTGCCTTCTTTTTCTTGAAAATTCTGACTTAGTAGACCAGTTCAAGTTACAAAAGTCCCCTGTCGTCTGTTCAATTCAAAGTAAGATTGTCTTTGAGCATCCTACTCAGAGGTTCTGCTTTTGGGCATATACCTCTACTTTTTTTGGGGTCCTTGGAGTACAATAACGCAGTATGTCGTCGTGTTGATTGTATATGTAGGGATAGAATTGGGCTCCCACAGTATGCAGTCTAGAATGGATGGATGGATGGTACTAATAGGCCCTTTTGTCCTAAGAAAAAGAAAACCTCATTCATGCTGGGATCTCATATTTATGTGATACTACATCAGAATCATATCCAAGCCTTTAATGGCCCAAAGGCAAGATAGGGAGGAATAATTGGTTTAAGTACATTTGTTTTATTAAGGTGTCAGTCCCAATATGTATGTATGGGCTTTTTTAAAAGACACAAAATAATTGTTTGCAAATGTATTTTTGCAGACCCCCAAGCTACGCCTGGCGGCCCCAGTTTGGGCACCACTGGTGTAGATTTGACCTTGAGAGATACAATTGGACGATCTGTTCGCACCCAAAAAGTGTGTAGGAACATCAGTCCATAAGACCAACTGGAAGTCCTTAAGACCAGATGGTAGTCCATGCTCAAGGCGGTTGACAATGTAAAGATTTAGCGTTGACAGTTCTGAGTTGACCGTAACCAGAAGCAGGCATTAGCACTCCATTAAGCAATCTTGTCAAATAAGCACCAAGGAGAGAATGACCGTCGGACTGGGGTGGAAGTGGAGGCTAAATACTCTGTGGTATAAGGACCGTCAATTCTGAATTGGATGAGGGTCTGCAGCATGTTCCAGGAATTATGCCAAAGCAGAAATCCGAAGAAGCGCAAACGTACTCCGCGGAACCCTCAAACATGAAGACACACTTCCTACACACTTACACGCACACACACACACACACACACACACAGACACACACACACACATACACTCGTCAGTGTGTTCTGGGGGCCTGCTTCCTGTCTATTCAACATACTTTCACACAGCAAAACAAAAACACACGGGTCAGAGTCTCCTGCTGCCCTCATCTGCTCGTCCAGACACTCCGGCTTCCTCTGTGCTCTCCACCAGGTGCACCCATGGGACATGTGCAGATGTTGATGCAGAATTGCTAGCTGACAGGCTGCCGGTTCGCTACGTATACAGCGTTGCCACGCTATGTCATCGTTTACGCTTTCGCTACTCTATATCGTGGAAAGCAAGACAAAGGTGATTCCATATCAGCACCCTTTTGTCCATTTCATTCAAATTGTACTTTATTTTCCCCTTCCATTTGGTTAGGTTTTTGGCTTTGACATGATAGGGTTATCGCTTCAGAAGCAGAGGTGGGTAGTAACACATTACATCTCAAGTCCCTTAAATGCAACCTTCCTAGCTCCTCGATCCTTTGATCAACTAGGTTAAATCGAGGGATGTCTGATTTACCCTCCGCGGATGTCCCGTAGCTCCTCGATGGTGACGTTTAAAATGGACGCGCACCAGCTGGATTGTAAACGGAGCAGAACTTCAAAATAAATAGTTCATCTTCTGTTTTCGTCATTCCTTCATTACTGTAGGGGTGGCAGAGGACAAGCCGCGTTTGGGATCACGATCACGATCGTCTTTGCATCTGCAAAGTTGTAAAGAGTAACTGTGTTGATTATATTTGACTTTAATCTAACCACACTTAATATACTGTATGAAGCATAAAGTGGACATTTGCGGTGATAGTAATAATTTAGCCACGCTGACGATTCATATGTGGCATATGTCAATGACGTGACATCATCTTTAGTAGACGTCTCCATGAAATGACGTCATCGTGGAACGACTGTCTTATTTCTCCCAAACATTCGTACCTCCTCCTGCCTCGCTCCTCTTTCAATATTCTGCTTCCGTGATAGAATTTCTGGGGGGGAGGAACTAGCATGTAAACAGAGGAGCTAGGACCTAGGAAGTTCCAAATATAGAAATGAGATGCCCCCAATTTCCTCAGCCTCACACAGAAAGTTTTCAAAATGACTAATTTCCGTGAAACCTGGTAAAAACTACAGAAAAGAAAAGCTATGTAATCTCTGCCTGCTGGGCCTATTGTGCTGTTTCATAAGTGTAAACAAAGAACGTTCATTTAAGAACATTTCTTGGAACAGAATTAGCAATTTATGTTATTTTATCAATACTGAATGTATTTTGTTTCAGTTAAAGTGAGATTGATGGGCAATATCTGAATTTGCATATTCCCATTTATTTGACATCTTTGTCTCCTTGATGTTCATGCTTTGATTATTTAAAAAATAAATCAGAAGTTACTCAGAAATTGAGCAGTTTTTTTTCCACGGCATACTTACTCAAGTAATTATTTGGAGGACTACATTTAACTCGCAGTTTACTTGAGTAATATTACTCTTAAGTAACTGTACTCTTACTTGAGTACAATTTGTGGCTACTCTTGTCAAGTCATGGGCAGAGCAACTCAGTGAGGGGGAAGTGTTATGTAAACAAGCCATCACCCATCCATCCATCCATTTTCTGAGCCGCTTCTCCTCACTAGGTTCGCGGGCGTGCTGGAGCCTATCCCAGCTGTCATCGGGCAGGAGGCGGGGTACACCCTGAACTGGTTGCCAGCCAATCGCAGGGCACATACAAACAAACAACCAGTCGCACTCACAGTCATGCCTACGGGCAATTTAGAGTCTCCAATTCATGCATGTTTTTGGGATGTGGGAGGAAACCGGAGTGCCCGGAGAAAACCCACGCAGGCACGGGGAGAACATGCAAACTCCACACTGGCGGGGCCGGGGATTGAACCCGGGTCCTCAGAACTGTGAGGCTGACGCTCTAACCAGTCGGCCACCGTGCCGCCACAAGCCATCACAATCTGTCAAATTTCAGAATGACATTTTAGGACATAGGTGTCAAACTCAAGGCCCGGGGACCAGATGTGGCCCCGCCACATCATTTTCTGCGGCCTGTGAAAGCAAATCATATGCATCTACTTCGTGTTTTTTGCTAAAATCTGCTCCAAAATTAATAATGTTGAAATTACAAGCATTTTTTTTATGACCAAACCACTTTTTACAATAAATTAAACAAAAGTTGAACAAATTGTTTTCCTTGGCTCCATGTTTCAAAACTAGTTATTGATAATGAAAAAAAAATTATGTAATAATATGATGAGGTCATTACACTTTTACTGTATTTGGTTTCATGGTCATAACGGCCCTCTAAGAGGAACCATAACTACAGTGTGGCCTGTGACAAAATGAGTTTGACACCCCTGGTTTAGGAGATGGACAGCTCACGAAAGATTTGCTTGGTTAAGTGATTTCACAACTGATGGGTGAGCAGACACTCCAGAGACACAACTATTTGTTTGAAAGCTATCAAAAAGTCACTTTCACATAATATGTTCCTTTTTCAACGGTTCTGGAGCAAATTATTTACAATACTCCCAAAAGTACATCTTTTCTTGCAACGATCTGATATTTTAGGATGTTGAACAGTTCTTGACTGGGCCTCACAGCAACAAAGGTTTAACATGATTGTGTCTTCACTTGAAAATGGCAGATCTGCCCCCAAACTAGCAAAATTGAGACGAGCTCACTCACAGACACATTTTGGGAAATAGGCAGCACACCAGAAAAACAATTACTTTGTTATTTAATTGGACACTTGATGGGTGTGAAGACCTAACTATCTGTAAATATAATTGTGTGTGATTCTTCCTCAAAGGCTCAGCTTTTAGGATCATACCTGTAACTTTTTTAGTCCTGGAAACGATTTAAACCGTTACTTTGGAGACCAAAAGAGGGGTCCTCAGTTTACAAAAGAGTTCCCTTCCTGCGGTGTCGACGTAAACCAAATTTGAACGTAAGTCGTAGCACTTTGTAGTCTATCACAAACCTAAGATAGCGCAGTAATAAAGTTATAATTACGGTAAATATTTGAATGACAAAAACTTTAAGGCCATCAGTGGAAAACAAACAAATGAAAAACCTACAGATGTTCTATGAGGAGCCGGAACTATGTAAATGAACACAATTGTGACATCACAATACAGCAAAATTTTGAACGGCTTGCTCACAGAGACTTTTAGAGAAATAGGCAGCACACAAAAGATTTACTTGGTTTTGGCATTTAACACTTGATGGGTAGGCAGGCACTCAAGAGATCTAACTCTTTTTATACAAGCTATTAAAAAGTCCCTTTTACATAAAGCAACCCTTTTAAAGGGTTCTGGAGCAAATTCTCTCCCCCCAAAAGTAGTTATTTCCTCGCAATAATCTCTATTTTAGGATGTTGAACAGTTCCTGACTTGGCCTCACAGCGCGCATGTCTTGTAGAAGTGAGCTCATCCGTAATAAAGAGCAATTTCGGTCTGTCTTAATGTCGCTTGTAACATCAGAATCACACCGACTGGAATCTTCATGTCACGTAACCTTGCGTTCACTTTAATCCAAGCGTCGTAAAAGGTATGAGTTTCTCCCGCGGGACCTGGCTCCCATCTGCAAGTCATTACCTCCGCTGACTGATTTGTCGACGGACTCAATGAAGTAGTGACAATTTTCATCTTAACTTTCACCCACCTGTCTCCACCTCGGTTTGGGATTAAAGCGGCCGAATCATCTGGATCTCATCAGTTCAGGCCTGTCTCAGAGGTTTATGGGTGATTATTCACTCTGGGGGGAGAGATGGGGGGAGGGGGGGTTGGGGGGGGGGGGGGGTTGGTCTGTGTTGATGATTTAGAGTGACGCTGCATAGAGCCTGCAGATGAATAAAAAGTGACTTGTGGAACCACGCAGACCGCTAAGTTGCACACTTTTGTTAGCCGTTTCCTCCCCTCTTGTGTGGTATTTGTTGTGTGGTCATGCCCCTTCAGTCATTTCCTCTTATGATGTGCGTAACACATGTTGGGCCACATGTGACAAATGCCGTAAATCACGATAAGGGGATAATGGCTTCCATGAATGAATTAAAATGGCGCTGAAGGAAAGTATTTTTAAAAGCAATATACTATAGACGTTTACAAGCGTTTGTATTATTTGTGGTGTACAAAAAAAGAGCATTAGCGCCACACTCAAAAAGTGGGACACAAACTACATTTCCAAAAAAAATTATGAAAGTAAAGTCATGTTCCCAGCTGACTTCGGGCGAAAGGCGGACTACACCCTGTATTGGTCACCAGTCAGTCGCAGGGCACATATAGACACGGACAACCATTCGCACTCACATTCACACCGTCACTGAATGGGAACGGAACCCACGCTGCCAAGTCAGGCGACTGTACCACCACACCATCAGCAATTGCCACTTCCTTATTGATAATTACTTGGCCCATTTCTACCACTGCAGTGTGCCATCAAGCCATCAAGCTACTTTATGGTTACAACTAAACTAAACTAAAAAAAAAAAAAAAAAAAACATCTTCCCTGGAGTATTATGTGTTGTGTGTTAATTGGACATCAGTATCAGTGGCGTGTGCATGTCCATGCAGCGTAAGTAGCGAGGCAGCAGCAAAGCGGATGGCTCCGCCGCCCCACGCCAATCCGCCGGCGGCTAGAGTGACCGGCGATGGTGCACCCGAGGCGGCCACGACAGCTCGCCACTGGCCGGTTGAATTTCAACAGAGGCAAAGGAGGGGAAAATTGTCCCAATGCCATTACGCCAGGGCTCAGAGATTGCCTGGCCGCCACAGAGTGCTTCTCTGCGGCCCGAAGGCATGTATTTGATTGACAGCTGAATGTTCTGGGAGGTGGGGTTTTCAGATAATTCAGCGACACGCCCACAACGCCTGACGGCTGAGAGAACCTCTCAATTCTTAAACATTTTGAAGCCTCATTTTACATACTTGCCGATTTGTTTATGCATTCAAAATTGGCAGGCTTTTTAACAATACTTTTTCTGTTGAGTTTCAAATTTACAAGGTATTTTTTGGATCAGTTTACTGGGCCTTTAAAAGTATAAAGTGAAGGGGAAGTCATAATATTTGTTTTTAAATGTTTTATGTACATAAGATTATTTATTTATTTATTTATTTTCTGGTAAAATAGTTTTGTATTAATTAATCTTACAAAAATATTGTCACTAAAAAAAACTGCCATGCTCAAAATTATTATTCTTTTTTAACTAAGAGAAAAAAGTAATGGGAATTAAGTTATATTATGTTATTTTTTTTCTTTAATTTATTATAGATTGCTATGTTTTTACGTATGAAATTTACAAATGCATTTTATTAAAAGAAAGTAAAAATCTAATTATTATGACTTCATTCTCATTTTTAAATCATAATTTGATGACTTTACTCTTGTATAATGCTTTATAAAGGTAAATGTATATATATATATATATATATATATATATATATATATATATATATATATATATATACATGTAAATGTTTTTCTGGTAATATTATAGCTTTATTCGCTAAAGAAAAATTCTCCTGATATTGCTACTTTAGATAGCATGGTGGAAGTGTTAACCCATCCACCTTTACAGCTTCATAAAAGTACAAGAAGTGAAATAAAATCATTCCATAAAACAAGGCAATAATCATTATTAAATTAAAAGCAAAGACTGCAGATAAAATATTTTCAGTTTTCATACTGTATATACAACGAACTGTTTTCAAGCTGCATTTAAATATTGTCACCAGGCCTCTCACATCTGGAAAAGTGTTCAAGATTTTAGCACTTCCTGAGGTTCTCACAGCCCAAGAAGCTTCAGATGACTCGAACATGTCAGAGATGTACTTTGGCACTAGAAGGGGTGGGCAAACTGGGGCCCGCGGGCCACATCCGGCCTGATGATCATTTCAATCTGGCCCGCCAAAGACTGGTACAAAATTGCCCAAATCATATCAAAATCATGACTACATTCATTCAACCTTGTCCTGTAATACCGAGTGGCTCCACCAGGTTGTGCTGTAATGCCCAGTGGTTCCACCAGGTAGCGCAGTAGGTATAGTGATACATTGACTTGACTTTGGCTGTTCTGTTTTTACTCTGCTAATGCTCTGAACCCTTCTTCAACCATGAGTGGGCCAAAGAAAAGAAAAGTTGACAGTGGGAGCCGAGTGTTTAATATAGAACGGACTACTAAAATACTTTTTCACTGAAGTCTGGTCAAAGGCAGTAATTTGTTA
Source organism: Phyllopteryx taeniolatus (assembly GCF_024500385.1). Lineage (NCBI taxonomy): Eukaryota > Metazoa > Chordata > Actinopteri > Syngnathiformes > Syngnathidae > Phyllopteryx > Phyllopteryx taeniolatus. The sequence continues at coordinate 24,480,341 of NC_084503.1, forward strand.
ATTAATTTGTTAAGAAACCATTGCGGTTTTAGAGGAATACAACATCAGGCGTCACTTTTCTACCAAGCATGTTGATTATGCTAACAGCCAATCAACGCAGGAACTGATGGCTACGGCTCAGCGGTTAAAATTAAGCTTGCAGGCGCAGCAAAACACCTTTATCTGACAAACTGCCATCCAAGATTCAGTGATACAAGACCCTGAAACAGCGCCACGGGAGCTGCAGATGGAACTGATTGATCTCCAATGTGATAATGTTCAACTCTCAAACTGGATGACTTTTATGCTTTATTAAGCGCAGACAAAAGTTCCGAAAATGCGGAAGATGGCACAGAGGATGGTGGTGGTGTTTGGCTCTACATATGTGTGTGAACAGACTTTTAGTGTGATGAACACCAACAAAACATCCTACAGATCCCAGCTGAGTGATGAACACTTCAGATGTGCTCTGAGAATTGCCTCAACAAAACGAAAATCGGACTTTGATGCACTGGCAAAAAAAAAGGTCATCAACAAAAGAACACTGTTCCCATTCAAAGTAAATCTAAGTATTAACACTACAATGCCTTTGTGTGTGTGTGTGTGTGTGTTTATTTTTGATATGTAAGCATCTGGTCCTGGCTTGGCCCACCTGTCAAATTTTAAAAGTCAATGTGGCCCCTGAGCCAAAAGGTTTGCCCACGCCTGGCTAGACCATGAAGAGACGTGTACACAAGCAGAGCTGTTTTAAAGTCTATTCTCTGAGAGACAGGATGTCAGTGCAGCAACCTGAGTACTGGGCTATTTCCTGGTTTTAGTCAGGACTAGAGCAGCAGCATTCTGGATGTAGAGCTCATTCAGAGAGCCCAGTGAGCAGGCCGCTCCAGTCGCCTAACCTGCTGGAGACAAAAGCTTTCAACTCTTAAGTCAGGTTTAGACCCGATTCATTTGATTTTGGAAATGTGTTTTAATTTAAATGGTAAAATGCTGACGGTGTTCTTGATTTAGTCTGGCTGTAAAAATTCCGGTCTGAGTCCAATATTTATCAAAATGTTTTCTCCTAATATTATGACATTACTGCTGTATAATGTCAATATTTTTTTCTTGTAATTTCTTGAAATGTCATGACTTAATAATTGTATTTTTTATTTCATGAATATTATGACTTTGTTCTTGTAAATTAGTTTTTACTTATAATGTTGACTTCATTCTCGTATTCATTCTCTGTTTTTGCAACAATATTACAACTTTTTTATCATGACAAAATTGACGCATTGAAAAAGAAACAAGTGTACATCCATCCATATTTTGTTTATCCTCACTAGGGTCACGGGTGAGCTAGAGCCTATCCCAGCTGAGTTTGGGCGAGAGGCAGAGTAAACCCTGGAGTGTTCACCAGCCAACACATTTCGACAAACATCCATTCAAACTCACAGCAAACTCTAATCTAACATTAGGAGCATGTTTTTTGGAAAGCCAAACACAGAGAGAACATGGAAACCACACAACCTCAGAAGTGTGAAGCGGAAATGCTAACCAATCTTTCACCGTGCCACCATAAATGTACACTTATGTAAAAAAGGCAGTGACTTTATACCGGTGGAACGGTGGACGACTGGTTAGAGCGTCAGCCTCACAGTTCTGAGGACTGGGGTTCAATCCCCGGCCCCGCCTGTGTGGAGTTTGCACGTTCTCCCCGTGCCTGCGTGGGTTTTCTCCAGGCACTCCGGTTTCCTCCCACATCCCAAAAACATGCATGAATTGGAGACTCTAAATTGCCCGGAGGTGTGTATGTGAGTGCGAATGGTTGTTTGTTTGTATGTGCCCTGCGATTGGCTGGCAACCAGTTCAGGGTGTACCCCGCCTCCTGCCCGATGATGGCTGGGATGGGCTCCGGCACGCCCGCGACCCAGAAAATGAATGGATGGATGGATGGATGGATGGACTTTATACCCATACAATAAAATGCTTTTTCATCATACTATAATAATAATGTAATATGAATCCAATGATAATAATATGATTGTGTTTCATCATAATATTAAGCAAAGCAAAGCAAATTTATTTATATAGCCCATTTCATACACAAGGTAACTCAATGCGCTTTACATGATTAAAAACATTTAAAAACTAAGACAAAAAGTACAACAGAGAAAAAAGTACAATTAAAAGAGCGTACAGTGCAAGAAATATAATTTAAACGTGGAAATGCTCTAAAAAGCATGACAAAAAAGAAGAGTTTTTAGCCTGGACTTAAAAACATGCACAATTGGTGCGGACGTCACTTCTGTTGGCAACTTATTCCATTTGTGTGCAGCATAATAGCTAAATGCTGCTTCACCATGTTTGCTTTGGACTCTGTGCTCCACTGACCTGAGTGTCGATCTCAGAGCCCTACTGGGTTTATATTCCCTTAGCATTTATTTCATGTATTCAGGACCTAAACCATTTAGTGATTTATAGACCAGTAGCAGAACTTTAAAATATATTCTAAAGCTGACCCAGTGTAAAGAACTTAGAATTGGAGTAATATGCTCTGACCTCTTTGTTCTGGTCAGAACCCGAGCTGCAGCATTCTGAATGAGTTGCAGCTGTTTAATGCTCATTTTGGGGAGTCCAGTCAGAAGACCATTGCAATAGTCAAGTCTACTTGAGATAAAAGCATGGATGAGCTTCTCCTGGTCTGCTTGGCACATGCAAGCCTTCACTCTGGATATTTTCTTCAGATGGTAAAAGGCAGTTTTAGTAATTGATTTGATATGACTGTTGAAAGTCAGGTCGGAATCTATCAGTACACCAAGGTTTCGGACTTGGTCTTGGTATTACAATAATATTTTTTTAAAATACTGTTTTATTATGGCAATGGCTAATCTAAGTTGTTCTTCTTGTTTTCTCTCCCCAGGAGGAAATGCTGTGAAGGCTTCAGGTTTGTTATGGGCCAATGCATACCTGAAAGTAGGTAAAACACTCTTTCTTTTAAAGTTTTTTTTTGTTCTCACACACACAGAGACACACAGAATTCCCATTCTCCAATCTAGTCCTGCCATTCCGCCGCCTCTATAGCTGGGAAACATCCTGCCTCAAAACAAGGTCTGCAGACCACATTGATGTGCGTGGCGCGCCTTGAATTCCACATCACTGCCTTTTTGTCACATTGGAACGATGACCTAAGTCAAATTAGCTCATTGCTGGCATCAACACCAAAGCGGCCAAGGCCGATGAACATTTGTGCTTCATTGTTGATCTTCATATGGAATGTGTCATCAATCATTATGTATTTGGTCGCATTATAAAGGAGATTGACATTGAATACACTGAATGACAGAAAAAAGAGTAAAATAAGACAAGAAGTGGCTCTTGTCCACCTGGCTTCCACTTTGAGAGAAACATGCCGAATTTACAGTAAATCCCATAAAACATAATGTAACAAAAATATTAAAAGTTATGTAAAAAATAAAGCAATATACATACAGTACATATTGATGTTATAAAACAAATATTTACATACAAATACAACCCCAATTCCAATGAAGTTGGGACGTTGTGTTAAACATAAATAAAAACAGAATACAATGATTTTCAAATCATGTTCAACCTATATTTAATTGAATACACTACAAAGACAAGATATTTAATGTTCAAACTGATAAACTCGATTGTTTTTAGCAAATAATCATTAACTTAGAATTTGATGGCTGCAACACGTTCCAAAAAAGATGGGACAGGGTCATGTTTACCACTGTGTTACATCACCTTTTCTTTTAAAAACATTCAATAAACATTTGGGAACTGAGGACACTAATTGTTGAAGCTTTGTAGGTGGAATTCTACCCCATTCTTGCTTGATGTACAGCTTCAGCTGTTCTACAGTGTGGGGTCTCCATTGTCGTATTTTACGCCTCATAACGGGCCACACATTTTCAATGGGAGACAGGTCTAGACTGCAGGCAGGCCAGTCTAGTGCACGCACTCTTTTACTATGAAGCCACGCTGTTGTAACATGTGGAGATTGTGGTTTGGCATTGTCTTGCTGAAATAAGCAGGGGCATCCATGAAAAAGATGTTGCTTGGATGCTAGTATATGTTTCTCCAAAACCTGTATGTACCTTTCAGCATTAATGGTGCTTTCACAGATGTGTATGTTGCCCATGCCATTGGCACTAACACAGCCCCATACCATCACAGATGCTGGCTTTTGAACTTTGCGTCCATAACAGTCCGGATGGTTCTTTTCCTCTTTGGCCCAGAGGACAGGATGTCCACAGTTTCCAAAAACAATTTGAAATGTGGACTCGTCGGACCACAGAACACTTTTCCACTTTGCATCAGTTCATCTTAGATGAGCTCGGGCCCAGAGAAGCCGGCGGCGTTTCTGGGTGTTGTTGATAAATGGCTTTTGCTTTCCATAGTCGAGTTTCAAGTTGCACTTACGGATGTAATGTACTGACATTGGTTTTCTGAGGTGTTCCTGAGCCCATGTGGTGATATCCTTTACACATTTTTTATGCAGTGCCGCCTGAGGGATCGAAGGTCACGGGCATTCAATGTTGGTTTTAGGCCCATCTTTGCTTGAGCAATTCAGGGAAGCTCCTTTTATACCCAATCATGGCACTCACCTGTTCCTAAGTTGCCTGGTCACCTGTGGGATGTTCCAAACAGGTGTTTGATGAGCATTCCTCAACTTTCTCGGTCTTTTTTGCCACCGGTCCCAGCTTTTTTGGAATGTGTTGCAGCCATAAAATTCTAGGTTAATGATTATTTGCTAAAAACAATGAAGTTTATCAGTTTGAACATTATATATCTTGTCTTTGTGGTGTATTCAATTAAATATAGGTTGAACATGATTTGTAAATCATTGTATTCTGTATTTATTTATGATTAACACAACGTCTCAACTTCATTGGAATTGGGATTGTATATAGATGAGATAAAAACAAAATAGAGCCACCACCTACAGCATATAAACTGCATGTTTACATTGTTTATCATGTACATAAAAATGAAGATGGAGATTAACATGTATAAACTATATACAGTGTACCTGCAAAGTATTCGCAGCGCTTCACTTTTCCACATTTTGTTTTGTGAACATAATAATGCAAAATTGATTGTATTGATTTTTTTCCCAAGAAAATCTACACGCAACACCCCATAATGACAAAAAGCATTTTTCGGCAACGTTTTCTAAATTATTGGAACTAAAAACCTAAGTATGTTTGAATATGATGCCACCAGCTTGGCACACTTGTCTTTGCGCAATTTTGTCCATTTGTCTTTGTAGCACCTCTAAAGCTGAAGGATAAACTGTCACCCGTCACAGAGTGTCGTGTGTAGACCTCAGAACTGTGAGGCGGATGTGCTGTTCCAATAATACATTTTTCACAGCCTTCTTCCATATATTTTTTCTTCTACGCAGGCGTGGACGTGTGCGCCGCGTCACCATGCGAGCAGCAGTGCACCGACAACTTCGGACGGGTGGTGTGCACGTGCTATCCGGGTTATCGCTTCGACCGAGAGAGACACCGCAACCACAAATCACCTTATTGTCTGGGTCAGTTATCACTAAAAGCCTCCGTTCCCACAGAGACCCAGCAAAGATGGTATATTCCTACGTTCTCGAAGTTACAGCCCAGATACAGCTATTTTGCAGGCTCTCTGGGCATGTGAAAGAGGCTTTTTCATTTCATTTGTTTACTCTTTTACATCTTTATTTACTGCATGTTTGCATTAAAGCAAAATGTAAACAAAAGACTTTTTTTTGTTTTTTATTTTAATAAGTTTTAATTCTACTAATTAATTTTTTTACTTTGTGTTATGTTTATTTTTGTTTCTAATTTTGTATTTATTATTTATTTTATTGCAATTTTTATTATTTATTTGTATTTATCTTTTTCATATTTCATTTGTTTACTAGTTCATTTTTTCTGTTTTTGCATTTCTTTATTGAGTTTACTTACTGTTTCTTTTATGAATATTTATTTTATTTTTGTTTCCAATTTCATTTGATTAATATTTTACAATTTCTGTCTGACTTATATTTTTTCGAATTATTCATTTTGTTTAATTTGTTTGTTTCTTCTTTATTTACTTTTGACATTATTTAATTACTTTCATTTCCTATTTTATCTGTTTGATATTTTGTATTTTATTTATATGTACATATCCAGTATATTTTTTATATATTTGTCATTTACTTTTTTATTTAGTTTTAAATTTAAATATTGCATTTATTTATTTTTTACATTCATTTTGTATTTAATTCGTGCACATTTTTTTTCTTCTTTGAAATTTTTTTTCCTGGTCAAGTGACATTTTAGTGTGGTCATTTGCTGCTTGGTAAATTTCCAAAATGGGAGGAAGAGAAAGGAAAACAATTGTAAGGTTTCCGAGAACTATTTATTTATAAGTATACATCGTGAAATTGAATCCCTTCTCTGTATTTCACATACAGGATATCAGGCTATATATACTACAGTATATGGTGGGCTACTATTTGTCTTTAACTAACTACTGTTAGCAGTTTTGATTTTGATTTTTTTTTTCCAGACATTGACGAGTGCGAGGAGTCAGGCGGTGACGTGTGCGAGCACGAGTGCATCAACACGGGCGGCAGCTTCCTGTGTCGATGCCACAGTGGATACATTCTGTCTCCAGACCGGCATTCCTGCATCGCTGTGCACAACTGTAAGATGCAAAGCTAATACCTACACTTTTTTCTTCTTGTGTTGCTATGGTGATATCCAGGCATCGATTTATGTGGGTGTGACAGAATGATAACATCTAAATTATAATTTATTATATATAATGAAATATAATATCTATGTTTAACCTACCATGCATGTTGTTTTTTTGAGAGAGAGAGAGAGAGAGAGAGAGAGAGAGAGGAAATAAATTCTGGGAGCAATCACTGCCTCGTAGTGAGGCTTGTGGTGTCAATTTTGCCTTTCTGAAATGACCATATATGGTTGTTTGCCCTATAAATTGCTTGTGTGCGTGTGTATGAAATGGGCTACATAAATAAAATAAAAAGTACATGTAGACTTCCTTTATTGCAGGTGCACCTTGTGCATGTGAAACACATTTTGTGCTATAAAGATATAAAAAGCTAGTCCATGTGCAGTAGACATATACCGTTATTCTATATATTATATTGCGCTTATGTGGAGCAGCTGAAGGTTTTTAATGTTCTTGCTCCAAAGCGTGAAACACAGCAATAAATCTACGCCATGTGCGCAGCTTGCCAAAGGCGCAGCAACATGTCGCACGAGAAGTTTATCATATATTATGGGGGGGTACAAAAATAAATAAATCACCCTAAATCACTTCGTGTTGCTCATTTGTCAATGCAGATGTGTTGGATTTAAAGCAACAGCATGGAATTTGCATTTATTTTATATTTTTTGTAATTTCTTTTTTAAACCCCTCCTAAACTAAGAGGACCTGCCACACAATGTAGTGAAAATCATTGTTGTTATAGGAGCAATATGTAATAATTTGATCTGCTTCCTTCTAGCCTCAAAATCATGTATAATGCTATTAGACATGGTCTAATCAACAAGTTTGTGCAAAGCTAAACCAAATGCTAGCACTATCATAACCAAAGCGGTATCCTGGCTGGTTCACTTATGTTATCTGGTCCACTAAAATTGGAAGTGATCTGGAGACTAACGTCAATAACACGCTAATAAACATTTTGTGATTATTTAATTACAGAAACAAATCAATATGTAGTAAGTCGACAACCTTCAATATACTGTAATGTTGATTGCTAATACACTGAAGTTGAAGTCTATCTAAACCCCTACCTGGTTGTACCTACCTTCCTAATCCACCTAACTAGACTACCAACCTACCTACCTAGTTATTAATTTATTTACCTACATGTCTACCTACCTGCCTAGCTACTCTAACTACCATCCTACATAAACTACCTACCTATGTTATCTACCTCCCTTATTAATCTTCCTACCTACCAAAGCTGCTACCCTACCTACCTACCTGCATGTACCTAATCTACCTACCCATACCATATGTACATAATCTGAGGTGGTCATAGCACTAGCTTCGTTGTCATGTTAATTCCTAAACAAATTGCTAGGTTGTTATAATGTGCACCTTAATTAAAGCAGAAATATGTAATGGTTTTATTTTGTTTATCGAGTGTTGTTCTGTTTTTCAGTGAGTTCAACAGGGAAGTCTGACACGCTGATGAGTGCAGGCACCTGCTCCTTTACCTGCCAGGACTTCGTCAACATGAAAAGCAGTCTGCTGCAAATAAAACTGCGGCTGGCCAATCCGCAGGTAGCCTTGGCGGCGGTTTTATGACGGTTGGAGTTTCGTGCTAATCCACTAATAGCGGTTGCTATGCTGGCAGGTTCCTGACCTCCTGGCCAGCCGCAATGACAAACCTCTTGGGAGGCCGGGAAAAATACCTGACAGCTCGTGTCGTCCTGGTTTACCCGGACCTCCAGGACCTCCTGGGGTCCCAGGTAATGCCTTCTACATAGTTTATTATCCGCAATCTACCTACAGTACATGTAGAGTACCTAATCTGCCTACCTAATCTATCAATTTAGCTACCAAACCTACATACTGTACCTATACTCTACCTAATCTAAATCCCTAATCAAGCCCCCTACGCATCTAACCGACCAACCTAATCCACCAACCTAATGTAAGGACCTACCTTATATACCTTCTTAATATAGCAAAACACCAACCTAAATCCACCTACCTATCTGCCGCCTACCTAATTTCCCCAGTGTGTCTATATCTACCTAATCTACCAAAATATATACCTAGTCTACCTATCTATTAACACAACCTACCTTCCTACCTACCTACCTACTCCACCTAAATTACCAAGATACCTACTCCACAGGTCACCCAGGGGAGCCAGGAGCTAGAGGGGAACCAGGCGGGGGAGGCCCCCCAGGGCCTCGGGGGCTCCGGGGGGACATTGGGCCCATGGCCCCGGAGCCTGATCTGAGGCACATCAAAAGAGGCCGCAGAGGACCAGTGGTAAACAAAAGAAAACAAAAAAAATGACATAAATACATAATACAGTACTGCATGTATGTGTAATACTAGGCATGTGTATTGAAAGCAACCATTTTGCATTGACTTGTATAACATTTTGAAACTTGTGTTTTATCCTCCATGCAGGGACCACCCGGGGCCCCCGGAAGAGACGGCTCAAAGGTCAATTCAATATCATGGCGCATTAATAAAAGTTTCTCATATTTACGTTTGTCTCTGAGATGGTGTCTCTAAATTGCCCGTAGGTGTGAACGTGAGTGTGAATGGTTGTTTGTTTGTATGTGCCCTGCTCAGATATGTATGGATGGATGGATGGATGTCTGTGAGATGCACTGCTCCCCTCTAGTGGCCAAACTGACAGCTACAACAACTACAACACACACACACACAAACCTTTACTCCTTAGTCATTATCCATCCATCCATTTTCTGAGCCGCTTCTCCTCACTAGGGTCGCAGGCGTGCCTGAGCCTATCCCAGCTATCATCGGGCAGGAGGCGGGGTACACCCTGAACTGGTTGCCAGCCAATCGCAGGGCACCCTTAGTCATTAATGTTATCTTATTTTATGGAATATGTAATATGACTTTTTTAGTGTGATTTTGCCCGCGACCCTAGTGAAGAGAAGCGGCTCAGAAAATGGATGGATGGATGGATGTGATTTTGTTGTATTAACAATATATACAATTTTCTATTTTCAGGGTGCTAGAGGAGCCGATGGTCCCAGTGGTCCCCCTGTAAGTTTATTGTACATTTTAAAGGGACAAATGTTACACAAATGTATGTGTACAACTGTATCTTTTTTAGTTGAAATAAGGTTATATTGTTGTTTAATCATGTCTTAATTTTAGAGGTTTTTTTTTTTGTTTTTTTTTTACAAGCAAGAAATAAAAAAAAAAAGGGGGGGGGGGGGGCTGAAACTCCTCAAACATTATTCCAAAAAATATATATATTTTCTTCATGTTGTAGTGGTGTAGTGGTACACTCGCCTGACTTTGGTGCGGGCAGCATGGGTTCAGTCCCCACTCAGTGACGGTGTGAATGTGAGTGCGAATGGTTGTCTGTGTGTATATGTGCCCTGCGACTGACTGGCGACCAATACAGGGTGCAGTCCGCCTGTCGCCCAAAGCCAGCTGGGATAGGCTCCAGCGCCCTGTGACCCTAACCAGGATAAGCGGTGTTGAAAAGGAATGGATGGATGGCATTTTAGCGTGACAGCACAACATTTTACTCATGTATATTCAATATCCAATTTGAATTTTAAATTAAAAAATGAAGGTGAGAAAATACAATTAAGTGTTTTTACACTTAAAATACATATGAATGCAAAAAAATAACAAAATATATATTTTCAATGAAACATAATTCAGGCGGCACGTCGCGAAAAGGGTTGGCATGTCTGCCTCACAGTTATGAGAACCGGGTTTCAAATCCCGACCGTGCCTGTGTGGAGTTTGCATGTTCTTCCTATGCCTGGGTGAGGTTTTTCCAGGTACTCCGGTTTCCTCCCACATCTCAAAAACATGAATGGTAGGTTAATTAAACTCTAAATTTCCTGTATGTGTGAATGTGAGCGCAAATGTTTGTTTGTTTATATGTGCCCTGCGACTGGCTGGCGGCGAGTTCAGGGTGTACCCCCCCCCCCTCTCGCCCGAAGATAGCTGGGTTAGGGGTATTTTTGATAGTACAACATACAGAGCCTTTCTCCCAAAAAATTTGAATATCGTGGAAAAGTTGATTTATTTCCATAATTCCATTCAAAAAGTTAGAGTTTCATTGATTATAGATTCAGGGCCCACAATTTAAGAAAACAAATCAGTATTTATTTGTTTACTTTGGCATAATTTGGGCTTCCAGCTCATAAAACCCAAGAAATCAGGAATTCCAAAAAATGTTATACTGTGAAGAAATCATCCCAAATTTTGAAGGCCATAAATGTTTTGAACTGAGTGTCACACACTAATTAATCATCTCCTAAACTCAAAGCATCTGCACAGGTTTGGTTCAATTGTCTCAGTTGGGCTCAATATGGCGAAGACTGCAGACTTGACAACTGGCCAGAAGACCATCATTGATACCCTCCATAGGATGGGTAAGCCCCAAAGGTTCATAGTGAAGCCTCATGAAGCACTGAGGCTTTCCTAACAATTGTGCCGAAAAAGATTAAAAGCTTCAAGGCTTCAGTGACGGTGACATCGGGTGGACAACTGAAGCCATAGCAACCTCTAAAGAGCACGATGAAGCACTGGCCCTGGTTCCCTTGACAACAATACAAGTTCAGAAAAGTTTGTATGGTCATTCAAGTGTTTTGTCCATTCGTACCAAATAATGATGATATCGTCATTACAATAAAATATGCAGATGCTCTCCCCCATACTCTAAAACACAACAAATGTGGTTAAATGTTGGTTAAGGGTTTATTTAAAGCTTTGATCTTTGTTTAAAAACTGTACTAAAAGTCCCTACCAGGATTAGAGATCCTTTCAGAAACATTGTTTGTGTGCGTGTGTGTGTGTGTGTGCGTGTATGTGTGTGTGTGGTGTTTTTAAGGAAAACCTTTTAAGATAATTGTTTGTCCTTTGGGGACTTGTATGGTTGACTTGCCAAAATACTCTCACTCTCCAAATCTCTATCTCCTCACAACCCCATTTTGAAGCATAATGAGGCATCTTATGTAGATATTATGGCGCAAAACCCTCAAATCTGTCAAACATGTCAAGCTGTCATTGGCTCAGAATGCGTCGAAACGCCATGAGCCAATGAAAAGCTTCGAAACATTTTGAAGGAATGACGCGTGAAGCGAAACAGCGATGACGTTCAAAGCTTCAAACGTCATTGGTCACGTGACCCTGGTGTTTTGATACAAGCCCCGACACGGCGTTTCAAATCACTCCGCTTCAGGAAGGGTGACACAAGCTCCAAAGCCTCGATATCATTTACCCATCACTAGTTCATAGCTAACGCTAAGGCTAAGGCACAGAGAGTGCTGTGTCCAATCATATCAATGGAAAGTCTAGTGGAAGGACAAAAATGTGGCAGGAGAAGATGCACCAGTAAAAGAGATGAACGTGGGATTATCAGACAGAAAAGATTCAAGAATCTAGCAGAGATCCAGAAAGAGTGAAATGAGGCAGGAGTCACAGCTTAAAAAACCACCACATTCAGACGCACCCAGGAGATGGGCTACAACTGTTGGGTTCCTTGGGTCAAGTCACTTCTGAGCCTGAGCCGACGTACGGCTGGGCCAAGGAGAAGAAGGACTGGACTGTTGGCCAGTGGTCCAATGTCTACTTTTCCGATGATAGTAAAGTGTGCCTTTCATTCGGGAATCAAGGTCCAAGGGTTTGGAGGAAGACGGGTGAAGAACGGAACCCAAGCTGCTTGAGGTCCAGTGTGAAATATCCACAGTCAGTCATGATTTGGGGTGCAATGTCCAGTGCAGGTGTTGGTAAACTCTGCTTTCTTAAATCCAAGGTCACCGCAACAGTCTACCAGAATGTTTTAGAGGACTTCATGATTCCTTCTGCTGAGGATCTGTATGGAGGTGGAATGCCCGGAGAAAACCCACCCAGGCACGGGGGGAACATGCGAACTCCACACAGGCGGGGCTGGGATTTGAACTCCGGTCCCCGGAACTGTGAGGCAGATGTGCTAACCAGTCGTCCACCGTGCCGATGATTTCATCACAGTATTCTAATTTTGTCTGTGAATTCCTGATTCCGTGGGTTTAAGTGCTGGAAGCCCAAATTATGTCAAAATAAACAAATAAATACTTGAAATTGTTCAAATTGTGTGCCCTGATATTAACTTTTTGAATGGAATTATGGAAATAAACTTTTCCATGATATTCCAATTTTTTTGAAAGTGTCTGTACAGTATAAGTGCTGTTCAAAGTTGGATGTTTTTTTGTGCCCCATTCTAAAAATACTAAAAACACTGCCCATAATTGACATTTACAGAGGTTTTGATGTTGATTAAGTGGACAAAAGTATTGAGACACCCCCTTAATTAATCAATTTATTCATCAGAGGTCGGACTTGACCTTCTCGATATTCATTGTCCGTCTCATCAAGACATTTTGGACAATTGTTTACAAGTGTGAGGGAACAACCTTTTCTGCTGGGATGAGTTTGCCGTGGAAGAATAAGCTTGTCATTGATCATACCGATGTGTCCTTCAGGGACCTCCCGGCTCTTTCGACTTCCTGCTGCTGATGATGGCCGACATCCGCAACGACATCATCGAGCTGCAGGAGAAGGTGTTCGGAGAGAAGAGGGGCATCTCGCTGGACTCTTCTCCCTCCAGCGGGGAGCCCGACGTTGCCGAGTGGGGGTCCGGCCAGGGGGACCTCATGTTCAGCACCTGAACCTTTTGGAACACTTCTGGTGACATTCGTTAAAAAACACACAAAAACATTTCGGAAGGACACAAAGGACTTGAAAGGACAAGCATGTCTTCCTCTTCCTGATCTCCTCTTCACCTGCTGCAGGCAATCATGGAAACAAGGAAGCTCCCTTGGAATTAGAATTGTTTATTGTCATTGCACAGTGGTATGTGTGTGTGTGTGTGTGCGTGTGAGTGTGTGTGGGCGGGGGAGAATAAAGTCATATTTTCAGTATCTGATTTGTTCAATTAAAAAAAAAAAGCCATAATGTTACGAGCAAAATATGTAACTGAGAAAAGAGCAGGTCTCTTTTTCAAGAACAACAAATAAACAAAAAAAGGTTCCTTGTACTAGGAAAAAAATAAAAGTCACTGTTTCGTGTGAAAACTCATTTTAAAAAGAAAAACAATATTAGGAGACTCAAATCATATTAAAAAATAAAGTGTTAATACAAAAGTAAAATTATTTTTTAGAGAAAAAAAAGTTAAAGACATAATTATATGTGAAGGAAATAGTATTTCTACAGGAATAAAGTATTTTTACAGGAAACAAAAGCGGTGGTGTTATGTGTGGCCATTTCCTCTCTCTCTCTCTCTCTCTCTCTCTTTCTTTTTTTTAACTCATAACGTAGTTAGAGAGCGAATGTATTTTCCCAAAAAGTAATTTGAAGTAATGAAAAAAGTAGTTTGGAAAAAATATGTGTAATATATGAGTATGAATATTGTAATACATATCTAAGATTATTACATAAAATATGTAAGATTTACAGGATTTTGTTTTCCCCAGAATCTTTAATTTTTTTTATTTTTTGTTGTTGTTTTTAATAGTGTTGCACCAAGTACCAGTACCAGTATCGTACCGAGGTAATTTGCCATCAGAAATAGCACGGTACCATTTCCTTTTTAAAAAATATGATTATGATTTTATTTAATTAATTATTTTTTTTTCAGTACCAGTAGTTTTAAGAAATAAACAAATAAAGCAGACAGCGCTGAGCTTCTGCCTGCTGCGGACACGTTAGCGTAACCTCAAAGACTCACGAGGTTCTGTGAGCAAAGTCAGTGTTATATGCGGTGGATTTTCCTGTGCTGTTAGGCAAACTTGGCATGCACACAAGTCAGCGTTAACAGCAGGAGATTGATAACATCGATAGCACGGGACGTCTTAGCGCGGGTCCACGCCGCACGGAAGCACAGCTTGGAGCGCGCCAACCGGATGCAGGCTGCACTTGTCGTCCGAGACCACTCCGGAAATCGGAGGGTTCGAGAAGAATAAATATCCCTATGAATGCCGAATGAACCGGAAGGTCCACTTTTTGAGTGTCATGGTTCCGTACGCAATGAAAAACAGCCCTGCACTGAGTGGGTGCACATGTATTGTTTACAAAGAGAGATATCAAATGCAGTCAAATGCAAGAATACAGCACACTAAAAGCTTCTACAGTATTACGGATGAGTAAAGTCAATTATGTATGAAAAAATCATTATTATAGCCATGGGAAAAAATATCAGACCCATTGTTAGTTTCTGGTTCATTTTTAATGTCTGGTGCAACTAAATGTACATTTGTTCGATATTTTTATTGTAAAAAAAAAACAAAAAAAACATATATATATATATATATAGTATACAAATATATTATTTTATTATTATATTCATTTTTATTTTTATCATATTTTTTTGGAATTCATAAAAATATAAAAGTATTTGAAGTTGTTTTGTCAGTTTTCATTCCACTGCTTTTACTGATGTTTTAGATTTTGGCCTTGGTATCATTTCAGTACCGGGATTGAGGTACAGCTATAGTATCGAAGTCAAAATTATATATATATATATATATATATATATATAAAATCCCCCAGATTTATTGCAGTAGTAAAACTTTAGATGACTCTCCTGCAAAATCAGAAAAAAGGAAATATCCCACTCTTGTTCTCAGTGGCCAAAATGTTTTGCTCCTTTGCATCAGCAACCATCAGGAAGGCTTACTAAAAACAACTTGTTTTCTAACCCAAACAACAAATGTACTGTATACAGTATACAAACTGAAGGGCTGAAGCAGGAAATGCTTTGCGATACTTGGTTTGTTTTTGTCAGGATGAATGAAATAACAAACAAGCGTGGTGTACTATGTTAATCACGATGTTCATCAGATAATAGGGAAAAAGCGGTTATGAAGCTGATTAGAGTGGGACGAGAAGTTTTTCAGATAAAAATTCCAAAGCTCTCTGAGACGTTAAACAAATGACCTGCTCATTATACAGTAAATATAATGACAGTCAAGACCAAATAGCTCAACATATTTCAGGTATACTGCACATATACAGTATAGTGCAATTTTGACACCTAAAGGACCACCTAAAAAAATTACCTCACTCTCCAAGTACCACCGTCATGACCAACATTGACCACGTATTAATCAGACTCGACAGAGGTTTTATTCCTAAAAATGTTTATTTAATATTACTGTAAGCTATTGTAACAATATGCGCAGTTGAAATATTAACATTACGCTAGGATTTGGGAAAATGAAAAAAAAAAACAACTGTACAGTACATAAATAATGATTCATTTAAAATGTATTGTACAGAAAAATGTAAATACTTGAAAAAAAAACAGTTTTTAAAAGGATAAATTTTACATCAAAGTTAAATACAACTGAATTGTAATAAGGGAGTGATTCTTTTGCATAGCAGTACCACACTTTGAAAATCAATGCAGTATAATGTCATTTACGTTTGTGTGTTGTGGCAGTACATTTTCCAAGAACTAATGATTTGTCAAAATTCAATGCTTATGTTAATATTTCAATGTAATATTAACATTGATCTCATGTTTCATCATTTCACACCCCACCCAAATTAACAGCTATTCTATTTAATATTTTTCTTACATAATTATAACGTTTCTCTTTAAAAATACCATTTTATTCTGGTAAAATTACAACTTTTTGTCATGTAGCATTACATTTATGGCCTTTTTCTCTTTCAATTAATTTCAAAATGCACATTTATTCTTGGAATATTTTGTCTTTTTTCCCTCATAGAATTACAATATTTTTCCTGAAATAAAATAAGACTTTTTTTTACTGGTAAAATTACAGCAGTACAACATTTTCCTCAACATTTTCTAACTTTTTTTCCCCTTTGTAAATTTGTAGGATCATTCAGATAAAACTTTTTTCTATCATTACATTGTTTTTCACAACATCTTATAACTTTTCTGCATGTGAAAATAATTTTTAAATGCACATTTATTCTACTGATCTTCACTCTTTTTTGTCATACAATTACAACATCTCATGAAAAATATGACTTCATTCCAATAAAATTATGACTTTTTTTCTCATAAAAAAAACAATAAACATTTAATAAACAATAAACAAACCCAATAAAACCCAATAAACAATAAACCCAATAAAAACCCTAAACATTTTACAAATTGTATTCCTTTTTATCCTTGGAAAATAGTAATTTTTTTAAATTGGGGAACAAGGTGCCTTTATTCTGGTCAAATTTACCATTTCTCGACATTGCAATGTTTTTCTCAATATTTTTGAACAAAATTAGACTTTTTTTTGTAAAATGATGGCTTTTACTTGTTACTGAATAATGTTTGCTTGAACATTTAAATTGTATCTACTTTGAAAATTGTGTCTTTATCTTTTAAGAAAATGACCATTATGGTTGAATTCAGATTTTTTTGGTCATATGTTTTTCGTCAACATTTTATTACTTTTTTCCTAAAAAGTATTTGTTTTAACTTAGGCTGTACATTATACATTTATTCTTAAATAGATGCGTGAATGAGATATTTTTTTTCCAGAATTGTGACTTTGTCTCAGACCAAATATGACCACATTTTCAGAAATGTATGGCTTTTTCCAACATAGAACTTAGTTTTAATTTTTACGTGTTTCTTCGGTCCCTTATGTAATTGTGTTGACCAGAGGATGGCGCTCAGGAGCACTCCCACCGGACCATATGTGTGTACGATATTTTTTAATTATAACATAGTATAAAAGGATGTTTGTTTGTTTTAAAAATAATTTTTTAAAAAAGGTTTAATGCTCGGAAATGGCATCTTTTATCCTTTTTTTGGGGGGGGGGGGTGAATAATATTCTTCTGAAATGATGACTTTTTTTCCTCCTAAAATTTTGACTTTTATAACATGAAATATTCTCATAACATTGTAACTATATATGTCATTTATTGTCTTTTTTACAGAACACGTATGACTTTATTTTTTTTAACTCATTGTTTTTTTCCGTAAAATTAAAAAAAAATTATTGTCGAAGGTATTATAACATTAGAAAAACAATTTCTCTTATAATTACAACTTTTTCTCATCATGTTTTTCTGAGAAAAAAATAAGTATAATTTTTCTCTGAATATTCCTCACCTTTTCCCTCAAACTCAACTTTATATCAGCTTTTAATAAATTGGGGTGAAAAAAATCTTTATTGTTTTTAAATAATGACATTTTCCTCTCGTAACTACATGACTTTATTGTCAACATTTTTCTGAGTCAACTTTTTTTTCCATATCTTTTTTAATGAAAAAAGTATGGCTTCATTTTTGTAAAAGTTACCTTTAACAACAACAACAAAAAAACTCAAATCTTTGTTCTCATAAATTTTCACCTATTATCATACTTTTTTTTATCATAACATAAAATAACTTTTTAAATAGCATCTGTTTTCCATACATTGTATAATTTTTTTTTCTTATTAATGAAGCTCTAATTGTCCAAAGGAGGATCCTTGGGTGAACTCCCACCCTGCCATATGTGTGTGTTTTCCAATACGTCATCACTAATGACTGGCCATAAATACTCATGCTTTCTCACACACTCACGTACACAAATGCATACTCGCTTGCCTGTAAATCTTCATACACTGTTGAACCCTCGCGTGGCTGGGTGTCATTATGAGAATTTTAGGTAGCAGAGGTCAGAGGTAAAAACAGCTGGGAGGGATAATTGCAGAGTGAAGCGGGGGGGGGCTTGCCTGGACTTGCACCCACCACAACTACTCAACACACACACACACACACACGCACGCAGGCACACACACACACGCACACACACACACACACACACACACACACGCACGCACACGCTCACTGTCTGATGTCTGATGTGTGGTGGTCTGTCTGGGTTGTTTATGTTACTCGTGTGTGTGTGTGTGTGTGTGTGTGTGTGTGTGCGTGTGTGTGTTAATCCATATATTGACATACATAAATCTAAAACTCATAACTGCCAGCCCTTCCACTTACCATGCATATTTGATTTACTGTATAGCTGTCAATGGCATTGAATCAGTTTTGATGTGTGTGCGTGCGTGCCTCGCATGACATCCGTCTCCGCACGGGTTGCCAAGGTGACCGACAGTCAGGGCCCCAAAACAGCAAGAAACAATTCGCTCAATAAGTAAGAATTAAGAAAGCGTGTGTGTTATGTGCCAGAAAGAACAGAAGCCATGAGCTCACTTCCATGGGCCGCTTGTCATGCGATCGGAAGCGCGCCCCAGGGCCTGCGGGGGGCGCCGGACGGGAGCGCGACGGAAGGGGCTGAGAGAGCAAGAAGACCCCCAAAAAATGTTAACAGTTAGTCAAAAATTAATTTTCATCCTTTGCATTTACGGCGGAACCTCAATGTAATGGACCCCGATTTAACAGACTTTGGATTCTGGTGAATTCTTTATTTTTGCTTTAATGTACTTTTTATGGTGGTTAAAGAGACACTACGCAGATATCCGTATTTTATTTCAAAATACATTAAATATGTTTGAAAATAAGTGCTGAAGACATATGCAAAGAATTATAACAATAGAGTGCTTTTTGTGGGCGGGGCTAACATACAGCCCCAGGATGTTACGAGGCTGGGGCGTATACTTTCGAGTGCGAGTTCCCGCCGCCACTATATGAGCACAGGACTTATTAACCACGTTTTAATTCATTGACGTACAAGCGCTACCTAAGCTAGTGATACAGAAACTTTCCGTTTCTCTGGCAAAAACGTGTTATGGCACGTCACAATCATTCAACATTCCTGTTATATTAACCCATATATTATCAGTCCTTTTTTTTTTTTAAACGTTGCAGTTGCAGCCACATGGCCCACACCGGCTATATCGCGCAGCTGACCATCTTGCCTGACACACCACGTTTTGATTCTGACAGGTAAGAATTGTATGTGATTTTCAATGAGAATAAAATACTACTGTACCTTTCATACAGAGTTGTGAGTGGGAGCTGCCATCAAAATCAGTTCACAGGCGATATCATAGTGGTGCAACTGTTGCACTGGGGTCGACCAGTCCAGTACACGTGAACATGAGTAACCATTGAGCAGATCACAGCTGAAACCTTCCTCCACCTGTTCCAACCTGCTTGGACCCGTTTCTTCACTTCCTGACCACACTCACCATTGCTCTGGACTGTTGACCCCAAGTATTTAAAGTCCTCCACCCTCGCTATCTCTTCTGCCTGTAGCCTCATTCTTTCCCCTCCACCCCTCTGATTTATTCTTTTTATTATTTTATTATATATGTTCGGTCTTACTTCGGCTTATCTTCATTTCTTCATCTTCTACTTTCCAGTGCATGCCTCCACCTTTCTAACTGTTCCTCCACCTGCTCGCTGCTTTCACTGCAGATCACAATGTCATCTGCGAACATCATGGTCCACGGGGACTCCAGTCTAACCTCATCTGTCAGCCTCTTTCCCATAACTTAATTGTGTGGCTCATCAACTTTATTCTTCTATAGTTCCCACAGCTCTGCACATGACCCTTGTTCTGAGAAATGGGCACCAGCACACTTTTCCTCCCACATCACCCTTGTTCTGAGAAATAGGTACCAGCTCACTTTTCCTCCATTCCTCAGGCCTCTTCTCACCCGCTAGAATTCAGTTGAACAAGCTGGTCAAAGACTCCACAGCCACCTTTCCTCGATGCTTCCATACCTCCACAGGAATGTCGTCAGGACCAACTGTCTTTCCATTTTTCATCCTCTTTAGTGCCTTACTAACTTCCCTCTTACTAATCATTGCTACTTCCTGGTCCACCACACTTGCCTCTTCTACTCTTCTTTCTCTCTGATTTTCCTCATTCATCAACTCATCAAAGTATGCTTTCCATCTATCCAGCACACTACTGGCACCAGTCAACACATTTCCATCTCTATCCTTAATCACCGTAATCTGCTGCACATACTTCCCATCTCTATTCCTCTGTCTGGCCAACCTGTATAGATCTTTTCTCCTTCTTTAGTGTCCAACTTGGCATACATGTAATCATATGCCTCTTGTTTGGCCTTTGCCACCTCTACCTTCGCCCTACATTGCATCTCCAAGTATTCCTTTCCCCTCTCCTCAGTCCTCAGTCTCCCACTTCTTCTTAGCTAACCTCTTTCCTAATTTCCTGAACTTTGAGATTCCACCTCCAAGTCTCCTTCTCCATTTACCGATCAGAAGATACACCAAGTACTCTCTTGACTGTTTCTTTAATCCCCTTAGCTGTAGTGGTCCAGTCTTCTGGAAGCTCCTCCTGTCCACCGAGAGCCTGTCTCAGCTCTTCTCGAAAAGCTGCACAACAAATTTCCTTTCTCAGCTTCCACCACATGGTTCTCTGCTCTGCCTTTGTCTTCCTAATCTTCCTCCCCATCATCAGAGTCATCTTACACACCACCATCCTATGCTGTCTAGCCACACTCTCCCCTACCACTACCTTACAGTCAGTAACCTCCTTCAGATTACATCGTCTGTACAAAATGTAATCCACTTGCGTGCTTCTACTTCCGCTCTTGTAGGTCATCCTATGTTCCTGCCTCTTCTGGAAGAATGTGTCCACTACAGTCATTTCCATCCTTTTTGCAAAGTCTACCACCATCTGTTCCATTCCTGGATGCCGTACTTACCCATCACTTCTTCATCACCCCTATTTCCTTCACCAACATGTCCATTACAATCTGCACCAATCACGACTCTCTCTCTGTCTGGGATGCTCAGAACTACTTCGTCTAGGTCCTTCCAGAATTTCTCTTTCACCTCTAGGTCACATCCTACCTGTGGGGCATAGCCACTAATCACAATATACACACCCTTAATTTCAAGTTTCAGCCTCATCACATGAACTGATAATCTTTTCACCTCCAAGACATTCTTAGCTAACTCTTCCTTTAAAAATCACCCCTACTCCATTTCTCTTCCCATCTACACCATAGTAAAATAATTTGAACCTTGCCCCTAAACGTCTAGCCTTACTGCATTTCCACCTGCTTTCCTGGACACACAATATGTCAACCTTTCTCCTAATCATCATGTCAAACAACTCCCAAGCTTTTCCTGTCATAGTCCCAACATTCAAAGTCCCCACATTCCGTTCTAGGCTCTATGTTTTCCTCTTCTCTTTCTGCCGAAGAACCCAGTTTCCACCTCTCCTTCATCTTCGACCCACAGTAGCCGAATCTCCACCGACACCCTGTAGGTTAACGGCACCGGTGGCGGAGGTTGTTAACCTGGGCCATGATCGATCCGGGATGGAATTCTTTGGATGAACAGTCATATTTGTTTGGCAAAGTTTTAAGCCGGATGTCCTTCCTGACGCAACCCTCTGCATTTATCCAGGCTTGGGACCGGCCTACAGTTTGCACTGGCTTGTACCCCCCGTACGGTCGCATTTTGTGCTGTTGTCCTACTAAAACTTTAATCTTCAGTGTCAGTAAGGTGCAGCTTGCATGCTGGAATTTATCCATAAGTAAGAACTATTCCACATTCCGTAATTTCTCAAGTTTACCGTAATTTCTCAAATTACCATCGCAATGTACGTCTGCAATAGTCACATTTCAGGTCCTGCAATGTTCCATGGTATATTGCATTCAATACATGTCTTTTTTGTACGTTTTTTTTTTCCCTAAGTGGATGTGAGCAGTTTGACAGATAGTGAACCATTCTCCAAATGAGAGGCAAAATGTGCTTCCTTTAAGTTGTTTGTCCAGTTGTAGTATAGTGTAAAACTTGAAACGTTAAACAAATAATTTAATAACGAACATCAGATACCTTAATGCTAACATACAGTAATGCAAAACTCAATAGACATGCTAACAGTAATGAACGCTGATTTTACGGTAATTATAAACCCAAACGGAGCATTCCAGAGTGTGTGTTAAAATCTGTTTTTAACCTTTATTGATACAGATTGATTGATAAACAGATTCTCATGTGCAATGCCACCCTGGCTGCAGACAGCAGAGTAAAACAAAGCAAAATAAAAGAAGAAAGTAAGATTATAAAAGAAGATTTTAACTTTAATCTGGCAGGACCATTAACCTACTATTTAAATATAGGTAGACATTAGTATACCTCTGTGCTCAACTGAGCTTAGTTTATTTTCTGCTGAAGCTATTATAAACTGTCAGAACAATAAATCTGAGGGGAAAAGAGAAATATGTTCTGGTTTTCACACGTCTATGTTTTATTTTTTCCTGTATTTTTTTTATACCACAATATACAGTGGGAGGAACAAGTAAATGAACCCTTACGAAATTTTGGTCTGATCTTCACCTAAATCACAAGAATAAATCAAGTCTGCTTAAACTAATGCCACACAAACAATTATAGTGGAACCTCAATTTACGAATGACCCGGCTTCCGAACGATTTTTTAAAACAAAAATGATCTCAGATTATATTATTTTTTGTTTATGAACAGTCTTGGCTTGGCAGTGAAATGGTCAGAACTTTGTGCTTTTTTTGGCGCCGCAAAACATCATTGGCTCTGTTACACAATGACTGGCCATCATGATGGTAACAGCAGGCGGTGGTTGTCCTTAGGGAGTGAGTACAGTACATATCAGACCAACTGTCAACTCAACTCTATGCAATGGCCGTCCAAAAATTGTATTCGTATATAATGTGTTATTAAACACATGTTGACTGGCCTTATTTGGCATATTTTGAATGTTGCCCTTCGAACTGTTAGACATATTTAGACAAATAAATGTCTCACTACCAACAACAACTCAGTGTTAACATCATGGCCATTCAGTCTGTATACTGTATTAATAGCCTGTCACCTAAAAGACTTTTGTTGTTGATTTTTGTTGTTGTTTTACTTTGTTTTTTCTAGAAGCTGCGCTGACATAAATCCAGAGAGTTGGAGTCAAAGCTGCGAATGACAAGGCATCAAGCAAGAAGAGTGGCAGGATGGTGCAAAACAAGGCAGCATTGGTGAATCCACGTCAGTACGCTCATCAAGAAGCTTGGTGATTTCAAGTGGGACTTTGTGTGATTTTACACACGCACAGAAACACATGTTAAAGTCACTAGTGTTAAGCCTGTCCAATGCTGTTAGACTTTCAATAAAAAAAAAAAAAATTTAAAGTTTGAAAAAGAATTACTACTTCTTACTAGAATTAAAAAAATTGAATATCATGGAAATGTCATGAACAGAACAGAGGATAGGACCAAAAAAATACACGACTCCAAAACAAATGGACAGTTTTAAAAAAGAAAGGTTCAATATACGGGCAGAGGTCGGTACACAGGCAGGCAATCCAAAAAAGGCAACAGTATCCAAAAACGTGAGGCAAAAAGGCAAGGTCGATAATCGGAACAGGGTCTAGTCTTACTGTGAGTCGGTGACGTGGAAACAAGGTATGCTGGAACGCGACGACAAGGTACAACGAACTGGCGACGAGAAAGAATGAGACACGAGGTTAAATGCAAGGGGTAATTAGGGTGAATGAGGCACAGGTGGTGAAGATGCTCACAGGAGCAGGTGTGTGTGAAACAGGGGGGAAGACAAAACCCGGAACACACACCTATGACAGGAAAAGTTTATTTATTTCTATAATTCCATTGAAAAAGTTACACTTTCATAGATTATAGATTCAGGGCCCACAATTTAAACAATTTCAAGTATTTATTTGTTTATTTTTGCATAATTTGGACGTCCAGGTCATGAAACCCACAAAATCAGGAATTCAAAAAATTTTAATACACTGAAGAAATAAGCCCAAATTTTGTAGGCCATAATTTTTTTAAACTGAGTGTCACACACTAATCATCTACTAAACTCAAAGAACCTGCACAGGTTTCCCCAGGTGTCATTAAATTACTTCAGATGGGTTCAATATGGGGAAGACTGCACACTTGACAACTGGCCAGAAGACCATCATTGAGACCTTCCATAGGATGGGTAAGACACAAACGTTCATACCTAAGGAGGCTGGCTGTTCACAGAGTGCTGTGTCCAATCATATCAATGGAAAGTCTAGTGGAAGGACAAAAATGTGGCAGGAGAAGATGCACCAGCAAAAGAGATGACTGTGGGCTTCAGCGGATTATCAAACAGAGAAGATTCAATAATCTAACAGAGATTCAGAAAGAGTGTAATGAGGCGCGAGTCACAGCTTCAAACCCCACCACATTCAGACGCATTCGGGAGATAGGCGACAACTGTCGGATTCCTCGGGTCAAGCCACTTCTGATCCTGAGCCAACGTAGGAAGTGTCTCACCTGGGCCAAAGAGAAGAAGGACTGGACTCTTGGCCAGTGGTCCAAGGTCCTCTTTTCCGATGAAAGTAAAATGTGCCTTTCATTCGGGAATCAAGATCCAAGGGTTTGGAGGAAGACGGGTGAAGAACAGAACCCAAGCTGCTTGAGGTCCAGTGTGAAATATCCACAGTCAGTCATTATTTGGTGCAATGTCCAGTGCAGGTGTTGGTAAATTCTGCTTTCTTAAATCCAAGGTCACCGCAACAATCTACCAGAATGTTTTTGAGGATTTCATGATTCCTTCTGCTGAGGATCTGTTTGGAGATGCAGATTTCATCTTCCAGCAGGACCTGGCCGCTGCCCATACCGCCAGAAGCACCAAAACCTACTTTGATGCCCATGCCATCACAGTGCTTGACTGGCTGGCCAACTCGTCGGCTCTAAACCCCATTGAGAATCTATGGGGTATTATCAAGAGGAAAATGATGGGCACCAGACCCAAAAACAAAGAACTGACAGCATCAAGGAAATCTGGGCTTCCATAACTCCTGGTTGTTTGTTTGTATGTGCCCTGCGATTGGCTGGCAACCAGTTCAGGGTGTACCCCGCCTGCTGCCCGGTGATAGCTGGGATAGGCTCCAGCACGCCCGCGACCCTAGTGAGGAGAAGCGGCTCAGAAAATGGACGGATGATTTCTTCACAGTATTCTAATTTTTTGAATTCCTGGTTTTGTGGGTTTTATGAGATGGAAGCCCAAATTATGTAAAAATAAACAAATAAATACTTGAATTTTTTTAAATTGTGGGCCCTTAATCTATAATTTATGAAAGTTTAACTTTTTGAATGGAATTATGGAAATAAAACTTTTCCATGATATTAAAATTTTTTGGAAAGGGTCTATTCTTTTGTCTTTATCAGTGATGATGATGATGATGATGTGGTAGTGATGATCATATTAATAATATGATATAAAAATATAATTGTTTTCATCAATATTTATAACAATGGTGATAACAATAAATATTGATGGATAAAAAATAACATACTGTAAATATTCATTTGTTACTGGAAAGAAAAAAATTACAGTATATTACTGGATCACTAAAAATTACAGTATTTTACTGGCAGCTGTGATCCTGTAAAGTACTGTAAATTTCTTCAGTATGTTGTTGTAATTAGTCATCTAAATAAATAAATAAATACAGTATTTTACTGGATATTAATTCACAGTATTAGATAGTAACAGTATTATGCTGGATTAATTTACAGTATTTTACAGGATCACTGCTGCTAGTAAAATACTGTAATTTTTACAGTAAGAAGTTCTACAGTTCAATAGCTGTTTCAACCCCATGTCAATCTCAAAGCAGCGAGTAATATCGTACCCCTGCGTTTGCGTGAGTGCAAACCCCATCTTGTCGTGTCAGTCCATAATAAAAGGAATGTTCTCTTGATGAAGATTTTGTTGTGTGTGATTACATTCCCCTGGGAAAAAAAATACAAGTTGTAACAATTCTTACAGCAAGCCGCAGAGTACTTCTTGTTGATGTTTGGGAGCCAAACCACAGTGGCTGTGGCACGCACACCAACAACCATTGAACCACACATTCTTTTTTATGATGTCACGACAGAAGTGAGGAGATTTGATGTTAACCCTAGAACGGGAAATTTTTACCAAAATTGTGAAAAAAAAAAGCCTTTGAAGTCACTAGACACCAGTTCAGCAAGCATACAAACTACAGAAGGGTACCAGCAATTGAAAATGGGGAAATGTGTGATGATAACTATAGGACAGGACATTGACATCTTCAGCTGTTGAGAAAAATAGTCCTGTCACTGGACCTCAGTTCAGAGAAGCATTAAATCATTAAGGCCTTTTCACACTGCACTTACTCAGTGTAAAAGCGGCTCAGAAAAGGGATGGATGGATATTCATTCATTCATCTTCCGTTCCGCTTATCCTCACTAGGGTTGCGGGGGTGCTGGAGCATATCCCAGCTATCCTCCGGCAGGAGGCGGGGTACACCCTGAACTGGTCGCCAGCCAATCGCAGGGCACATAGAAACCAACAACCATTCGCACTCACATTCACACCTATGGGCAATTTAGAGTCCTCAATTCACCTACCAGGCATGTTTTGGGGATGTGGGAGTGCCCGGAGAAAACCCACGCGGGCACGGGGAGAACATGCAAACTCCACACAGGCGGGGCCGGGATTTGAACTCCGGTCCTCAGAACTGAGAGGCAGATGTGCTAACCAGTCCGTAATCGTGCCACCTATTTATATTATAATAGATAAAAAATAAATAAATAAATAAATTAATTAAAACTACATTGTGTTTGAAACAAAACATGTCTTCGAATTTAATTTAGACAAGCCTCAAGGCAAGTAACGGAAATGAATGATTGAATCACAGAAGGGTAATCTACAATCTGTATCCGGATGCATGGATATGACTGGAAGAACAGGTTTTTGATATTAAGATTTTATACTTGGTTTATAGTGACATAACATGGGGACGTAATGGCATAATATGTTGGCAGTTTTTCTCGTCTTTTTACAGTGTGACAATTACCGTCATTTCTTGTGTATAATGCGCATTTTTTTCCACAAAAATATTTGTCAACAGTCAATAGTGCACATTACACATTGGTACAGAGGAAAATGAAAAAAAACTCACATTTTATAAATGTATGGCGCCCTCTAGAAGTTATGAAAAAGCTGTACACTTTAATTCCAATATGCCACCGCCACCTAGAGGTTATGCAAAAGGTGTACACTTTCATTCTAGTATTCCACCACCACCTGGAGTTTTATGAAAAAGGTGTAGCCTACATTTTCATTAGAATATGACAGGGGTACGTATGACTACATATATGTACAGTTGTGCTCATAAGTTTACATACCTTGGCAGAAATATATATATATATATATTTTTTTTTACATACGACTGATGATTGAACAACAACCATCATTAATTTCTTTATTGTTATAGTTTTTAATGATGATTTTCTAAAATGCTGGATAGTTGAATTTGAATCCCAGTGAAATAAAATTAAATGTGTTTTGCCTGGTCCTTTATGTTTTCTTTAAAGAATTGTACCCATCTTACAAATTCTGCCTGGGTAATCAAACATATGAGCACAACTGTGTGTTTTCTCATTTATTAAATAAAAGTAGGGCTGTGAATTTGAAAATAAGAGCAAGTAAATAAAAAAAAGTATTACATGTTCAAATAAAGTTCTTAACTTCAGAATAATTATTTGAAAAAAAAAAAGATAATACTTCATGTTTTGATCATATGGGTAGAAGCGAAGTCATGCATTTTAAAAATGCATTATACATAGGTTGAAAGGTTTTCCAGAATGTTGTTGTCAACTTTAGGGGTGTGTATTATACATGGGTGCGCATAATACACGAGAAAGTACGGTAAGAATGTGAGTATAATAGTAATAGTAATTTGCATAATTGTCCATGTGATATGATGCTATTGCCACCATCATACTTCACTGTAGGGTTGGTATTTGCGAGGTGAGAACTTTTCTATACTTATTATGTACGTCTGTTTTGTTTTTTGTTTGTTTTTAGTTTGCAAAAATGTTGTCATTATGGTGTGCTGTGTGTTTTGAGGAGAAAATGAGCTTAATCCATTTTGTAATAAGGCTGTGACCCAAAAAAAAGTGGAATAAGTGAAGCACTGTTAAAACTTTCCGGATGCACTTGTACGTTATGTAACTCGGCTTCGGTCAAACGACATCACATCAGGTTGCCGTGTTGGATTATGTAAGAAATAATAACTACATTATGTTCCACTGTATTTCACAGGTGGTTGGATTTGTTTTTAAAGCGTTTGTTCTGCACCTTTGTCTCATAAATGTGAATATTTAACATCACCTTCCAGGCACACGTTTTTTTTTTGTATTAAAGAAAACCATCTTGCACTGACTTGCCTGTGTAATCAGACACTCAAGTGGATATGCTGTCTTGGATTTGGTCGAGATTAACCCTGTCAAAGGTAAAAATGTGCCAAAAATCATCATTGTGTGACAAAAAAATACATCACCAATAACAACAACAACAAGAATAATAAGTGCAGTATAGTACAAGTATAGTACACTGCAAAGTCAGTTGCAATGTCATGAGACTAACCTCCAAGAATGTGCAGTAACTAGCTGTACTAGTTTAAACTTGACTGTTTTGTTTAAATATTTTTTTAATTTTACACTTGTGTGATATTTACAGATGTTTACTGTAGCTTGGTGCGTTGCATTTTCTTTGCTTTTTTGTATAAGAAAGACTCCATTTGTTGGCTTCCGACGTAGGCCACCAGTGAAAAAGTGGTGTCAAATTTAACACCCACCACTCAACACCCTTCGCCCCTTTGTGTCCGAAGCAGTCGGACACATCTAATTATCTGAATGCGGGAAACCGCAAAAGCCGTGTGGAAGGACCCTTCACACAATGTCCTTCTTCAATGAGTTCTGTTTGAAAAAATGTCTCGACCATTGTGAAGGTAGGGTGAAAAACAGTTTGTCTTCCCCACAATTGGCCTGTGGGGCTGTTTTGATGGAGCCTTATAAACTCTGCTCAGCAACATGTGACCATGGAAACTTGTGACCAGGAACAAGGTACATTTGTGTGTAAATGTAGCCCATTAATGTGATGTTTACCATGATTTTTACTACTTCTTATGTATGGCTACCTAGTCTGTCTTGTCTGTCGAGTTGTGGTGTTGTCGCGTGCGTATGTTTGCGTGTGTGAAAAAAATGAACAGGTTGTAACTTTCATGGTGTGAGCGTGCCATCTTTTAAGTGCTGGAATGTGTGCGTGTGAGCCTTGCACCAGGTGTGTGCAGTGTCTTTCACGCAGGGCGAGGAATCCGGCAGGAAACTTTTCCGCCCATAGAAAAGTCTTTGACGGACACTTGAAAGGGATTTTTGGGGGTGGGAAGTCAGTCGGCTGTTTTATCTCATCACTTTCATCCTGCTGTAAAGGGACGTACAACGTGTTAAACGTGCTATGCTAAAGGACTTCACACCTGTCATAATGGGTATTTGCAAAATAACACACCGTGCTCATAAATCCTAATGTTGCGTTCAGGGTTATGAAAATAAACTAGGAAAAGTTATGTACACACTCTAGCCAAAATATTAAGGACACCTTTACATGGATAATAATGCTCAACTTTGATATGACTAACCAAACTGTGACAACCTGTCATAATTGGCATCCCATATAGCCGATTCACCATTACATTTAAGCACTTTTCTTTTTGATGACATATACACCAATATTACTGCACGGTAAAACATTATTGTCCATCCATCCATCCATTTTCTACCGCTTATTCGAGGTCGGGTCGCGGCGGCAGTAGCTTTAGCAGGGACGCCCAGACTTCCCTCTCCCCATCAACTTCGTCCAGCTCTTCCGGGGGGATCCCGAGGCGTTCCCAGGCCAGCCGAAGGACGTAGTCTCTCCAGCGTGTCCTGGGTCGTCCCCGGGGTCTCCTCCCGGTGGGACGTGCCTGGAAGACCTCACCAGGGAGGCGTCAGGGATGCATCCAAATCAGATGCCCCAGCCACCTCATCTGACTCCTCTCGAGGTGGAGGACAACATTATTGTTTTGTAGGTTTTTTCATGGCCTTAAATGCTCAGTTCAGTATAAAGTTAAATAAATGAAAGTTTCACATTTCATCCAAACGAACCACGCCGGTGCTCTTGGTCATGGTGACATTGTTGAAGTACAGTACTTATCATAGGTGAGTCGCTTTCATGAGCACCAAGGAATTTGTGTGCTTCCTAGTTCCAAATCTGTTGCCAAACGTGAACAGCTTGACACAAAGAAAATGTTACTCGTCTATGCACAAAAGACAATAGATATAACCATCATGACATGGACATCACGTAAATGCCTCACATTCAACATGGCCGCCACGTAGGTACGGGAGGATCAAGTATTATTGTGTATCTGTGAACCAGAAATATGTGAGTCCCATTCTCTCCCAGCAGCCACAGCACCAGTCAACAACAGCGGCCAATTCTGGAACTAACAGACTTAGTTAATGGTATTTTCAGTGACAAATGGAAACTATTTTTGGACACATTGGTCAGTCCCGACGGTCCATTTTATCCGATATCCATTATATCGTGGTCCGATTTATCGAGGTTCCACTGTATTTTTAAAAATGAATACACATTTGAAATGCATATTTAAATGTGATTATCTCTTTGTTATTTACAATGAATTATTAAACTTTAATCCATTCATCCATCTTTCGTTTATCCAGGGTCGGGTCGTGGGTTTAGCAGATTAAGCAGGAAAGCCCACATTTCCCTCTCCTTAGCCACTTCATTGAGTCCTTCCAGGGCAATCCTGAGGCTTTCCCAGGCCAGCTGAGAGACAAAGTCTCTCCAGTATGTCCTGGGTCTTCCCTCACTCAGGTTCCATCCCTGCCAGAGAGGTGACATTACACACACCTAGAGCGAGCTTCTGTAGCTGGGAATCGGACTGCCAATGTCCGCGCATTCGGTCGCCACCCAGGTGACCCAACCTCCTTGGCCACTGCCACTGGTAGTGAACCCATGGGAAGAGAGACACGTGCCCCGGTGACCAGCGTCCGAGCGATGGAAAACGTGTTTCAATGTTTTTGTTTGTCATGGGGGTCCTGAGCCTTGCTTTGTCTTGTTCCTCACCTAGGACCTGTTTGCCCTGGTTGACCCTACCAGGGGCATCACGCCCCCATTAATGTAGCTCCTAAGATCATTCAAACACAAAACCCCTCTCATAGTTTCCCTTGCCCAGATGCGGGTCAGAGGAGCCCCTCCTCTGGAGCCAGGCCTGAAGGTGGGGCTCGATGGCGAGCGCTTGGTGGCCGGGCCAGCACCCATTGGGCCAGTCCCGGCACAGCCTGAAGAGGCAACATGGTCCCACTTCCCATGGGCTCACCACCTATAGGAAGGGCCAAGGTGGTCAGGTGCAGAGTGAGCTGGATGGCGGCCGAAGACAGGGACCTTGGCGGTCCGATCCCCGGCTACAGAAAATGGCTCTTTGGAAGTGTAATTTCACCTTCCGGGCAGGGAAGGAGCCCGAGTTGGTGTGTGAGGTTGTGAAGTTTTGTCGGTCTAGCCTCAACACACAGCTCTGGCTCTGGTTCCAGTCCTTTTGAGAGGGGTTGAACTCTCTTCCAATCTGGAGTTGCCCACGGTAAGAGGCGCCAAGCAGGTGTGGGCATATTTATTGCCTGTCTATTGGACGTGAAGGTAGCCTCCCTCAGCCTTCCGGTGGGGGGACAGGACGTGACTGTTGTTTGTGCCTAAGCACCAAACAGCAGTTCAAATTACCCACCCTTTTTGGAGTCCTCGTAAGGGGTGTTGAAAAGCTCGCCCGCTGGGAACTTCCTCGTTCTGCTGGGGGACTTCAATGCTCATGTGGGCATGGAAGTGTGTGATTCGGAGCAGTACCTGGCAGAGTACCCTGTCAGAAGGGGTTTCATTTCCCAACTCCGGCAGAATTTCGACCACGTCCCAGGGGAAGCTGGGGACATTGAGTCCAAATGGACCATGATCTGCACCTCCATTGGTGAGGCGGCCAACTGAAACTGTGTCTGTAATGTGGTCAGTGCCTGTCTTAGCAACAATCCTCGAACCAGTGGACACCGTTATGAAAAAGGTGTAGCCTACACTTTCATTCCAATATGACAGGGGCACGTATGACTACATATACTGTGTGTGTGGTTGTGCTCTTAGGTTTACATAGTCTAGCACAATTTGTGAAATATTGTTGTTGTTTCTTTAAATATGACTGAACAACGCCGGCACGGTGGTCGACTGCTTAGCACATCTATCTCACAGTTCTGAGGACCGGGGTTCAAATCCTGCCTCCGCCTGTGTGGGGTTGGCCGTAGGAAAAATAGTTGGCACCGCAGCTGGTTTCAGACTCTGCGTAACTACACCTGTGTATCCAATGCTTTCTGCTAAGTGTTTCTCAAAACACGCCGGTTCAAAGTGATCAGCACAGAGTTTGGAATGCTTGGTAGGCACCCATAGCTGACCATGTTTCTTCCCATGTTGATTGACTTTCCCTATCCACTGGTCACGTATTCCTTTTTCACTTGGAAAACCAAAGAAACTTGCCACTGCCTGAACCATTTGTACAACCAAATGCCACACAATAAACCATCGTGAATTCGTTAAATCATACGACAACAAATATACAAGGACGGGAACAACAGCATGGAACAATAGCATACAACGCCAAATGAACAAGGCTGTTTGGCTAATGTTTCGTCACAGTGCTAGACAGAGCCGAAGACCGGAAGGTCGCTAGATGCAAAAAGCAGCAGGTGCGTTTCGAAGCATATTTATCGATTTAACTTCTGTATATCTGCTATATAATCACTTCACTGACCTGCAGGGATCAGAGTTTATTTAAGGCTGGTTACACCCATTGGCATGAAACGCACACAGCTTGTTTACACCCGCAGTAGAGCACACACATGCACACACACGCACACACACGCGCACACACAGCAGTGAGAATTGCGACACAGTGCATATGCCAAGTGTGTGACTCCTGCCTTCTTCTGCAGTCTGTCTTCACCAGTCACAACCACTGCGTTTAATCTCCTGCGAGTAACAAGCTGCTTATCACACACACACACACACACACACACACACACACACACACACACACACACTCCCATGATGCATTGCTCACTTTCCAGTTCATGTTCGACTGTGTCCATAAGTCTTGAATATTGCCATTCAAGCTAAGAAAAACTATTTCAAGATTAAAAATTTTGTTTTAGGGTGCTGTTAGCAAACGTACTGAGAGTGTGATTGAAATGTAGCCTGACCAATTATTTGGATGAAGATCAGTGTCATGATTGACAACTAATCTTACCAATATTTGCATGAGGGCCTAGTCACATGCTTGAACAATCACTGGAGCTGCATATAGATTCACCAACACTTGCCTGAAGATGGGCTCACATGGACCGACCAACCACACTGTGTCTGTGTGTCATAATTTAAATATAGAATGACCAATATCTGCCTGATGATGTAGGCACTGGCCAATAACGTGCTGAGTGTAATTGACATGTAGACCAACCAATGTTTGTATGAAGAATGAGAAACAAGACCGACCAATCACTAGTACTGCTATAAATCATTTAAATCTGACAGCATTCAAAGGCCGCAAAGGGGACCCACCAAAAAAAATAAAAAAGCAAAATGAGCAAGGTAATGAAGAAAAAGATTTTTTCTGAATGTGAAGTTGCTCAATGAAGTGGAAGTGCGCAAAAAAATTCTTTTTGGCACGCTGTCCTCCGGCGTTAACAACACGTGAAAGAGGAACGAATGGGACAGCGTGTGTGTGGCTGTCAATGCTGTGGAGTCAGAACAGCGCACACACGCTGAACTATAAAAGAAGTGGTCAGACATTAAGGTGGATGTGAAGCAGGGGACAGCTGCCCACCGCTACCGTGTGGCCAAAACAGGCGGAAGAACCGACGCGAAGGGCCTTACCCCGTTCGAGGAGAGAGTCGCTGCAATCATGGGTGACACTACTCTTTCGGGAGCTGGGAGCACGTGGCTGACTGATCACTCCACAAGGTAAATACCATTTATTTTTATAACTCACAACAAATGTGTTCATACAGTAACCTACACTCAGCCCTATGAGATTAAGGTTCATGCATAAGTGTTGTATGTATGGTATTTGTCCATCCATCCATTTTCTGAGACACTTCTCCTCACGTTCTGGAGTCTATCCCAGCTATCATCGGCCAGGAGGCGGGGTACACCCTGAACTGGTTGCCAGTCAATCGCAGGGCACATACAAACAAACAACCATTCACACCTACGGGCAATTTAGTTGTCAATTAACCTACCATGCATGTTTTAGGGATGTAGGAGGAAAATGGAGTGCCCGGGGAAAACCCACGCAGGCACGGGGAGAACATGCAAACTCCCCACAGGCGGGGCCGGGGATTGAACCCCGGTCCCCAGAACTGTGAGGCAGACGCTCTAACCAGTCATTCACCGTGCCGCCCTGTATGGCTTTTGTAATAAATATTTTTTATTCAAATAGAAGTATGTCAGCATATACAATAGGATATCAAAAACTTTGACTCCTGTTTTATTACTCAATTTATTATTTGAATACACGTACAGGAGAGGTCACGCAGTCGCAGCCACGCGCTACATGTTCAGGGGATTCGTCAACATTCCCCAGTCGTCCACCGTTCTGCCGTCTCCTCCGGCATGCCCTCCAACAACTGGCTGCTGCTGCCCGCCCGACTGGTCGTGTCCTCACCCGTGCGCACTGATAAAGAGTCCTTCAAATTATCTTAATTTGAACATGTACATCAGTTGTGCATGATCAAAATGTGTTAAAATTACATAATTTACCCCTGCCCTCCTAAAAAAAAATTTTTTTAACACATTTGAATAATGTGCAAATGATGTACATGTTCAAATTTTGTAAATTCAAAGGACTCTTTTTTTCAGTGCATGTGCTGGAGTCACAAGAAGAGATTGTGAGGGCAATAGGCGGCATATGATCGCCTTGATCAATTAATAGGTATCCTTACAAATGTGTGATTCATTTAATAAACTGGTAAACAAGTGAATTCCGAGTCCTTGCATCTTTTACATTGTTGAAATCAAATGTTGTCGGGCATGAATTGTTCATCATTGCTAATTGTTCATGTGTCTTTGATGTGCAGATTTATGATAACAGTTTCCCAGCATCACCTCTAAGTGTTGCCAAAGCACTAACAGCTGCAGAAACGTGTGTACGCCAGCCATGCAGTTGACGTGAGGCACCGCACATTTCCAAGATCATTTTCACTCTTGATACATCTGAAAAAGAACGTATGCCAAGTTTTTGTGCGTGCACACCTTTTGTACATGAGGCCCCCTGGTCACTGGATTTTATTATGGCGTCATCCTACTGACGTTTGAGGAATGCACATAACGTGATTAAGTATGAGCCTCCTCATGCCAGGAAACTGCTCGTCACACTCCATCATCAAGTTGAAACAATGCTCTGAAAAGGACACGCACTTCTTATTGATCTATTGGTGCAATTACAAATTCCTGCAATTCCAATTTAAAAATTAGAAATACATTTATACAATTTAGAAATTGTGTGATCTTAATCAGAAAAATCCCTAAAATCACATGTTTATCTTGTGGAGGTATTAT
The DNA here is from genome assembly GCF_024500385.1 of Phyllopteryx taeniolatus. Taxonomy (NCBI): domain Eukaryota; kingdom Metazoa; phylum Chordata; class Actinopteri; order Syngnathiformes; family Syngnathidae; genus Phyllopteryx; species Phyllopteryx taeniolatus. Next base: position 24,516,450 of record NC_084503.1, read on the forward strand.
ATCTTTTCTTTCAATTTGCAATTGTTTTTATATGTGGTGAAATTTTGGTCACACCAATTGCAGTGGAGCCTCAAAATTCAAACCCCTTAATGGTCATATAATTTAGAGAATTTTGGGAAAACAAAATGCCTTGAGTCAAATGCAACTTCAGCATTTGTTGTCATTTTAACCTAATTTTACACTTAGATTAACAGATGTGATTTATCTGTCAAAGATTGTGTACACCAAATTACAGTGGAACGTCCAAATTGGTTGCTTTTTAATTTCGAACTCTTTTTGAATAACAATGGAACCACTAAATGGGTTTACTTCCTTTTACATCTCTATGAAAATATAATTCAAAACAGAATAGAATGATTTTTGAACCTATATACAAGTGAATACACTATTTGTTTCTGCAAATATTCAATCATTGTGAGTTTGATGCCCACAACATGCTCTATAAAAGCTGGGACAGGGTCATGTTTACCACGATGTTATAGCTCCTTTCCTTTAACAACAACTAATAAGCGTTTGGGAACTGAGGACACTAAATTGTTTCAAGCTTTGTGGGTGTAATTCTTTCCCATTCTTGCGTGGTGTACAACTGCTGTTGCTCAACAGTCCAGGGTCTCCATTGTCGTATTTTGCACTTCATAATGCGGCACATATTTTCAATGGGAGACATGTCTGGAGTGCTAGCAGGCCCGTCTATTATTCCCACACTTTTACTATGAAGTTACGCTGTTGTAACACGTACTGAATGTGGCTTGGCATTGTCTTGCTGAAATAAGCAGGGACATCCCTGAAAAAGATGATGCTTGGATGGCAGCATATGTTGCTCCAAAACCTGTAGGTACCTTTCAGCATTAAAGGACCTAGCTAATGATGTGAACAGTGGCAACCTGTTCCAGAGTTCTGGACTTGCGAATGATGAAAAAAAATTCACCCCAAAATAGACTCAGTAGTATTTCGGTTTCTGATGAAATATTTGATTTTCAGCCAGATTTTGACCCGCCCACATTTTCGGTATGTCAGCCTGTCACAGCCTGATACATAACAAGCAGGAGCCGATAACATTTCTTCATTGAGCTACTATGCATTCTGCGGTGTAATTTTTACCTACATTGAAAGTCTGGATGGTTTTTTGTTTTAGTCATAAATCATAGTGTAACATGTTGGAAGGCTTGTTGTTCAATCTTTGAAATGCCTCCTTGAGGAAAGAAGACAGCCACGTCATCCCACTAGACGTAATTCTTGCAAATTAATTCCCACATATATAAACTTGTTTCGTCAGCTTAATTTTGTATTGATTGCATCAAAAATGCCTCTAAGATGTTTGAAAAGAGTCCCTGTTGACGACAAAGATGTTTTTGTACGTGGCATTGTGTGACAGATGCGGACTTTGGCTTGCTGTCATAACGTCGGATGATGAGGGTCTACTGGCCAAAAGCTTTATGTGGCTTAATGTCCCAAAACTGCGATCAATCATCACCAAACTGCATGTGGACATCTCTATTTATGCGCACTTACACCTGTGAAAATCTCAGAACAACATTTTCCTCTCCAAAGATGCTCACTAGAGGAAAATGAATATGGTTTAGGTTATTTAGGTTCATAAAATTCCAAATATTGGGGCAATTCTTCTGATATTTTTAGATGTTGAAGTGGGCATAAGCAAAGATGTTTGCATAAATTTTGGTGACGATTGATCTCAGTTTTCACCTGCCGCGATGCATGAGAGTCGCTGGCCGGCGGGACTGGAAAGAGAAAAGGAACCAGCTGTTCCAGTCGTGCTGGCCGTGCACAGTGCTACATTGCCGGTCGCAACTCTAGGAAGAAAGAAAAACAGGAACCAGTCAGGGGAGGCGGGGTCTGGCTGTTCATTGGGGTCTACCCGCCTAACGCACTAGTTGAGTGCCAGAGTGCTTTGGCTACACCACATGGAGTAGGTTCCTGGGCTCCTCGTAATTCCTTTGCTTCTGTGTCCTTGGGGGAAAGGGATAAGTTGAGCACCTTAACACACTGATTGGTTAATCAATTAAAAATTATTAAGTATAAATAGCGGCACAGGGAGCCACTGGTTAGTACATTTGCCTCACAGTTCTGAGGCCCGGGTTCAAATCCAAACTCCCCTGTGTGGAGTTTGCATGTTCTCCCCGTGCCTGCGTGGGTTTTCTCCGGGTACTCCGGTTTCTTTCCACATTCCAAAAACATGCATGGTAAGTTTACTGAAGACTAAATTGCCCATAGGTGTAAATGTGAGTGCGAATGGTTGTTTGTCTATATGTTCCCTGCGATTGGCTGGCGACCACTTCAGGGTGTACCCCGCTTCTCGCCCGAAGTCAGCTGAGATAGGTGCCAGCACATCCGCGACCCTAGTGAGGATAAGAGGTACGGAAAATGGATGAATAATTTTAAATAATACAATTACAAATTTTAAATGAACTATTTCATTTTTTTACATATTGTGTAAACACCTCATCTACAAATGACCTGGCCCATTTGTAAATGGGAAATGGGATTTCAGTTATTTGTGATACTCAGTGTTGGTGAGTGTAACAAGATTATGTAATTTAATTACAAAATGTATTTAATTGTAATCCATTACATTCCTGGGAGAAAATGTGTACTTAAATTACAATTGCTTTTGGAAATTTCCATAATTAGAATTTTAGTTACAGTTGAAAAATAGCAGGAAAAACTTTTGTTTTTCCCATCAGCCAACACTTGTGATTGGCCACCTCTGATCTTGTGCCAAACATGACAGTTTTCCTTATATGATCTTGAAGAACCAGCTGGTGGTGCAATCTAGATGTTTTGAAAGATTAGTTTCACTTTCAATCACATAAACCATCATCTTTCATCTTTGTAATTTTGGACTTTTTTATTTCCTTATCTGAGTTGTCATATGAAGCGATATTGTCTAAATGGTGCACATTTGTTATCAGGTCAACATGGTATCATCTTTTCCACATGCTGTAACCATCATGTTTTGTTATCAGTTTATTACTTGTGTAAAGAATAAATAAATGGTAAATTCCCAAATTATGATCGATGGTTTTAATCCACTTTTTTAAAAAGGAAACATCCAAGTGTCATGTAGATGCGTTCTTTCAAAATTAAGAAAAGTAATCAAAATATAATCAAATGTAATTAGTCATCTGCCCAACACTGGTCGTATTATGTGACACAATTAATCGGTTACACAAAGTGCAGATTTGAATTAAAATGGCAAGCAATGTGTGATTATGCAGATACAATTGTCACATAGACTATCAAGTCCAAATTGTTGCTAGCACAAAGCCTCTATGAATTTTTCCTCTTTTTTTCTTGTGCTGAACTTGGCGTGCCGTCTAAAACAGCGGCCGCCCGATTGTTGTGATAGGAAAAAAAAGGGCAAGCGATACATCCCTTTGCTCTTTCTGTACACAGCCTGGCGACCCTTGGCTCTGTCAGAGCAAACACAGTCTGCACGCAACGCTCAATGATTAACCCCCGAGATCCTCTATTCAAGGAGGGATCACTGGGAAACACGAAAGGATGAACCTCTTTGACTTGGAAAAACCACAGGCTCCTCCATTGCTGTTATGTCAACATGACGCTCAAAGGACTTGGAAATGAGAAAAAATATATACATTTTATAATACTGGCCAAAGCTTAACTACATTTTTATTTTATTTTTGGATTTCAGATTTTATGCTATTATTTTTAAAAGCAAATTTGCATGTACAATACAATACAAAATGGCGGCACGGTGGGCGACTGGTTAGAGCGTCAACCTCACAGTTCACCGGCCCCGCCTGTGTGGAGTTTGCATGTTCTCCCCGTGCCTGCGTGGGTTTTCTCCGGGCACTCCGGTTTCCTCCCACATCCCAAAAACATGCATTAATTGGAGACTCTAAATTGCCCGTAGGCATGACTGTGAGTGCGAATGCTTGTTTGTTTCTATGTGCCTTGCGATTGGCTGGCAACCAGTTCAAGGTGTACCCCGCCTCTCCTGCCCGATGACAGCTGGGATAGGCTATAGCACGCCCGCGACCCTAGTGAGGAGAAGCAGCTCAGAAAATGGATGGATGGATGGATGGATACAATACAAAATTTATGGCATACACCACAGTCCAAACGTGGGTCTTTTCAATATTGGACCATATACTGATGATAGGATGCTGATGGCCTACAAAAAGATCTCATTTGCAAGGCACGAGTCAAGACACATCTCATGATGGGTAACAGCGGAGAGCTGTCTCAAGACCATCGCAAAGTAAAATTGCAAAACGGAACGTTGGCATTGGTTACAGGGGCATATCTAAGCTTCTAAACGTTCCAGTGAGCACAGTTGGGGCCATAATACGCAAGTGGAAAGCCAATCATACCACCATAAATTTGCCTCGATCAGGTGCTCCTCACAAGATTTCTGACAGAGGAGTGCAAAGAATAATCAGAAGAGTTGTTCAAGAGCCAAGGACCACCTGTGGAGAGCTTCAAAAAGACCTGAATTAGCAGGTACTGTTGTCACAAGGAAAACAGTGAGTAATGTACTCCGCCGCCATGACCTGTATGCACGCTCACCATGCAAGACCCCATTGCTGGGGGAAAAAAACATGTCAAAGCTTGGTTAAATTTTGCTGAACAACATTTGGACAAGCTAGTTAAATACTTGGAGAATATAGTCTGGTCTCATGAGAGCAAAATTTAATTGTTTGGATGCCATAATGCACACCATACTTGGAGGAGAAATGGCACTGCATATCACCTTAAAAACACCATACCAACAATGAAGTTCGGAGGTGGGAACATGATGGTGTGGGGCTGCTTTCAGCAAATGGTACTGATAAACTTAACATTATCGAAGGAAGGATGAATGTGCAAATGTACAGAGACATTCTTGACAAAAATCTGCTGCCATCTACTTCGACGATGAAAATGAAATGATGGTGGACATTTCAGCAGGATAATGGTCCAAAACATACTGCCAAGGAAAAGAAAAAAAATTAAAGTTGCTAGAATGGCCCAGCCAATCACCTGACTTGAATCAATTTGAAAATCTATGGAAAGAACTGAAACTCAAGGTCCATAAAAGAAGCCCACGTAACCTTCAAGATTTGAAGACTGCTTGTGTGGAGAAATGGGCCAAAATCACACCACACCAAGTCATCTGACTAATTTCTCCAGAGAGGAGGTGTCTTGAAGTTGTCTTTGCAAACAAAGGCTTTTGTACAAAGTATTAAATAAATACCAGTTGGCGTGTTCAATACTTTCTCCCTGTGTCATTTCACATTGTTACACACAACTTAATTTCCGAGCTAATTTGTTCTACTTTCTTTGTGTGTATGGATTACTTGGGTTGTTCCCAACATCTGGTGAAATTATCATGTCAACAGCACCTTTGGAAATATATTTATTGAGAAAAATGGTAACATGTTAAATACTTATTACAGCCGCTGTGTATGTATACTGTATATATATATATATATATATATATATATATATATATATATATATATATATATATATATATCCCCATCCATTTTCTTCCGCTTATCTGGGGTCGGGTCGCGGGGGCAGTAGTTTTAGCAGCAAACCCCAGAGTTCCCTTTCTCCAGCCACTTCCTCTTGTTCTTTCGAGGGGATCCCGAGGCGTTCCCAGGGCAGCCAAGAGACGTAGTCTCTCCAACGTGTCCTGGGTCGTCCACGGGATCTCCTCCCAGTGGGACGTGCCCAGAACACCTCACCAGGGAAGCATCCAGGAGGTATCCTAATCAAATGCCTGAGCCTCCTCATCTGGCTCCTCTCAATGTGGAGGAGCAGCGGCTCTACTCTGAGCCCTTCCCAGATGATCAAGCTTCTCACTCTCTCTCTAAGGGAGAGCCCAGACAACCTTCGGAGGAAACACATTTCGGCCTCTTGTATCCGGGATCTTGTTCTTTTGGTCACGACCCACAGCTCGTGACGATAAGTGAGGGGAGGAACGTAGATCGACTGGTAAATTGAGAGCCTCACCTTTCGGCTTAGCTCCTTCTTCACCACAATGGACCAATACAAAGTCCGCATCTCTGCAGACACTGCACCGATCCGCCTGTCGATCTCCCGTTCCATTCTTCCTTCACTCGTGAACAAGACCCGAAGATACTTGAATTCCTCCACTTGGGGCAGAATCTCACCCGGAGAGGGCACTCCACCCTTTTCCGACTGAGGACTATGGTCTCAGATTTGGAGGTGCAGATTCTCATCCAGCCGCTTCACACTCAGCTGCAAACTGCTCCAGTGAGAGTTGGAGATCACGCCTTGATGAAGCCAACAGAACCACATAATCTGCAAAAAGCAAAGATGCAATACTGACGCCACCAATCCGGACCCCTCTACACCTCTACGCCTGGGAGTTATGGAAGCCCAGATTTCCTTGATGCTTGCTGTCAGTTCTTTTTTGTTTTTGGCTCTGGTGCCCCTCATTTTCCTCTTGGTAATACCCCATAAATTCTCAATAGGGTTTAGATCCGGCGAGTTGGCCAGCCAGTCAAGCATTGTGATGGCATGGGCATCAAAGCAGGTTTTGGTGCTTCTGGTGGTATGGGTAGGGGCCAGGTCCTGATGGAAGATGAAATCTGCATCTACATACAGATCCACAGCAGATGGAATCATGAAGTCCTCGAAAACATTCTGGTAGACTTTTGCGGTGACCTTGGATTTCAGAGAGCAGAGTTTACCAACACCTACACTGGACATTGCACCCCAAATCATAACTGTCTGTGGATATTTCACACTGGACCTTAAGCACCTAATGTTCTGTTCTTCAGCAGTCTTCCACCACACCATTGGACCTTGATTCCTGAATGAAAGCCACACTTTCAGACTACTGACCAACAGTCTAGTCCTTCTTCTCCTTGGTTCAGTTGAGACGCTTCCTACGTTGGCTCAGTCTCAGAAGTGGCTTGACCCGAGGAACCCAAGAGTTGAAGCCCATCTCCCGGGTACATCTGAATGTGGTGGTTTTTTAAGCTCTGACTCCTGCCTCATTCCACTCTTTCTGGATCACTGTTAGATTCTTGAATCTTCTGCTGAAGCCCACGGTCATCTCTTTTGCAGGTGCACCTTCTCCTGCCACATTTTTGTCCTTCCACTTGACTCTTCCATTGATATGCTTGGACACAGCACTCTTTGAACAGCTACCCTCCTTTGCTATGAACCTTTGTGGCTTACCCATCCTATGGAGGCTATCAATGATGGTCATCTGGCCAGTGGTCAAGTCTGCAGTCTTCCCCATATTGAACCCAACTGAGACATTTTAACCAAACTGATACAATTTAAAGACACTTAGGGAAACCTGTGCAGATGCTTTGAGTTTAGTAGATGATTAGTGTGTGAAATTCAGTTTAAAACATTTATAGCCTGCAAAATTTGGGCTGATTTCTTCACAATATTAAAATTTTTTGAATTCCTGATTTCGTGGGTTTTATGAGCTGGAAGCCCAAATTATTTAAAAATAAACAAATAAATACTTGAAATTGTTTACATTGTGGGCCCTGAATCTATAATCTATGAAAGTTTAACTTTTTGAATGGAATTATGGAAATACATTTTTTTTTCCATGATATAAAAATTGTGTGCGTGTGTGTGTGTGTGTGTGTGTATATATATATATATATATATATATATATATATATATATATATATATATATATATATACATATATATATGTATATATATATATATATATCAATATCAATATATATATATATATATGTATATATATATATATATATATATATATATATATATATATATATATATATATATATATATATATATGTATATATATATATATATATATATATATATATATGTGTGTGTGTGTGTGCGTGTGTGTGTTTATTATTCATTTCATACTGTTCAAACTGAATAAAAAAGACTGGAGTTCCCAGAAACTAAAACAGAGTGAGACCTCTTTGCCGAGGTCATTCAGCGGGTAATTCATAGAATGTGTGTGCGTGTGTGCGTGGGTGCATGCGCGCGTGTATACGTGTGTGTGCTTGGGTGCGTGCAAAGGAGGGTAGAAGACATTAATTTGAGTCACTCATGACATGATTTGCGTGCTGCTTTGCTCCATATGATTCCCCCTATAGAATAGAATGGAAATAGCTGACTGCATGCGGGGGACAGTGTTATAAATAAAACCATCCCACAGGGCAGTGAATGGGACATTCAGGAGGCCTCAATCAATCCTCTGTACCGGCAATATACTACTTACTCATACCACCCATTTGAGATATACATACTGTAAATTCAATACACAGGATTTAAATTTTCATGATGTTTATTTTACTATTCTTCCCGTGCCTGCGTGGGTTTTCTCTGGGTACTCCGGTTTCCTCCCACATCCCAAAAACATACATGGTAGGTTGATTGAAGATTCTAAATGGCCCGTAGGTGTGAATGTGAGTGTGAATGGTTGTTTGTTTCTATGTGCCCTGCAATTGGCTGGTGACCAGTTCAGGGTGTACCCCACACCCTCCCCTCGCCTAAAGTCAGCTGGGATAAGCACCAGCACACCCACCACTCAACTGAGGGTAAGCAGTTCAGAGAATTGATAGCTAGATTTGTGATTATTTTATTTTGTAGTTCACGATAGTTTGTCGCTGAGCTGACAGCAGGCCAATTATTCCCCGGTCCAGGGTCATAACTCTCCTAAAACATGCAACTTTAAAACACTTTGCTCTCACGACACTTTCCCGCAACCTCCCTCCCCTGCTTCTCCACTTGCACGCCTCTTTTGCACTCACTTATGACACCTTAGCAGCACAGAGTCAGAGGTGACAGAAAGATGGATGACCGAGATACTTCCGCACGCAACTATTGTTACACGGCAGCTTGTATGAGGGCTGTAAAGGAGGGAGGAGAAGAGCAGGGTAGGTGGGGACCATTAGCTCAGTTACTAATCTGCTATTTGTGCCTCGTCAGGAAGGGAAGGTGATCCACTAGCACACATACACTCAGCATGGGAAAAGTATGTGTCCCAGTGGTGTTTACGTTGCATTCAGGGTTGCGTGTGAAGCGTGCTGCTCGCATGTGACCCCCGCTGACCCCCAGTGGCGGCTCCTGTCGCGACCCAACCCCCGGAAGGAAAAAAAAAAAAGGCACATCAATCAAGAGCAAGACCTTTTGCGACAAGCTGACACAAACTCCTGGAATGGAACAGTGCTGGGAACTGGTAGAAACTTCAGTGGTACGAACTGTATTTTTTTTTTTTTGCATTTGCAAAAAAAACATATATATTATCAATCAAATTTGACTGTAAAAAAACTGTTACAAAATTAACAAATACATTAAATTGCAAAATATTACCTGGTAAATAATTGTACATTTTTAAGAAGTACAAGAAAATGTTGCCTAAAACCTGACTAAAAATGTGGAAAATAAAAAAGATATAGTATGTAATTTTTAAATGACTTTAAACATTGTCTTAACTGCACATCCTCACTAGGATCGCGGGCTGTTGGATTCTATCCCAGCTATCATCGGGCAGGAGGCGGGGTACACCCTGAACCGGTCGCCAGCCAATCGCAGGGCACATAGAAACAAACAACCATTCGCACTCACATTCACACCTGCGGGCAATTTCGAGTCGTCAATCAACCTACCATGCATATTTTTGGGATGTGGGAGGAAACCGGAGTGCCCGGAGAAAACCCACGCAGGCACGGGGAGAACATGCAAACTCCACACAGGCGGGGCCGGGATTTGAACCCCAGTCCTCTGAACTGTGAGGCAGATGTGCTACCCAGTTAGCAACCGACTTTAAACATATTACCTAATAATATATGAAAAATTTACAAATAAAGTAACAGAATGATTTGCAAATCGTAAAATACAATTTAAAAAAAGCATGAAAACATATGACTGAAAGAATATTATCAAATTAGAATGTTTTTCCCCAAAAAAATTATTCAAACAGAAATAAAATACAATTATTTTCTAAAATTATTTCAAATTGGCTTAATTTTTTTTTAAATTAACTGAGGTAAAAATCAGTAGTACCTAAATTATAAAATGATGAAATTAAATGTAAATAAAGTGTAAAACTGTAAACAAATCATCCAATTAAAAATGAAAGTTAATAATTTATAGTCAATTACTATAATAACAGTAAGTGAAAAGGAATTACCTAAAAAATTAACAAAAAATTGTTATATATTTGGTATAAATTTGGCATAAATTTGTTATATAACAAAAACAAATTAGAAAATGACATTAAAAAAAATGCACATTCCAAAATTGACATGAGAGGTTTAAAAAAAATCTACAAATGTAGAAAAATAACAAAATAGTTATAAATAAAAAGTTTCCTAAAAAAATAGCCAATTAACATTTAATGGGCTGACACCCCTAGAATAAAATGTATGACAATCAAGCACAGGATTTAAGCTGTTACTATACTAACTGTATCTAAAATATTTCTTAGCAAATTGGAAAATGTACCCCAAAAGCAATGTAAAAATATGACTTAGAAAATTCACAATAATGTAATTTAAAACCATTATTTAAAAAAAATGTTTTGAAGAACATTTAATAAATAGTATTTTTTTTTAGATGACTTTAGCGATAAACACTCATTTAAATCACCTTATAAATTATTTTTTTGTCCTGTTCGGCAGTTAGGTCGAACAAAAAGAAGGATCTGTATCCCGTTTATACCAGAGCAGTTTTACAGTACCACAGTGGAGTTCTTCAATCTGCCACTGTGGTTCTTTATATTCTGATGGATTTTTATTGAACGATTCAGTCAGACAGAGCAAAGTTTTAAAGGGGAGTGACAGAAAAAAAGGGGGATAGACAATATAGGAAGAGAAGATAACAAAAGACAGGACATTAGCTGTAATAAAGATGAGGAAAGAAATTATTATATGCCGAGTACAATGACACAGATTTGAGTGTTGTATGGGGGAGTAGTGCTATATCCTGTGAAGGGAGGACAAGACAATATAGAACAGGACTGGACAGGAGGGGAAGCATGCAGAACAGAGGTGGTGGACCCGGCTGTACAACTGAAGTGTGGTGGGAGTGGCTATGTAAATTCTAAATATCTTTAGAAATAGAGTGCAAGTGAGGGGATATCCAGGAAGTTCGCAGTTAGGAGTTATTTATCACAATGAATGAGTGGCCCACACCAAGCGAATAAGTCCCAGAGGTGAATTTCTGCGGACACATGCAAGTGAATTGACACCGTCTTGCATGCACAATAACCTTCAGAAGTGACCTGTAATTGCTGTGCCTGTACTGCGGGGGCTGAAGACCCCACCCCACCTAGCCGAGAGGCCGGGGCGGGCCCAGGAGCCCACCGGAGAGCGGCCCGGTGGACGTGACACCGCTCACACCCAGGGACCCATGTCTTCTTCCCTTTTAGTGATTTGCAAATGCATGGATTTTGTACATGAGATTCATTTGTACATGAGATTCATTTATAATCTTTTTTTTTTTTCTTTTGTGGGTGGAACTTCACTATTTGCTTAACAAACACTGGTGGTTGAAGGGTGCTCTGAAGTGTTGGGATTCTTTTTTGATTGCTGCTTTTTATTTATTGTATTGCTTTTTATTTGAAATTCTTGGAACAATTCACATAGGCACGGTGGCCGGCTGGTCCTCACAGTTCTGAGGACTGGGGTTCAATCCCCGGCCCCGCCTGTGTGGAGTTTGCATGTTCTCCCCGTGCCTGCGTGGGTTTTCTCCAGGCACTCCGGTTTCCTCCCACATCCCAAAAACATGCGTGGTAGGTTAATTGACAACTCTAAATTGCCTGTAGGTGTGAATGTGAGTGCAAATGGTTGTTTGTTTGTATGTGCCCTACGATTGGCTGGCAACCAGTTCAGGGTGTACCCCGCCTCCTGCCCGATGATAGGTGGGATAGGCTCCGGCACGCCCGCAACCCTAGTGAGGAGAAGCGGCTCAGAAAATGGATGGATGGATGGATGGAACAATTCATCACGTGTCATAAAAATCCATCCATTCCTTTTCTGTACCGCTTATCCTCACTAAAGTCACGGGAGTGCTGGAGCTGTCATGAACGGAACAGAGGATAGGACCCAAAAATGCACGACTCCAAAACAAATGGACAATTTCCAAAAAAAGAGAGGTTTAATAGACGGGCATAGGTCGGTACACAGGCAGGCAATCCAAGAAAGGCAACAGTATCCAAAAACATGAGGCAAAGAGGCAAGGTCGATAATCGGAACAGGCTCAAGTCTTACTGTGAGTCTGTGACGTGGAAACAAGCAATGCTGGAACGCGACAACAAGGTACAACGAACTGGCAACGAGAGGGAATGAGACACGAGGTTAAATACAAGGGGTAATTAGGGTGAACGAGGCACAGGTGGTGAAGATGCTCACAGGAGCAGGTGTGTGAGGACAAAATCCGGAACACACACACATGACAGGAGCCTAATTGGTCATAAAAATATTATTGTTAAATAGTTTGTAGGTTGTCAATTCCAAATTGTTCCCTAGTGCTAAAATAAAGAGGTATGTTATTAATTTTGAAATCTGTATTGTGACAGATTGGGGCAAGCATACAAGGAGCTAATGGAGATTCTGTAGTTTATAGACTTTTCCACCAAGCTGTTAAGGTAGATGCGATTATTGCATTCTTGAAACAGTTATGGCATTTGAGAAATAAATGAGAGTTGAGAGTTTGATGTTGTTGCAGTCTATCTGTTCCAATTCTAGCCAAGAATTGGCCAATGATGCTCCTCGTTGTGATGCATCCATTTGATGAGGTATTGTAATTGGTTAGCTTTATAATAGTGTTTAAAGTTGGCATCATTTAGGCCTCCCTCCTGTTTACTTTTCTGAAGATTGGATAAACTAATTCTATTTTTCTTGTTCTTAGAGTAAAAATGTATTATAGAAAAATCAAAGGTGCCGGCACGGTGAGCGACTGGTTAGCACTTACGCCTCACAGTTCTAGGGAACGTGGTTCAAATCGGGACCCCGCCTGTGTGGAGTTTGCATGATCTCCCTGTGCCTGCGTGGGTTTTCTCCGGGCACTCCGGTTTCCTCCCACATCCCAAAAACATGCGTGGTAGGTTGATTGGAGACTCTAAATTGCCCATAAGTATGATTGTGAGTAGGACTGGTTGTTTGTTTGTATGTTTAAGGTAAGTTGAAATTTAAAATATTTTTTTTTCATTATAAAATTAACAAAAACTGTACTTTAAAAATGATCTAATTCCAATGTAATTAATTAAAAAGTACCCTGATAGAAATTGTATGACAGAAGAAAAATTGGATATTTTTTTTAAAAAAGCAATTAAAAAAATACCTATAAAATTAGCAGTCAAAATTTAACCCAAGAATATATTTTTTAAACAAATTCAAGCCTAACATTGTGAAACTAAATAAAATGAAGTTGCCTTAAAACAAATCTAAAATTAAAAATCTTTTTTTTTAAATGGCAAATTTGAAACTCAACAAAACAGTACATTTCAAATGACCTAAAACCCTAGCACATCAACACAAAATAAAATAAGCAATTTTAAAAACAAAAAATGTTTTTTGTAATGCTCATTTACAAATGAGCAAAAATGTAATTTTAAAAAAGTACCTAAAATCCGCTGATTAGAAAAGGTATTACGAATGCAATTTTAAATTCGAACAGAACAGAGAATTTCTTTTGCTGTGGTGTTTTGCCGCGACATGTCTGAGCCCTCGGCCCTTATACTGTAAGTAACTGTGGTTAGTTGTGCAAAGCTATTTCTGAGTGTGTGTTTTTGTGTTAAAGAACTTGTTTAACAACACGCAACTGCATCCACACGTACTGATCTTAGATGGAAAGTCAGACTTTTAAACAGAAAAGCGTTGATTTCACATCAAATTTATCCAGCCATCCATTAGCGATTAAGCAGATTGCTCCAAAATTTTACAACAAATTATTATAAAAGTGTAAAGAGAAATTCACCACTATAAAAACAACAAAACAGTCGACTTTGAAAAAAACTTCTTGAACAAAAAATGCCCAAGAAATACGGCCAAACACAGTGACTGTGCATGAGGTCACCGGCAACATTCATGTGTGGTGTCATGACCTGCAGGCCAAAATAATCCTATTAAGGTTTGCCTGATGTGGCACACGCAAGGCCTGAGAAGCTGCTTACTGATGTTCTATGGAAGTACAATCAACATCTGCATTATCTTCCAAAACAAAACAAAATCAGCCCCCAAAGCTACTTTCCCTAACCAACATGACTTTTGGTAGGCATGTTTACCATTCCTAGACTCACACAAAAAAATTCAAGAAGCCATGCGCAAAAATACACAGGAAGTATGCCGTTTTGCTTTCAAGCCCCCGAAAAGTAGCACTTTGTGGGAATTTTTTCAGATTTCAGCCCCTGAGACCAGTTTCACTCGACAATATGAAATATGATAGGCATGTCTATAAAGAATAGACCGACCCAAAAATTCCCATGAAGCCGTGCCTGAAAATACATTGCTAGTCAGCAATTTTGGGTTCAAGCACTCCAGAATTCACACAGTAAGTAGCGCCTGTCAGAATTGTTTGAAAATTCAGTCCCCAAAGCTGGTTTCACTTAGCAACATAACATTTGGTATGAATGTCTATTACGAGCAGACCCACAAAAGTCTCAAGAATTCATGTCCAAAAATACACAGGAAATATGCCATTTTGGTTTCAAGCCTACCACACTAAGTAGCACCCCCTGGAAATATTTCAAAATTCAGTTTGCAGTTTCACTTAGCAACATGAAATTTGATAGGCATGTCTACCATAAGTAGACTCACAAAAAAAAGTCACAAGAATCCAGGCCTGAAAAGACACATTGATTTCCATGCATTCTGCCCAATGTGCACTGAACGAGTTCAAAGGACGAAAGTTCACGAACTAGTTCATATTTTGGCCGAACGTGAACTGAACTTAGTTGATTTCTGCCTGATGAATGTTATTGAAAATGCGCCAATTCCGGTGTCTGTGAACGGTTTTCGAATGAAAGTTCATTTTCATTCAAGAGTGTCAGGTTTGGTTTGGGGCTTAATGGGACGAAACCCAGCTGAACACACTATTTACGAGCCTTCATATGTCGGGGTAAAAACGTCGTATTTGGCAACGCATTCAGTGCAGCTGTGGCCGCCATTCATGTTTACATCGCAGCTGTGTGAGTGGGCGAGGTGTGTTCAGGGGCACTGCGTAAATGCGAGTGAAGGTGTTCTTTGGTACATCCATCCATCCATTTTCTGAGCCGCTTCTCCTCACTAGGGTCACGGGCGTGCTGGAGCCTTGTGAGGATAAGCGGTACATAAAATGGATGGATAGATAATTGATAATAGATTATGTTTATATAGTCAGCCAAAGCTTCGAGAAATGCAGTTATTAATGTCCTTTCTCCATCGTTCCTGTCATGTTATGTTCCGTGTTTTTGTTTGCTCATTGTTTTTGAGATTCCGGGGCGAAAGCTGTAGCTGGCTACTTGTGTGGACTGAATGGGTGGCAACAATGAGGAAATAAATTGACAATATTTTGAGGGTAGTAGCCTGTCAGCAACATATTGAAAAAGAAGTAGAACTATGAACATGTTAGTTTTTGGACCGGTGAAATTAGTTCAAAATGTTGAATTATGAACTGAAGTAGTTCATTTATGCAACGCTGAACTGAACTTTGAAGGTGTTCGCGTAGAAAGGGAATTTTCCCAACACTGCCGTATTCCGGCTCATCCTGCTGATGTTCTGTGTGTCCTGATGCTCACCCTGCTGGCTAACTTGCTAACAGTAGCGGGGCCTGCTTGCTTCCTGCAGGGGAGCATGTGATCACTTTAATCTGTTTAAGGAGCTTCTACCAGTCATTCCTGAACTGCGGACATGCTTCTGCTATGTGAACCTACTGTCCAGCTGTGTGGCCTTTCCTGCTACACGTGTGCACACACGCACACACACACTTACACACACACACACACACACACACACACGCTCGTTGTGTGTGCTAATGTTGAGGGTCGGGGTTGCTAAAAAAATAATAATAATAAAAGCCAATAAATAAATTGAGCAGTATGATTCTTGTTAACCTATCAGATTCCAAATTATTTCTCTTCAATATTGTTCACAAATCCCTCTAAATCTCTGTTCTTGAGCACTTCTCCTTTGGCGAAAAAAATCCATCCACCTCACAGGTGTGGCATATCAAGATGCTGATTCGACAGGATGAATTTTGCACAGGTGTGTCCTGAGGAGTCGGAGAGGTTGGATGGGACCGAAAACCAGTCAGTATCTGGTGTGACCACCATCTGCTTTGCATAGAGTTGATCAGGGAGTTGATTGTGGCCTGTGGAATGTTGGTCCACTCCTCTTCAATGGCTTTGTAAAGTTTGCCGGATATTATTCTGTAACTCCATATTATACAGTGACCTTTTATTGTGGGCAGCCTAAGGCACACCTTTGCAATAAATGTGTCACACTGGTTTCTGACTGAAATGTTTGTACTTTTTCCTCAAAATATACAATTTCTCCAAAAATACACAAACATCCCAAAAACATTTTTAAAATCAAAAAGTCAGACTTTTCCCAACTTTATTCAAAATATGACTTTGTTTCTTGAAATATGCAAATTTACTTAATTAAACAAAAAAATGTTTTTTTCTCAAAAATAGAAAAAAACAACTTTTTTTTCTTCTCACACAACCTTCCCATCCGAAAATATACTGTAAAAGCAAATTTCACAAAAAATACATTAATTTATTGATTATTTTTTTCTTTAAAATATGAGTTTTTATCTTCAAAATATATTATTCTTTCCTTGTACATAGAAGAATATCTATATTGTAACATATATTGTATTATACTCCCCACCCCTCCACACACAAAAATGAGAGAAAATATTATAAATTTCTTGAAAATATATATTTATTCCTTAAAAATATGCAATTATTTTTTTCAAGAAGAAAAATAAGGAAAGAAAGAAAGAAAATAAATACAGCAACAAAATATTTGTTTCTTAAAATATACACTATCTGGGGGAAAAATACACATCGTTTTTTCTCAGACGTACACAACTTTTGTTCCTGAAAATCTTTTTTTTTCTCAAACATTGAAAGTTTTTTTTTTTTTTCTCAACCATATCCAGATTCCTTTCAAATACACAAGTTAAAAAGTTCTTTGCTCGGAAATGTATTGCTCGTTTCTAGAAAATGCAGCCGAGTGTTTCTTTTGGCTGTGTCCCTGGAAAATGAAAGTAAAGCCACTGTGTCTGTCACACTTGTGACAGCATCTTAATCCTGATTTGTTCAACTTGTTTTGAAAGAGCACTGTTCCTCGCTCTCGTGTTGCATGAGTACGATGAGTGAGAGCTGAGTGGCACATTGCATGACTCCAAAGCCGCCAGATCCTCGCCTCCTCCACACTCATAAGAGCTACAGCGCGCAAATATGTGCGCAAAGGGGAGGGAAAACGCACTCACGCACGCACGCACACGCACACGCACAGATCGGAGTGGTGGTCGTGCGTTGTTCTTTGTTCTGCCAGTTTAAGAGCCTTGTGTGTCTTTTCCAGTGGGTGCCGCCTTCGCGTGACTTGAGCCGGCAGATTTAGGATTGTCCGCGAGTCCGAGACCCTCCCCTCCTCTGGACCCAGCCTCCGCTTCTCACGCAAGCACAGTCGCACGCACGCATAAACGCACGCGCACACACAAACTCGACCTCTCAGCTTTTCAGCATGCGCTGACCCGCCGGACCAGGACCCAACAAGCCATCTTAATAATACTGGAACACTTTAACTAATAAATGGCGCGTTATGTTTTCATGAGCTTGACTGTTTATTGCTGGACACGCATTATCAGGCAATGCCATCAAATTCGGCTGCAGTCATTTTGGGCATGGAATCTCACTGACATATACATAGAAATATCATGTATATATATATAATTCGTCACAATTTTTTGTTCTTTACATGTCCTGTATACGTTAAGTTTTAAGTTTAAAGTTTCAAATGTTCCTTTTTTTTTTTTTTTTTACCAGTTTTCATTTTAATTATTTATTTGAAAAAACACATTTGAAAATCACTTGGAAAAATGTTTATTTGTAATTGATTTCATTTATATAATAACTTTTGGTTTTTAAAAAATATTCACTATTTTGAATGCTATGAAATTTTATTTGAGCAATTTTTGTACTTTCACTAGTTTTTTTACTTTGTATTACTAATCAAGCATGTCATTAATTTTAACATTTCAGCATTTTATTTGGTTTTTATATAATGTTTATTTTGTATTAATTTTACCAATATTACAGTTATTTTAATCAACTATCTTTGTCAATTCTTTTTCTCTATATTACCTTTTGAGTAATTATATTTCTAATTATATTTTTTGCATTTTATTTGAATTTCTACTTTTTTTCAATAATTGTTTAATACAGGGAAATATTTCATTTTCTATTACCTATTAAAATCTATTTTTTTATTTCCTTTTTATTCAAACTTTCACTTTTTAGATTGGATTTTATTAGACTTTACTGCAATTTAATGTAACTCCAGTTAAATTATTTTGTAATAGTTTGTATGTTTACTTTATATTGCTGTTTCAATTAAGTATATTTCTAATTCAAAATAAGTCAAACCCTTGTAAATATAGTTTGGCTAAGATAAAGCAGGATTTGCACATAAGCCAATAAGAACAAGCTATGCATGTACCTATTAATATTAACACTACAGCACGAAAAAGAAAGAAAGCAGATTAGAATATAACAATTCACAGTTTACGCTTTGTTTTTTGTGTGTGTTTTATTTGTTTGTTTCATAACGCTGGCTGTTGCACAATTCTGGCGTGGAGAGCTTGTTTTTGCAGAAAAACGCCACATGGGCAACTTTAATCCTTCGAAACATGAACATTAATCATTAACTGTTTCATCAAACTTTTTGACATTGAACCCCATCAATTCAGCTGCAAGGAGTGGTAAAGAAGAAATTTAGGTGGCGGGAATCATAAAGCTAAGAAAATAAAGGTGCAATTTTATCCTAATATCATTGGGGGAAAGATAAAAGAATAAAGTTGCATTGTTACGAAAAGTAAGCGTCACAACTTTTAAACAACAACAACAACAAAACTTTATTCTTTTAACATTACGACTTTTTTTCCTTGTAACATCGCGACGTTATAACACATCATAACATTGCACCTTTTGCTCTTGTAACATGAAAACCTTATTCTGGTGACACGAGGACTTGTCGTAACATTAGGTTTGCTTTTTCTCAATTAAGACTATTCCTCATGACATTGCAACATTTGGACTTGTTTCATTCTTGTAACATTTACGCCTTCACTTCTGCAACATTACGACTTTTTACGCAACTACTTTTGTCCTTCACATTTCAAATTTTTGTCTCATATGCCAACTTTTTTTCTTCTCGTAACATTATGCCTCTAATCTCGCAATATTACAATGTTTTTGTATGACATAACTACAACTTTATATTCGCAACATTGTACCATTTTTTGTAATACCGGTATGATAACTTTCATTTCAAAACAACATAAAAAAATGATTGTAACCTTCTCGTTATGTTAGTTTAGATAGATACTTTACTGCGCCTGAAGTAAAAGATAACTTTATGCTTCTATTACAAATCATTTTTGGATCATATTGTAACTTTATTCTCAGAATGTTGCAACCATTATCATTATCATTATTACCATTAGTAACATTAGACCTTTATTCTCTTAACATTACGACTTTATTCTCGTAACGTGATCTATTTTTTCTGTTTTTCGTAACATTTTTGGTAACTATACATTTTTTTATATTTCTTCTTAAATCTCGGAACATTCTGTATGTTTTCCTTGACAACTATGTTCTCGTATCATTATGACTTCCATCTTGTAACGCTGTGACTTCTTTTTGTAACGTTACATGTTTTTTCATGTAGCATTACAAGTTTATTCTCGTAAGATTCTGACGCAAATCTTATAACATTGCATTTTTCTCAACCAACTACTTAATGCTGAAAACATTCTGACTTCAAACTTGTAACATACCCACTTTTTTTGGCAACTTTTTTTAAACAATATTACTATTACTAGTAATTACATTAAAACTATGTTCATGTAACGTTGCATATTTTTCCCTTAATATGACTGATCTGGTAACATTGCGACTTTTTCTCGTAAGATTGTCCTTTTTCATGTGGCATTCCAACTTTATTCTCGTAAAAATTACTTTAACGTCAATACTTCCTTTGTAACATTATGTGTAGGTTAGGTATATACTTTATTAATGCCAAAGAGCGTTACGACCTAATTCTATTAACATTGCAACTTTTGTCTTGTAACATTAAAACTTAAACCTTGTAATATTTTGACTTTTTTTTCTGTACTGTTACATCTTTAAATAATAAAAAACAGTTCCACTTTCCTCTTTCTGACAAACAGCCCTGTACAGGAAACTTCATGTTTTATTAACCCAATAAATTCTATTGATATGATGATATTCCTAACACGTAAACTTGCACATTTACTTAAAGTGATTGTTTCCTTGCTGCAAAGAAAACATTTTTAAAAAAACGATCGTATTAAACTGGTCAGCCTGTACAGCTCCTCGTAACCCCCCACCACCACACGCACACACACGCACGCACACAGACACACGCACACACACACACACACCTCGACATCGCCACCTCAAAGGGGAGGTGAAGGTTTGATCGCTCCGCTCTCACGCAAGTGGTCAATGTTTAACTCCTGCTAACAGGTACTAGCACGCAATGGCATTCGACCTGAGTGCTTTATCAGGACTTAGCGCAGCCTGGGTGGTAGATGTTGACAGTGACGCCCTTTCCCACCCAGAGCCCCCCCCCCCACACACACACACACACACTCATAAATGCCACGTGCATGAGTAGTTTTCGATCAGCTTGACCCCCCCCCACATTCTGGCTTTATTCTCGTCACATTACGTTGATTGTCTCCTAACATTAAAATATTTTCATAACAGTTCAAGTTTTTCTCGCTATATTACAAACTTTTTATCATAACATCCATCCATCCATTTTCTGAGCCGCTTCTCCTCACTAGGGTCGCGGGCGTGCTGGAGCCTATCCCAGCTGTCATCGGGCAGGAGGCGGGGTACACTTTGAACTGGTTGCCAGCCAATCGCAGGGCACATACAATCAAACAGCCATTCGCACTCACATTCATACCTACGGGCAATTTAAAGTTGTCAATTAACCTAGCATGCATGTTTTTGGGATGCGGGAGGAAACCGGTGTGCCCAGAGAAAACCCACGCAGGCACGGGGAGAACATGCAAACTCCACACAGGCGGGACCGGGGATCGAACCCCGGACCTCAGAACTGTGAGGCAGACGCTCTAACCGTGCCGCCTTTTACAATTAAAAACGTTACAATTAAATTCTCATAACATTGCAACCCTTTTTTCATACCATTACATTTTTATTCTCATGACATTGCAACTATAATGTTGTAGCATTATGACTTCTTTTTGTCACATTAATATTAGGTTAGGTAGATTTTATATAAGCTTAACCAGACCAAAGGAAATTATGATTGTATTCTAGTAACATTGTGACTTTTTTGTCATAACATTACAACTTTATTTTTGTAACATTACAACATTTTGTCATAAGATTAAAAGTCTATTCTTGTAACTTTTTTGTGAAATACAACTTTATTTTTGTAATATTCCAACTTTTATCTTGTCACATTATCCCTTTATTCTTGTGACTTTACAACATTTTTCTTATAACATTTCAACTTGCTGGCAGTTGCAGGTTGTTATCACAGGCTGTTTACAGTCGTAGAAATTGGACCAATGACGGTCCATTATGACTTTATCAACAACATAGTAATCGAGCATAATAAAGCAATGAAGGGCCGTCGCTTTGTTGCACGCTGCTTTGCACATGCATAAGAGAGCATTTCAAATCATGCAATCACACATGCAATGAAACATGCGCGCGCACGCACACACACACCTCCATACACACACACACACACACACACACACCTTTTCAGTGCACTAGACTTCATTCATGACAAACAGAAGGAGGGATGATTACATCACGGGCTGCAGCCAATGGAGTGGAGCAGCACGCTATAAAGCAAGAGCCCATTCTCTCTTTTGGGGACACGAGGAGTAAACTTGGGGCTGAGCTGTATTTTGACATCTTTGAACTCCTCTTGGATTTCATTGCTCATCTGTTTGCTTGAAGGTAAGCTCGACTTCGGCATAACAAGCCTCATTAGTGTCTAACTCCTACTATGGTAAGATAGAGATTGTTTTGTTAGAGTACATTTGCAGATGTTTGGCTGCTTCTCCAGTCCTAAATTTGTGTTCCTTTATGCAAAAAGTGCAGCACGTGCAGGGTGAAATAACGCAAAGTCCTCACTCACTCTCTGCAGCAGGTAGTCGACGCGTTGCACAACCTGCCTGCCCTAACACTCCTCCGCTTCTTCTTTTTCCAGGAGCAGCCAGAAAATTATAAGGACATTGCCATGGTGCTAATGATACTCCCGTTGGTCGGGGCCGTGTCTGTGTCGGAGAGCCTGGTGGCTGTGACCACACTGTGTCTGGTCTACCTGTTGCTCAAGTTCTTCCGTGGCGACATTCCCGAGAGGCTCCGGCGGCTCCCGGGGCCCAAGCCGCTGCCCATCATCGGCAATGTGCTACAAGTGGGCACCAGGCCTTACCTGAGCCTTACCGCCATGAGCAAGCGCTACGGCCCCGTGTTCAAGATCCAGATCGGCATGCGTCCCGTAGTGGTGCTTAGTGGCAGCGAAACGGTGCGACAGGCACTCATCAAACAAGGCGAAGACTTCTCGGGCAGGCCCGACCTGTACACCTTCCGCTTTATCAATGACGGCCAAAGTCTGGCCTTCAGCACGGACCAGGCAGGTGTGTGGCGGGCCCGCCGCAAGCTGGCCTACAGCGCCCTGCGCTCCTTTGCCACCCTGGATGGCACTTCGTCACAGTACTCATGCATGCTGGAGGAGCACATCTGCAAGGAGGGCGAGTATCTCGTAAAGCGTCTCAATAACGTCATGAAGGCCGACGGCAGCTTTGACCCCTTTCGTCACATCGTCGTCTCCGTGGCCAACGTCATCTGCGGGATGTGCTTTGGCCGCCGCTACGACCATGATGACCAGGAGCTCCTGGGCCTGGTGAACTTAAGCAACGAGTTCAGCCAGGTGGTAGGCAGTGGCAACCCCGCCGACTTTATTCCGGCTCTTCAGTTCCTGCCGAGCACCACCATGAGGAAGTTTGTGAGCCTCAACGCCCGCTTCAACGACTTTGTGCGGAAGATTGTGACTGACCACTATGCCACCTTCAACAAGGTATCGCCCACACATCTTAAACCACTGTTTCTTCCATTTTAGTCATACAGTGTTGCCCTGGCATATCGTGGTTCTTTGTTCGCAGCCCTGCTATATCGTAAGATTTTTATTGTTTTTAAAAAAAAAAAAATGTAAATAGGTTTTTACAATAAATGTACATACCGTAATGCTCTCGCATGTGATACAAGAGAGCCACAGTCATTGATGCGCTTGTCAGTCATTTTTTTTAATGCCTTAAGAACAGTAAAACGCAATAAGCACACACGCAGAAGCTGCTTTTGGCCACATCTTGCCCAGACACTCACACGCAGCCTCAACCGACGTCACACCACTGGGCCTTACCTCTAAAAAGCATGTGCATGTATCCAACACACAAATACAACACACTATTCATTTGATGCTTCTTTGTGTTTAAATATGTTTACAGTGTGTTTAAAAAATGTAAAGTTTGAATGTGTTAAAAGTGTGTGGGAGGGGTCAAACTGTGTATACATTATTTATTTTATTTTTTAAAATATCATCTATATATCAGATTTTCACCTATCACGGGTGTTCTGGAACATATCCTCCGCAATAAACGGGTTGACTGTAGTCGTCAAAGTTGTCTGATTGATTCACTTTCAGGACAACATTCGGGACATCACTGACTCTCTCATCGACCACTGCGAGGACAGGAAGCTGGACGAGAACTCCAACATCCAGGTGTCGGATGGCAAGATCGTAGGGATCGTCAATGACCTCTTTGGAGCTGGTTGGTTGGAGCGCTTGTTTTACTTTTCTTTCTGCTTGTCCCGTGAGCATTCCACCCACTTATCCGGGCCTGGGGTCGGTCACCAGTGGCTAGAGTGTTGAGGCTACAGGAGATATCTGGTGGCTAGGATATTGGAAATCTCTGGTAGTGAGGTTACTGGAACTTTCCAGTGGCTAGGATTTTGGAGTTCTCCAGTGGCGAGGGTGTTGAGGCAACTGGAGATCTTTGGGGACCAGTGTATCAAGAATTCTGGAGATTTGGAGGTGGATAGAGGTAGCTAACATCCTAGCCACCGGAGATTTCCAGTACCCTAGCCACCTGAGACATTAAATTACTTCCACACTCCAGTCACTGGAGAGCTCTGATGGCCAGAGTACTAGAGATCCGCAGTGGTTATGGTGTTGAGGCTACTAGAGATCTCTGGTGGCTTCAGTGATGTTGAGCCATTGTTCTATTATACTACCAATGCCATGTGATCAAGTCACCTCTGAACAAATAAAACAATGTTCAATTCTCATCTAGGCTTCGACACCATCTCGACCGCCTTGTCCTGGTCAGTCATGTACTTGGTGGCTTATCCGGAGATTCAGGAGAGGCTTTATCAGGAGCTGAGTAAGTACCTGACAGTGGAATTCCCCCTCACGCATCCCGGGAAAATATTCACCAATGCTTTTCATTTCCAGAGAAAAAAGTGGGACTTCACCGCACTCCTCTTTTATCCGACAAAGCCATCCTGCCCTTCCTGGAGGCCTTCATCCTGGAAGTCCTTCGTCACTCATCATTCCTGCCCTTCACCATCCCCCACTGGTAAGGTTCATTTTCGTTGCAGGTGTACAATGCTATCACCGGGGAAACGTAACATAAGATGAATGACATTGCTGTCTTTCCAGCACCACAAAGGACACATCTCTGAACGGCTTCTTTATTCCTAAAGACACCTGCGTCTTCATCAATCAGTGGCAAATCAATCACGACCCGTAAGTCTGACACTAACTCTTTTACCGGCTAGCATGGAGGGAAGGAAGACTGATCATGATGTTTCCTCTGCACCTTTCAGTGAGATCTGGAAGGATCCATCATCCTTCAACCCAGAGCGCTTCCTGAGCCCCGACGGCACTGAGCTCAACAAGCAGGAGGGCGAAAAGGTGATGATTTTCGGCCTGGGCAAGCGTCGCTGCATTGGAGAGGTCATTGCGCGGCACGAGGTTTTCCTTTTCCTGGCCATCATTGTGCAAAGGCTGTGTTTCCATGGCACGCCCGGCGAGCCCGTGGACATGACGCCCGAGTACGGCCTCACTATGAAGCACAAGCGCTGCCAGCTGAGAGCTACCATGCGGCCACTTGACGTGCAGTGAAGACCGAGCGAGAAGTGCCCATGAACAATATGCAGTGCTGGGATTAACGCAACCACAATAACTATCACAGTGATGTACAATGTGCGTTACACTGCATTTGAATTCATATCACTGAATTTCAATTCATCGACATGTCCACCTTAACCATCTGCAACTATTCCAGTTGCCACATATTACAGTAATAGGAACTGATCCCTGTCGCGAATTGCAAAAACAAATGCCATGAATTGATGACCCCACCCCAAATTTTATTAATTATTAATAATTATAATTAAATTATATTTTATTATACTTATTGGTGGAAGGGAAATTCGCCCTCCACCCCTATATATACTCTATGTTGTACACCACACATAGAACCAGCTCACACACAGGCAGTCATTTAAGGCATTTCAGAACGAGCACAAAAATGCGAATCGGTTAGTTTTTTAGCGAACAACTGGGGATAGGTTCCACAGCAAAAAAAACAAATAGGTGAATTTGTGAATTGTGAACAGCAAATATGCAGGGTTTTACTGTACTCCCCTCGCTGTGATTTGGTTTGTGTTTAAGTCCTGCCTCACCGTTTGATCCAGCTGTACTGCCATTGGCCAGCTTTTGATTGACTCTTGGACCAAATGGACGTCCACTATTATAGCAGCAACACTGATTGGTCGCGACGCCACTCTACTTTAGAATTCCGGAACAGTGATACTGTAATATAACAAATGACAGTATAAAAGTAATATATATGACATTTTTGTGGAACACTAAGGACATATGGCTCACAAACAGGGCCATATTGTCAGAATGTAATTTACAGGACGTCAAATTGAAGCCACTCAGCTAACGATGTTGTGAAGAAATGTTATTGCCAATGTCCTTGTTAGGGTTTTTGGTCCCGCTGCTATCTTTTGACTCTGAATGAAATGCAAATGACCTTATACTGTTCATATTTTAATAACCCAATATAATGTGGATGTTAGGACACTGAAGCTATATTTGTATCCTAAAATGTGATTTTTGTGCTTCTATCAAGTATTTTGTAAAGTTATTTTATGTGCCTAAAATTTTTATATATTTCAGGGGAAATTACTTTGCTGGGTGTATGTGCATATTCATGTGGGCATTTGTGTGTGTATTTGATTTGCTAGAACACCAAAAAAAGTGATTTTTGTTTCGTTTCATAATACAACAGTAAGCTAGACAATTTTACATTTCTATCATTATTATGATTATGTGTGTATAAGTGGACACATGATGGTTGACACGCAATAAAAATATTGAAAGCATTGTTTGCTTTATTTAAAATAATTGTTATTAAAAAAACTGAAAAAAAATGTCAACGTTTTGTGATGTTGTTTATATTTCTCGGCCCCTATACATACACATTCGCATGACGTGCTGAAATAATTGAGTCGTTAATGTAAAAAATTAATTATTTAAAATATCACATTATTTTTCATTGATTCATGTATTTTCTATCCTTTTATTTTATTGTATTGCCACGAGTGACAAGAGCAGCATAGTGGGTGACTGGATGCACACTACCCACCCTCAAGAATACCGACAGTATACTGGCAGACTACAAAGGAAAGCCAGTGGAATCATAAAGGATCCCTCCCACCCCAGAAACTCACTTTTTCCCCCGTTCCCTCTGGACCATGAGGCTTAAAACAGTTTCTACCACCAAGCTGTGAAATGCATTTGACCCCCCCCTCCCCTTGCACCTCCCCCACAGTAAGAACTAATGACATCACACACACACACACACACACACACACACACCCTTTTTAAGTACAATATAATGAACAAGAACTGTGCAATATAATCGGGACAAAAACAACAACTGTGTAATACCGTATGGAAATAATAGCATAACGTTCATATCATAATAGGGTCACAACCCAAAATGGGAACGATTGTTGTTTTACCTCAATGCTGCAAAAGATTTTCATTGTTCCTGTGACAGTGACAATAGAGTTATATTCTATTTATATTCTATTCTACAGCTTTCATCAAATATGTTATATTATTGCTGGAATAAATGAATAATATGTAAATCCCTTTTTTAAACACAGTAATCTTTTAAAACATAACTATCAGAAAAATGGCTCTCTCAAGTTACTCGGTACAGTTTCATAAATGTCACACAGAAATGTTAAAGTGTTAAAACATCCATCCATTTTCTGTACCGTTTTTCCTCATAAGGGTCACAGGCATGCTGGAGCCTATCCCAGCTGTCTTTGGGCGAGAGGCGGGGTACACCTTGAACTGGTTGCCAGCCAATCGCAGGGCACATAGAAACAAACAACAATTCGCCCTCACATTCACACCTACGGGCAATTTAGAGTCTTCAATCGACCTACCGTGCATGTTTTTGGGATGTGGGGGGAAACCGGAGTGCCCGGAGAAAACCCACCCAGGCACGGGGAGAACATGCAAACTCCACACAGGCGAGGCCGGGATTTGAACCCCGGTCCTCAAGAACTGTGAGGCAGATGTGCTAAGCAGTCGTCCACCGTGTCACCATGTTAAAACATATCTAACAAAAAATATTATTCCAGGCTACAGTATATGTCATGTTTGGAAAATCTTGTCTATTTACAGTAAATGACCTGAGTAGCTAACAATGAAAGCAAAGCTAATGAGGCTAGGCTAACCATTACATATGTCATGTACATTTGCTCAATTTCAATGTAATTTTTTATTAATAATATGGAAGGTAAATTTTTAAAAATGTTTTTTGTACCACCAGTAAGCAACATATTAATTAAGGTAGTAAACAATTTAATCTCTATTTAAGAACATAACCTCAGGAAGGTAAATTACACACTGGATTGTAAATGTCTCCTTGATGTCGTTAATTAGTGTCAAATTCATTGTTACAGTAGCACATTCTGTTTTATTATCCATGTTTTGTACATTTGAGGACACACCTTGCCCTAACAGTGATTCTCAGGGGGATTGTAATTAGCTGTGGTAAGGGGGAACTTCCCTCCTCTTCTCTGTGGTCTGCCAACCAGTTGGGCCAGACCAAACCCACAGGAGTCTAGCCTCTTACTTCACACACTCTGCAGATTTTTTAATACTCACACTGTACATAATCTGCACATTGAGCACACTTATATCTATTTCAGGGTCCCCTGGGGGCCTGGCACCAGGTATGGTGGGCTGGGCGCCGGGTCAGGGGCTGACACATCTGTGCTGGTTTCCTGTCTGGTCGCCCCACCCCCCTACCCCCCTCCCTGCTCTGCCGGTCCTCCAGTTTTAAAGCATTATACACCCATCTGTGGGGTGCCCTTCCTCTTGGGACTGGTCGAGGCACTTCGGTCGGGTTTGGGACCTCTCTGGGTCCTGGGGGTTGGTGGCGTCACACTGGATTGGTCGCTCGTTGACTCGGGGAGGGGGGGGGGGGGGGGGGGGGGGGGGTCCTCGATCACCGATGTGCCGGCTCAGCAACTCCATACACTAGTTGACTAACATGCATGTAATATTGTGTTCAATCACGAATAAGTTTGATAGAAACACTATAGACTTTAATTACTTGTGCTGTGATCACTAATATGTTACAAACATATCAACTCACAGGTTCTTACAGGTGGTTAGACACTAAAAAAGAAGCCCACCGCACCACTCGACAGTAGCACTGCCTTGCTCATTTTCCCACTTCCTGTCTTGCCCTTTTCTGTCCTCTTTTATCAGGTTCTCTTGATTCGTTATTGCATTGCATGTCCTCACCAGGTGTCTCTCTCCCCCCAATCTACCAGAGACTGTTGTAATGTTACTTATGTTCAAATATCTAGACTGTCTCACTATTGTTCTGCTGTGGTTTTCACCCCTAGTCCCCTTGTCCACTCCGTCCCTCTGTCTGTCCCCTAAAAGCCGTTTCTGTCTGGCTGCTTTTCAATAAACATCACAATAATAAAAATACATAAATAAATAAACAGAGGGAGTATTTCAAACACCCCTGTTGCACAGCAAATCTGTTCCAGCACAAAGGCATACAGATCCAGGCAGATGAAGAGGACAGGTATAAAAAAATTTAAATAAATGAATAAATAAAACAATTGGTGATTATGGTGGTACTTGGTGATCAAGTTATTTTTCAAGGTGGTACTTGCCGTATAAGGTTTGAGAAATATTGCACTAAAACACATTTCTTTCATAATTTTACCATAGTAAGTTATAAGTTATACTGTACGTACATGTATTTAATCATCATTCATCTTTTAAAGCTATAACACTGGGGAACACAATTTTTGTTGAGTTAAGTCTGACAGCTGTTTTTAATAAATTTTTGGCTGCGGAATCCAAAACTGTTCTCAGTTTTTCTCTATCATGTCAAATCTTTTAACTATAGGATACCCGTTTTCTTAAAAAATATGAAAAATGTATGTATTTATGTAAATAAAACACTAAGATGGAACAGTTACAAGCTGGAATAGTTACAAGCTTTTAAAACAAAAAAAACAACAGTATACAACGAAATAAAACTTAGAACGTTATGCCCATGGTTCCAAGGTTAAACGAAAAGACAGCACAAATCCTCTTAATCAGAATCAGAATCAGAATCATCTTTATTTGCCAAGTATGTCCAAAAACCACACAAGGAATTTGTCTCCGGTAGTTGGAGCCGTTCTAGTACGACAACAGACGGTCAATTGACAGAGAACACTTTTGAGACATAGACATTGACAAAAAACAAGTCACTGAGCAACAAAGGGTTGCTAGTTATCTGGTGCGGCACGGTGGCCGACTGGTTAGAAGAAGAAGAAGAATCATCTTTTATTGTCATGAACATGCATGCATGCACACGAAATTTGTTCTCTGCATTGAACCCATCACAGTGAACACATACACATGTTAGTGGAACACACTGGAGCAGGGGGCAGCTGAAGCGCCCGGGGTATCAGTGTCTTGCTCAAGCCGTGAGTCCGGGGGATGTTGGCGGATGGTCCAGTCGGGGTTTTGAACCTAGGTCCCCCACGGTGGCAGGCGATGATCTTAACCATTGGGCCACGGCTGCCCAATGAGCCTCAGCCTCACAGTTCTGAGGTGCGGGGTTCAATCCCCGTCCCCGCCTGTGTGGAGTTTGCATGTTCTCCCCGTGCCTGCATGGGTTTTCTCCGGGCACTCCGGTTTCCTCCCACATCCCAAAAACATGCATGAATTGGAGACTCTAAATTGCCCGTAGGCATGACTGTGAGTGCGAATGGGTGTTT
Organism: Phyllopteryx taeniolatus; assembly: GCF_024500385.1. Classification (NCBI taxonomy): domain Eukaryota; kingdom Metazoa; phylum Chordata; class Actinopteri; order Syngnathiformes; family Syngnathidae; genus Phyllopteryx; species Phyllopteryx taeniolatus. The sequence goes on from NC_084503.1 coordinate 24,547,076, forward strand.
GTTTCTATGTGCCCTGCGATTGGCTGGCAACCAGTTCAGGGTGTACCCCGCCTCCTGCCCGATGACAGCTGGGATAGGCTCCAGCACGCCCGCGACCCTAGTGAGGAGAAGCGGCTCAGAAAATGGATGGATGGATGGATAGTTATCTGGTAATGCCGGTACATTTTTTTATTTTTTTTTGATAATTGTGCAAAAGATGCAGAGTCCTCTAGCACTTAGAGCAGTTCGAATGACTAATATTGCAATAGTCCGGTGCAATGGCCATTGTGCAAAGGGCGCCGAGACTTCAAGGAGTGTATGCAGTTTAAAGTGACGAGTAGCGTGATAATCTGGAACAATGTTGACTGTGCAAATGTTGCAGATACTCCTCAATCAGTGTGCAAATGGAGCAGATGCTACTCTGGCATGAGTGGCCAGTATTGGTGAACAACAGATACGCAAATAGTGCAGTGTGGCGAGACTACTACAGTGATTGCATGAGTAATATATAATTGGCCCCACAGAAATCTGACAACAAACTCAAGTAAAAAAATTGCCAGCATGTTTTAATGGAATTGTATGTTAGGTGTTTAAAACGTTGCTCGCAAGAGGGAAGAAGCTGTTGTAATGTCTGCTAGTTCTAGTTTGCATTGATCGGTAGCGCCTACTTGAGGGAAGGAGCTGGAAGAGCCGGTGACCGGGATGTGGAGGGTCCGAGACAATTTTGCACACTCTTGTCTTAGTTCTGGCAACGTGCAAGTCCTCAAGGGTCGGTAGGGGGGTATGGTGGAGCGTTTGAAACAGGATGGTACTTCGCACAGTTCCAGAGATCTATTGAAGATCTGAGTGAAGACTGCCGTGAGCTGGTCCGCGAAGACTTTGAGGCAGGATGGGGACTCATGGTCTGGGCCGGCCGCTTTGTTAATCTTTTGTTGTTTGAAGATGCGTCTCACATCCTGTTCGTGGATGGTAAACGCAGAAGTCAGAGGTGTGATTATGGTCGGGGTGCGGCCGGATGGGTGTGGGGTGTGGAAGTGTCCTTTTCAAATCTGCAGTAAAAGGTATTCAAGTCGTTGGCTAGTGTGCTATTGTTCTCAGCTTGGGGGGATCGTCGCTTGTAATTAGTCAGCGATTGGAATGCATGCCAGACTGATTTAGAGTCGTTAGCGCTAAACTGTTTTTCCAACTTTGCTGCATAGTTTCACTTTGCAATGTTAATTTCTTTAGGCAGCAGGTTTCTAGCGCGATTATACACGGCCCTGTCCCCGCTCTGATATGCGTCCTCCTTAGCTTGGCGAAGCTGCTTAAGTTTGGCAGTGAACCACGCCATGTTGTTGTTAAAAGTGCGAAATGACTTTGTTGGTACACAAACCTCTTCACAGAAACTGATATAGGATGTGACAGTGTCCGTATATTCATCCAGGCTGCCAGCTGAATTTTCAAAGACACTCCAGTCTGTGCAGTCTAAACAGCTTTGAAGTTCCATCTTGGCTTCATTGGTCCACTTTTTCACTGTTTTCACTGTAGGCTTCGCGCATTTAAGTTCTTGCCTGTACGTCGGTATTAAGTGAATTAAGCAGTGATCAGATGAGCCCAGGGCTGCACGAGGAATAGCACGGTATGCGTTTTTTAGCATAGTATAGCAGTGGTCTAAAATGTTATTTTCCCTGGTGGGACAGTCGATGTGCTGCTTGTATTTAGGGAGTTTGTGGTTGAGTTTTGCTTTGTTACAGTCCCCGAGAATAATGAGGGGTGAGTCTGGGTGGTTTGTTTTCAATTTCGTTGACTTGTTCGGCGAGCATTAGCAGTGCGGCGTTCGTGTTAGCTTGAGGCGGGATGTACGCTCCAACGAGGATGAATGATGCGAACTCACGCAGCGAGTAGAATGGCTTACAGTTCAAAAACAGCGACTCCAAATGCGGGCTGCAGTGTGTGCTGAGCTCCGTGACGTCCGTACACCATTTTTCGTTGATATAGAAGTATATCCCGCCGCCTTTTGTTTTCCCCAATAACACACAGTACTCTGGCGCCCTCCTGCAGTCCAGAAACATTCATGTTAGGTTCATTGAAATTGCCCACAGGAATATGAGTGTTTATGGTTGTTTGTCTATATGTGTCCTGTGATTGACTGGCGGCAAGTCCACTGTGTACCCCTAAAACCAGCTCACAGGCGAACCTAATGAGGATACGTGATATAGAAAATGGATGGATGGACTTCTGTGCGTCTTATTTTCCATAAAACACAGCAAAATTGTTTATCTTGAGTAAAAACTCTGGTAAACAAAAAGAGTCATAGACTATTTTCTGGAGTATTCCGTCATAATAGCAAGTGGGTGTAACGTGTATTTATAAAAAGAATGTGTGAGCACGTTGATTAATGTTGTGTCTTTTACTGCGGCAATAGGAACAAGGAGCCAGCGGGGCCACGGACTGCCAGGCCGGTGTTGTGTCTATTCACTGCACGCTGAGGTTATCCGGGATGTCAACTGGAATGCTGCGTGCACTAAAGAGCACAATAATGGGGGTCAGCCTCAGTCCAGTTCCTAAAGTGGCGTTCAAGTGAGAAAGTGGGCAAATGTTCCTTTAGGATTGATTGAATATAATAATCTGTCACCCTGCGCTAACTGTACATGTGTTTTAAGTTCCGTTTTAACATTAGATATACCTAAAAATAATTAACTATATTTTGTCAAAGAGGGAATAATATGAAAATGTAATTTTTAATGACTTGTATACAAATACTTGAGTGCCTCTCCACCTATCTAGTGTGAAATTACCCAAGAAAGTAATTCTTCTTCACCTGCCTTTTTCTGAAAATTTGCATTTCTGCCCTCCTGTAACATAACAGTCGCTGGACTAAACTGTGTGAAACACTATCATGCAGAACCACACATCCCCCACAGCCACGACGACCCTGCTATCACATGAGGGCTGAGTAATATGGACTTCCTCAATAAAATCTCGCGATTTGTTTCACAAAAATTGGATTTCTGGCTTGAAACGATTTTTTAACTTCGCTAATAGAAAAAGAAAATCATGATGAGCCCAAGCGCCCCAACCCACCGCCATTTTTTTTCCACACTCTGGCTTTATCTCATGTAGAAGCTGGAACAACACAGTTCCGTGCCCGGCCTTCATAATTATCGAAGCTGGACTCTCCATTGGCCCACCAATAAGATATAATTAATTAATCGATATAATATATGAGGCGGCGGCACGGTGGCCGACTGGTTAGAGGGTCAGCCTCACAGTTCTGAGGACCTGGGTTCAATCCCCGGTCCCGCCTGTGTGGAGTTTGCATGTTCTCCCCGTGCCTGCGTGGGTTTTCTCCGGGCACTCCGGTTTCCTCCCACATCCCAAAAACATGCATTAATTGGAGACTCTAAATTGCCCGTAGGTGTGAATGTGAGTGCGAATGGTTGTTTGTTTCTCTGTGCCCTGCGATTGGCTGGCAACCAGTTCAGGGTGTACCCCGCCTCCTACCCGATGACAGCTGGGATAGGCTCCAGCACGGCCGCGACCCTAGTGAGGAGAAGCGGCTCAGAAAATGGATGGATGGATGGATGGAATATATGAGGCTGGATATACAGTACAGTACAGTCCCTTACTTACATGAGACAGGACCGACTCCTGAAAAAGAGACTGATTTTAGCAAAACAAGCAATAGAATATGTAACCTGTGCTATAATTCTTCTCTTGGAGATGTTTTTTTAAGAAAGCATGTGACATGTGGACAGAAATTGTGGAGAAAATGCATTGTATGTCTGAATTTTGGTTGCTTTTGATGTTTGCTTTTTGCTTATTCATTGTCAAAGTGGATTTCCTATTTTGACATTAAGGGAGTCATACACTCCGTGACAGTGATTTATTTTTGGGCTTGACGAACATAACGGAAGGAAACATGACACGCCTTTATCTCTTACATTGTGAAACTCGTTTTTTGTCATTCTCAAAAAGGATGACAAGCCAGAAATGTGCGGTGCCTTGCAGTTTTTGCCAATTAAGCAAGTAAAAATGACCTGCTAGTATATCTGCAAATTTAATCATGACTTTTCCATGGCATGTGAAGGATATGACTAATGAAGAGCGGGACAAAGTGAATGGAAACCAGCCAGAGTAAAACAATGTAAAGCGGGCAATGCACCGCATGACATTCTTACCAGTTTGACTGTCTATTGTTCTTTGTTTGCACAAGCAACAATTTGATATCACTACAAAACTGACAAACACAGACATAAACCTTTGTTTTTACTGGATTAAAAAGACAGTAATGGTCTGGGTCTCGTGTATTGCCTGGGTGATATAGCTGGAAAACAAAAATTTAAATAAGCATTGCATCCATAACAAAACTATCCTGGTGCTTTTTTTTTATTAGTTTCATCTTCTTCTTTGTTTCTTCTTTTGTTTCTTTTTGTTTCTAAATAAAAATAAAGAAAATACAGGCTTTACTGATTTGTCACACATAGAATGCATGGCTTGGCATTCCCTGATAGGCGTAGATAAGCGTTTTCCAAGGGTCAGCAGGAAGTGTGTGTGCACAACTCATCGGTTAAACTCACTTTCACGCACAATGGAGAAGGTCATTTGAGTTGACCGCTGATACTTCTAAAAATGGCATAGGAGCATGACACATGCGCTTAAGGAGTTATGTGGTAAAGAGGTTAGGGGTTATGGTTATATACAGAGTGGTAAGTTAGGGTAATGGTTAGGGTAGCATAAGAGAAGGGTAAGGGTTAGTTTTGGGTATGGGTGGAGTCAGTATAAACATTAGGGTGGATTAAGGCAGTGTTTCCCAACCTTCAGAGAGCCAAGGTACCCATTTTGCATAAGAAAAATGTCAAAGCACACCAGCAAACAAAAATGTCACACAAAGTATGAATACTGAAATAATGATAGTTTAAAAGGAAGTTTCAGTTTACGGTTAGTGTAAGGGATTTTTTTTTCTGTTGTGTCTGCAACACTTAACTACTACTAGAGTATTTGTTGAAATGTGGGTTAAGATTAGTGGTTAGGCTAGAGGAGGCAATCCAGGGTCGGTACACCACCTTTTCCACCTCTTTCTTTCTGGTAGGCGCTATCGAACAATGCACACTAAAACCAGGAGACATACCAATATGTTCTTTCCACTTGCCGTTAACTTTTTAACAGTTGACTCAGAATGTGATGGTGACACTGTAAATTTTGCTATTATTAACAACATTATTATTCATCTTTGTAGCTCTGTCACTTTGCATCATTTGTAAAACTGATCAGTATTAACCCAAAATTGGACACATAGTATTACTGTACAACAAATCACTTCATATTGCTTAATGACTCTCTATACTTTTGTGTTTATGACCTAAATGTATATCTTGTAATAGCAGATTGTTTGCTGTTGTACTAGAGTGGCTCCAACTACCAGAGACAAATACGTACCTTGTGAATTTGAACAAACTTGGCCAATAAATATGATTCTGATTCTGAGTAAGGGTTAAAGTTAGGGTTAGGGTCGGGTTAGAGATCAGCGCTATGGAAAGGGGTTAGGGTAGGGTATGGGTTAGGGTTAGAGTAGGTTAGTGTTTAGTGTTAGGGGAATTCTTCATGTTATGTTTGCAATTCTTAACTCATTCTCGTGTATTTGTTTAAATACAGGTTAGGGAGTTAGGGTTTTTAAGCTCAAGGTGGTCTTCACGTTGTTCCTGCATTACTTAACTACTGTTAGTGTATATTGCTATGATGCTTGAGCACGGCACCAAGGAAAGTCCTGCCGTGCTCACCACCCCCTCGGATTCCCATAGCGTGTTAGCGGCTCACAGCAAAGTTCCTCTTACAATATGTGTGTGACTAAGATCAATAAACACCCCCCCCCTCCCCTCCCCCCGCGCCAGCAGTCTGCCACTTAAGAGAAGTCCACTGCCTTTCATGCCCCCTTGTCCTCCTCTCCCAATCTACTCAGCACAGGAAACCTGCCCCCCCCCCCCCCCCCCCCCCGCACCCACACCAGACAGGAAGCTGTGTTGTCCCAGAGTACTCGGAAAAGGCCAGCACGATATCAATTGTGGAAGTTTATCTTGGGGAGTTTTTTATTTTAATCTGCCGCTCTCAGGCGTGTGGCTGGGTAACAGTGGCCAAATTGCACAGGGCCAGTGTGCCTAGGGGCCCGGGCGGAGCCGTCGCCTTTACACGCGATCCCATACCATCCCGAGAAGAACGAGGGAAAGCAGGGGGGGCCCTTAAGGAATGTTCTTGTGATATCTGCCATGGATCTGTGTGGGAGAATGCGATGGGGACTCGTCAGAGTTAAGTAAGAGAATGGTCTTCTCAAGGCCAAGTGAATTCCGTGAGAGTCAAACTGTCTTCACCAACGGGTACAGTTTGTCCACACTTCCCTGCATCAGAATATTATTAATAGATATACTTTATGGACAAATATAGAGCTACCTACATATTAAATTACACCTCAGCATTTCAGTTGTACTTCATTCTGATGCCCTCTTCCTACTGCACGTTACCTACGTATGCTGGGCTTCCACAGATGTACTGGCTTTCTAGGTACAGTACTAACAGGCACAACCAGGTAACCACTGCCTGAAAAAGCCACCATTTTCCACCTTTTTCAGTGATAATCTTCTGCATAAACACCGCCGTCATGAAAGAGTTTCACTGTTTCTGTTGTCGTACTAGAGCTGCTCCAACTACCGAAGACAAATTCTTTGTGAGTTTTTGACATACTTGGCAAATAAAGTTGATTATGATTCTTATTCTGATTCTGTTTTGCCCCTTGAAAAACATTTTACCTCTCTAGGGTATCTGGCCACCCCTGGCTCCCCTGTGATGGATCCTGGTTAAAGTAAGTCATTTTAAACTGCGTCAGCGTATTCTCTGTCCGGTGTTGTGACGAAAATCTGCAACCCAAAAAAAAGGACGTAACGAAGGGGATATAGATACTTTTCAACTAATCAAATTGGATTTTTCATTTGTTGGACAATTATGTGGAAGTCATTTTTTACTGTCAACCCAATAGCGAATGCGTCTTAGACGGCGAAGCCTTGCCCTAAATATCGCAAATAATTTTAAATAATCATATAAAGTGAGTAATGAGTAATAATTGTATAAAAGCAAAATGATGTATCATTATGTTTCGTAAAGATGAAAATAACATAAGTTTAGCTATAGTCATTGTGTATAAAAAGCATGTATCTCCAGATATTGCGTTTTTTTTAACCCCCCAAAAAGTAGAATGACTTTTGTGCTTTGGGGGAAAATTAAAAACTCAAATTTACAGATACATGCTATTCATTGGATATTAAACTTCCATCGCTGGAGCCTATCCTAGCTGACTACGGGCGAAAGGCGGACGACACCCTGAACTGGTCGCCAGTCAGTCGCAGGGCACATATAGACAAGGACAACCATTCGCACTCACATTCACACCGTCACTGAGTGGGAACTGAACCCACGCTGCCTGCACCAAAGTCAGGCGAGTGTACCACTACACCATCAGTGAGAGATATTAAACTTATTGTACAATCTTATTGCTGACCAAAAACCGTATTTCTCAGCCATCCATCCATCCATCCATTTTCTGTACCGCTTATCCTCACTAGGGTTGTGGGCGTGCTGGAGGCTATCCCAGCTATCTTCGGGCGAGAGGCGGGGTACACCCTGTACTGGTCACCAGCCAATTGCAGGGCCCTTATAAACAAACAACCATTCGCAATCACATTCACACCTATGGAAAATTTAGAGTCTTCAATTAACCTACGACGCATGTTTTTGGGATGTGGGAGGAAACCAGAGTCCCCGGAGAAAACCCACGTAGGCACGGGGAGAACATGCAAACGCCACACAGGCAGGGCCAGGATTTGAACCCCAGTCCTCAGAACTGTGAGGCTGACGCTCTAACCAGTCGGCCACCGTGCCGTCTGGCTCCAACTACCGGAGACAAATTCCTTGTGTGTTTTTTGGACATAATTGGCAAAATAAAGATGATTCTGATTCTGATTCTGATTCAAATAATTATTACTCTGTAATCGGTAATAAATTATTCTTATCCTCAGAAGTGTGAGGCAGATGTGCTAAACAGTCGCTCACCGTGCTGCCACATCTATCTAAATTTTTCAAAAGGTTTTTAACGAAAAACGAAAACAAGAAAAGTAATAAAACATTTTTATTGGACAGCAGTAATTGAAGTCTCCAATGACTGACTGAAAAAAAACAAAAATTGATATACATGCTTTTCGTTGACTAGAAATGTTATGTTTACACTAGTGATGCAGCGAAATGAAAAGTTTTGACCGAAACCGAAACTGGGGGACCCTAGGCTGAAAACCGAAAGCCGAAACACTGGGAGAAATTACTAATCAATCAATCAAACTTTATTTGTAAGTGCTTTTCATACCAACAATGAAACACAAAGAGCTTTACATGAATTAAAATATAAAAATGTATCAAATCTGCCAATTATTAATTATAAAACTATGCCAATTATTTGTAAAATTGCATTTATGGCTGTGATTTGCAGAGCTGCCAACCTATTGAAATTCACTTCCATAACAGTTTGTCTGAATTTTCTACACCGCTTATCCTCACTAGGGTCGCGGGTACGCCGGAGCCTATCCCAGCTAACTGCGGGCGAGAGGCAGGCTACACCCTGAACTGGTTGCCAGGAAATCGCAGGGCATATAAAAACAAAGAACCATTCGCACTGAGATTCACACCTACGGGGAATTTAGAGTCTTCAATTAACCAACCATGCATGTTTTGGGGATGATTGAGGAAACCGGAGTACCTGGAGAAAACCTACGAAGGGACGGGGAGAACATGCAAACTCCACACAGGCAAGGCCAGATTAGAATTACGGTCCTAAGAAATGTGAGTCAGATGTACTAACCAGTCGTCCGCAGTGCCGCCCCTGAATTTCCATATTTTAAAAATGATGTCAAGAACATTACCGCAGGACAGTCATTGCATGAGTATAATATTATTACCTCACGCTGTGTCAACCGTCAAGACCTTCAAATTCCTGGGAATTACAGTCTCTCAGGACCTGAAGTGACCGATCAACATCAACTCTGTCCTCAAAAAGACCCAGCAGAGGATGTACTTCCTCAGAAGCCGCAGGAGCTGTTGAGGCAGTTCTACACAGCGGTCATTGAATCAGTCCTGTGTTCTTCCATCACAGTCTGGTTTGGTGCTGCTACAAAAAAGGACAAACTCCGACTGCAACGGACAATCAAAAGTGCTGACAAGATTGTGGGTCCTTGAGGACCTGCATGCTGCCAGAACTAAGACAAGAGTGTGCAAAATCCTCTTGGACCCTCCACATTCTGGTCACCAGCTCTTTCAGCTCCTTCCCTCAGGTAGACGCTACGGATCAATGCAAATTAGAACTAGCAGACATTCCAACAGCTTCTTCCCTCTTGCCATCAACTTCTTAAACAGTTAACTTACAATTCCATTGCAACATGCTGCCATTTTTTTTGTCTTGAGTTTATTGTCACATTTCTGTCGGGCCAATTATACTCATGCCAGAGTAGCATCTGCACCACTTGCACACTGACTGAGGAGTATCTGCAACATTTGCACAATCGACATTGTCCCGGACTATCACGCTACTTGTCACTTTAAACTGCATACACTCCTTGAAGTCTCGGCGCCCTTTGCACAATGGTCATTGCACTGGACTATTGCAATATTAGTCATTCGAACTGCTTTAAGTCCTAGAGGACTCTTTTTGCACAATAGTCAAAAAAATTGAAAATAAATTGTACCGGCATTACAAGATAACTAGCAACCCTTTATTGCTCAGTGACTGTTTTTCTCAATGTCTTTATGTCTCAAAAGTGTTCTCTGTCAATTGACTGTCTGTTGTCATACTAGAGTGGGTCCAACTACCGGAGACAAATTCCTTCTGTGTTTTTTAGACATTCTTGGCAAAATAAAGATGATTTTGATTCTTATTCTGATTCTAATGATTATTACTCTGTAATCGGTAATAAATTATGGCTTCAATATAATAAATATTTTAAAGTATTTATTGCATCAACCTTGTAATGCCGGACACCTTTGCAGCCAAATGTCTTCTCTTACATGCTCTTTTTGTATTTCCTGTATCCACTCTTGCTGCTAAAATTATGCAGATTTCCCCATTATGGGACTAATGAAGTTTATATTACAAATATTTATTATATTAATGTACTTCAAAATTATAGGTTAATTTTCTCAAGTGACGTAGCAGAGGTGACGTACTAATTCATTTCCGGTTTCTGGTCCCTGTTATGGCTGCCTAGCATAAATATTCCAGTATTTTCCTCGATAAACTAATTTGCCTGCTATTTTGCTCTTTAAAGTTGGCTAATCACCTAAATTATCTAAAATCTGGAGTTACATATTTTTCATTGACCAGCAGTGATATGTTTATTGTACAATGTTGTTTTTATATTGATGTCTGAAAAAAAGAATTTACAGAGTGGTATGTTGACTTACGATTTTAAATTGTTCTGGCACCTAGCTCGTTACTTAGTTTAGTCATACATTAAATCATTTTTCCCCATTGAAATGAATTGAAATGCCATTACTGTTATATCCATTCCAGCCGCACAAAAACACCACCATTTTTTTTAGGTTTTTTATAAAGAAAAATGTATTGTTTAAAAGCATAATACAACATAATGAAAGAGAATGGAAAGAAATAAGCTGGTTCTATCAAGTGCAATTACTGTATGCACTGTAGTCTTCACGTGTTGGATGTGTGCCTTTAAGGGGCGTGGCCTAGTGAGTGACATCACAATCAGGGCTGGTCTTAACAGCAGCTCTTTGCAAATGTTCTCATCTTGTATTTGTGTGTTTGACTGTTTGTCCCGTTCAATAAATGGCTGAAAGCGCATCAGCGACTGTGGCTCTCCTTGCAAACCTGCGAGGGCATCAGCGGCATGACAGTACCTTAATTGCTCCATTATGTTTTTTTCAACGTCACTCAAGCAGCAGTTCTATCTAGAGCTAGATCGTAACTCAAATCTTGGCTTGCAACACTAAGCAAGAAAAATCAACCAAGCGTCTGCTCATAACTCAACAAACTCATAAGTTGGGGCGCTCGTAGGTCAAGGTACCACTGTATTTCCTAATTTTATAACATTTGTATTTGTTTTCCCCTAAAATAAACTAAAAATATTTTTGTTAGTTTTATAATAAATTTGTTTAATAAATATATTTTTTGCAATGATGCAAATCACAGTATTGTCATGAAAAATAACTTCTCTTTTAGATTTGGAGATACATGCTTTTCATCAGACAGTGACATTTGTTCAATTTTGTATTCTATTTTTACCTCAAGCACAATGAAAATAATGTTATTTTTCAAGAATATTTTTTTAAAAAATTGGAGATACATGCTTTTTGTGGGACAGCGACAATACCCACACCTAAATGAATGATGTTCCAGAACTTGTTTGTGCTCCTCTTTTGTGTGTGTGTGGTTTATTTTTTTATTTTTTTCTGGGCTGTGTCTAAACTGAAGCTGTCAGTTCGTCGGCGTGTTTAACTTGGACTGCCGTCCGCTTCCTTTTGCATGTATCAATGCATGGCGTGACAAAACATTTCCGAGCCAACGATGAGATTGTCGGTCGTGCTAATAACGCCTCTGGCTGCTCTGTTTACAGGTGAGCGCGCCAACTCACCACCTCCTCCCTCTTCCTTCCCACACTTGTCTGTGTTTGAAGGCACATTTGGGTCAATTTAAAAAAAAAAATTAATAATAAAATCACTGCTTACTTAAAAACAAAACAGGTCCTGTCCGTCACTCTTGTTCTGGTTTTAAGTTAGTGGGCGCTTCCTTTTTTTTTTTTTTCTTTTTTTTTTTTGCTTATCTCATCTTGCGTGACAGTCCAGAGCGTTTTAGCTATCACAGTGACAAGTAGCGTGCGACTTTACCTCCCAGCTCCTGGTTAGCGTGAGAGCTAAGGGCTGAAAGCCAGGTTTTTCCAGTTTTTCTATTCAGTTTTTTTTTTGTTCTCACTTCATTTCGCTTTGTTTGCATGCTTACATTTATGTAAACTAGTAGTAGGTCACATGGATTGACACGACGGTGGCAATCGTGGTAGAACCGGAAGCTAATTTTTTGTCTCTTTCAACTAGAACTGGGTAACATGGCTAGAAAATAAATCTCTGATTTATTTTACAAGAACACGATTTCCAATTTAATGTATTTTTCGATGAGGACACTGATATTACTTATAATAATGTTTTTTGATATAATGATATTATTCATGATAATGTGAAAATAAGTGAAAGTGAAAAGTGCTACCTCTTAAAATTGAACTCCCTCCATATCGCTCATGGTCTTGTCTTATGTAAAGTTGTACAAGTGAGGCAACGTGACCTTAGCAAAATACATTTGGACTGGAAGCACGTTCCTCGGGTCAAAGGTTTCCAGCATGTGTCTAAATCTCTGCTTTTGTAACGTATAAATAGGCACCATGTCTTTGGCAATGTGCAGTGCAAATGACTCCGAGATTGCCTCCATTCTTATCATGTGGAAGACAATGTGAAGATAATTTTTTCTCTTTCCTAGCGGGAATCAACCTCGCTCGCTCCTTTTTTTTTTAAAGTACCGGTAGTCGCTAGATGGGTCAATAAAGTCGCAACTTGGCATCACTGACTGTGCTTATGTAAACTATCTCTTCTCTGTCCGCAGCCAAGCTATTCGTGTAAGCAGTGAATGTCACCAGGAACGCGTTTTGGACTAGGGAAGTTGCAAAAAAAAAGTCTATTCTCTTAAGATTATGAACTTCCCCCCCCCAAAATATACCTATTTTTATATTACATACGAAAAATATAACTTCATTTTTGTGTGATTATGGCTTTTTTGATAACGGAATACAATTTATTCCTGCAAAATGATGGCTTTTTCCTCTTGGAAAAAAAATACATCCTTATTCCGCTAGAAATTCTGAAAAAAAAACAAAAAAACAAGTCTCTACTCTCGTAAGGTTATGATTTTTTCCAAGAATATGAGTTTGTTCCTAATATTGTCTGGGCTGCTCAGTGCAACATGACTAAAGAGACAAGTCGACACTGATAAGAAAGGAAGAACACAATGCTGTTAGCACTTTTTTTTCTCTGAATGTGAGGCTTGAAAGACCAAATTTGAAAAAAAACTTAACTGTGATTACTCCCATTTTGTATGAGTTGACTTATTTTTTTAGACTTTTACAACAGTTAATAATTTTAAAAGGTGAAGTAAAACAATGCCTTTCCTCTTAAAGATTTTATGATTGCCACAGTTAGACCCCGATTATTTTGGTTTCTGTTATTTTCTATGGCAGAATTTTATTCTAAAGCCAAACAACAGTTTCAACTGTGTATATATCAAACGCCATGACAACATGGACTCTATGAAGTAGGGTTACTTTGGTTACTATTTACCGCAAGGATGACTTTGGACTCTTTCTTTTGGAACCTGCGTGCCTTGGATAACCTAACACACATGCGCGAAAAGTGTGTGGCACGCCACCGCAGGTCCTAATTTTGCATGATGCATTTCAGTGTGAGAAAGGTGAAGAGGTGGCGAGGCGACGGATTGCATAACTGACACGCTCTGCCGATGTTTAGACACGCCCCCGTTCGCAACATGAATTCATATTTATACTGACTCGGTGGAACAAAATCACAGTACAAAACATTCAATGTGCTGCCATTAAATTATTCAAAGCAAATAGCTTAATAATAAATTTAATAAATACATTTTTTAAAATAAATTTTCCCGAACCACTTAAATAAAAGTTAAACCTAGCTATATTTCACCTTCAAAAACATTTGTCATCTTTTTCATATTGACAGACAGACATAAACAGTGAATGTAAAAAGTCTTCACACCCCTGTTCAAATGGCAGGATTTTGTGAGATAGAAAAATGAGATCAAGATAAATGTTTTCAAAAATTGTTCCACCATTAATATGACCTATAACATATAACCAAAAAAAATTAATCCTTTTGAGGGGGAAAGTTAAAACAATAATGTGGTTGCACAAGTGTGCACACCCTCGAATAACTGGCGATGGGACTGTGTATTCAGAATTAACCAATCACATTCAAACGCAGGTTAAATAGGAGTCAGCACACACCTGCCACCATTTAAAGTTCCTCTGATTAACCCCAAATACGTAATGTTCAGATTTTCTAGTATGCATTTGCATTTATTTTCAATAGGGTAAAATAACTGCAGGTACGAAAAGGAATTTAAAGACTAAATAAAGTACTCATCAAAATTAACTCAAACTGGAAAATTATATATTAAACATATATAAAATTAAATAATAATAATAATAAGTATTATTATTATTATTATTATATCATGACTATCAAGGCAACCTGAAGCAAAATGTGCTGCCAGTGTTAAAGAGCTTGGCCTTGGTTATAGTCTGGGACTGCTCTGTTACACCTGGCACAGGGTTATTTTTGAATACTGTACATGCTGGATACAATGAAATATCCCGACTATCAAGGCATTCTGGCGGGTAGTGTGCGGCCCGATGTCAAAAAAGCTTGGTCTCAGTTATGCTCTGGGGTTGCTTTGTTACATTGGTCACAGGCTGTCTTGAATAGGTGCTGGAGACAATAAAATATCCAGAATATCAAGGAAAACTGGAGTGAAATGTGCTGCCCAGTGTCAGAAAGACTGTTCTCAGAAACAGGTCATGGTTCCTCCAATGGGATAGTCTTAAAAACACGCAGCTCTGTACCATCTTTTTTCCAGGCCAGTTTCATTAATTGAATCAAATAATAATCAAATAATTCTATGAGATGCCTGTGTATATTGTCATTCATCCGCATCATTTCATTCTCAGGGCATTGAATCGATCGCAACTGGGCTGTTCTGGTTGTCTTAAAAGATGTTTTGCCTCTCATCCGAGCAGGCTTCATCAATTCATGCTCATAGGCTAAGATGGATAGCTTGAGCCTGCGTTTTTGAGACTATCCTGTTGGACGAACCATGACCTGTTGGCATGGAAACCCAATTTTGTTGGACCTAAAAAAATGTAGTGTCTGATTTTTATTAGTTCATTTTCAGCAAATTTGTATTTATTAATAATTTTGTCATTTGTGTCAGTTTGTCTGGCGTTTTCTTTTCAAACAAAAGGGTCTGAACAAAAAAGTGAAGTATTTACCCCATTTTCAAATTCTTCATGTGTATTTATTTATTTATTTAGTTTTGCAGTTTCCCCACTTTAATGATTAAGATCATCAAACGAATGTAAATATCAGACAAAGATAACCCAAGTAAAGAAAAAAATGCCATTTTTAAAAAGGGATTTTATTTATTGAGGGGAAACAAATATTCAAAGCTGTGTGAAAACGTAATGGCCCCCTAAACCTACTAACTGGTTACTGAAATCAAGCATTTTCTATAACTGGCAATGAGGCTTTCACATCACTGTGGAGATATTTTGGCCCTATCTTCCTTGCAGAATTGTTTTAATTCAGCAACATTGGAGGGTTTTCAAGCATGAACGGCCTATTTAAGGTCATGCCATTGCATTTCAATCAGATTTAAGTCCAGGCTACTCTAAATCCTTCATTTTCTTTCTTTTTAAGACATTCAGAAGTTGACTTGTGTTTTGGATCTATGTCCTGCTGCAGAACCCAATTGCACTTCAGCTTGAGGTCACAAACTGATGGATGAACATTCTCCTTCACAGGGTCCCGACACATTTGAGACTTTGTATTTCCATACTTTTCCCAGACCCTAATTTCCAGATTTCTTGGTAAAAAAAAAAAAAATATACAAATGATTTTTGACTTTTGAGTAAATAGATGTGTATCATTCTAATTCTTTATACGACATTTTGTCGTATTATGCTGGAGATGTCAAACGATTTCACACAGTCTGCATTTAGGCTTTCTTTTTACATTTGGAAGTTATGAGCCAGTTGTCAGCAAATTTACATCTACCCATTAGGAGTTATGTCCATGGTCATACACAATCGGACGCATATAAATCCGGGTTAATGCCCGATGAGGTGTACAATGTATCATATCGGGGATTAATGGATGATGTGGCGGCGTAAACCGACGCGCAGTGCAGTCCATTAATCCCTGATAATTGTACACCTCGAAGAGCATTAACCCGCTTAAACCATTGTCACTTGCCAATGAAAATAATTATATTATAATTAATATAAAAACAATTATATATAATTAATAAACAGTGGGGAAACTATGCCAAAAAATAAGAATTTGAGAAGGGGACAAATACCTTTTTATAATTTTATATTTTTATAGCTTCTGATGACACTGCATCAGTGCCGATCGAGTGTGCACGCAATCGTTGCTTCCCATGGCTGTCACCTTATTCTTCATCCTGTTTACTCTGTAATTAATGCACCGCCATATGTAAACAGCACCTCTCAAGAAGCAGGAACTTACTGCACTGACATCGAGCTGGAATCTTTGCCAGTAAATAGATACATCAACCATAAGAGTAGAGAAGTTTAGAAAAAAAGACACGTGAAATAGAAGTTTTACATTCACGCAATCTTTACCTCATTTGCACATAACATTTTTCATTCGGTTGTATTTCCAGTACTGCAATTGACGCAAAACAATTGCAATACAAACCAACATTTTACATTATATTACATATATTACATATTATATTATATTACTGCAAAAATCTAGGTTTTGCTGTTGTGTCTTAATTCCTAGGTGTGTAGCTATTCTTTAAGGATGTTCCCATTAAGATTTTGGTGAGAATACACTTGAAGGATGTCATCAAATGTAAAAAGAACAATAAAAATGCAACATGTAAATCAATCATTATGAACGGAAAAAAATAATCAGAAATTTACAAGAAATTACTAGAAAAAAAGCTTTTTAAAACAAAATAAAGTCATGAACAAGTGACACAAATGAAAACGCAGCTATTTTGTACAAGTAAAAAGTTGTTTTTTAATGTACATTACAGGAAAAGTATATATATAGTCTCAGTATAGTAGATGGCACACCAGAGAAGATGACAATTAAGTGTCCCCTGATAACCCAGTGCCATGTCCTGCTGGGTCTTCTTTACACTGGCTCCAGTGGCAGCGCCATATGCAATGCATGCCTGTGAAAGTCCATCTTGGCCCACATCCAACCATCACGTGTGAGCTGTCAGCTCCCGTTATGCTTGAGAGATTGCTTCCAAGATCAAGTTTATTTTAGCGCTGCTGCATACTCACGGCTACACGCTGCAGCTCGCTGATGGATATGTTTGTTTTCGAACATTTTGAATGCTGGGGTCAGCGTAAAAATCAAGGATGACTCATTGTCAGCTTCACTGTTATGGGTCTGATGTGACATATTGACAAAAGGAATGGGGAACTAATTTCAATGTCAGTGTCGTCCAACAATTATTTGATGCACCAGACGCTGGTACTGAGGTCATTCAATTATCTGATGGTGGAATGCCGTGTCACTGTGCGAAAATGCACACAGTTGTGGCAATATTTCGCCTTTTCTGAGTTGTGTGTAAAAGGCTTCGTTCTAGATCTACTGTTGTGGCTCTGATACATCCTTTTTTGCGGGTCCTCTGTATAAATGAGGTTAAAGACAATTGTTTTCAATAGCCCCTTCCACACAGGCTGCTAAAGGAACGACTTACAGTATTTGTGGGTTGGGGTGTCACACAAATGCCGAAATATCCCACCTTTGCTGGCTTCTGCGTGAAAGGCAAAGGCATCGTATTGCCAGAGCTGCTGTTATGGCTCTGATGTGGCTATTTAGTGGGATCACTTTGTGAGAGCCAATAAAAAAAACCAGGGCTTCCACTGCCGCCAAAATCACTACGGGGTCCGCGGCGTTGTTTTGTTGAGTTTACAGGAGCGTGATACACGCATTGCACTCGATAACGTGCTTCATCGTCAGGTGATTTTACATGGATATGCCTGTCTTTGTTCAAACATCTTTCATACATTTTTTGCAGACTACGGTTGTTTCCAATCGACACGTTACGTGCCTTTTTTGGGACGATTTCTGGCTCACTAGTCACTAGCATCTTCTCTTCTCCTCCATATTGTCTCCACGCAACAAAACGTTTCGTGGGGCAACGACATCTCGCGGGTAGCGAAAATTATATATATATATATATATATATATATATATATATATATATAATATCATCCCAAGCCTCTGTTCTGTATAAACAGCAAAGACATTGAATGGGACGAAGAATATTGGGTTCTGTGTAAAAGGCAAAGGGGGATACAGTAAACCCCCACATATTTATGGTTCACTATTCATGAATTCACCTATTCGCGTTTGTTTGTATATTTTTTTGTTTTTTTGTTCTCTCTGAAACGCCCTAAGATGCTTCCAAATGCCCTGTCTAAATAAGAAAGTAGAAGTGTAATATCTGTCAAGGAAGTACACTATGTTGAAGTGTTACATCTTGAATACCGCTGATATTAAAGCTGTACTTCAGTAGAACTTTTTAAAACTCAACTTATTTTTACACATTGGCATATAGTTCAAATGCATGCCGGCCTGTTTTACTTCCGCTTCTCCTCTCTTCTCCCCCCTTCTCTCCTGCTCAGAGAGGGGGCCAGGTGGCGATGACCAAATCAGAGGCTGTTGCTGTCTGGATTCTGCACTGCCCAACTGAGACATGATCTGAGGTGGACCACTTCCCCGGAGGGGTTGCTGTGGAGGACTCTGATCCCAACAACTTGGCCAGCCTAGTCATCCTGAAAGGGGTTCCTGCAATCTGCAGTGCCTTCTCAAGTGACATGTTTCAATCAACTCCTGACAAGTTCAAGTCTGCTTTGTGGAAATGGCTTGGCTGAAAGCTGGCCTCCCTTGTGTGGAGTTTGCATGTTCTCCCCATGCCTGTGTTGGTTTTCTCTGGGTACTCCAGTTTCCTCCCACATGCCAAAAACATGCATGGTGGGTTAATCGAAAACTCTAAATTGCCTGTAGGTGTGAACGTGAGTGTGAATGGTTATTTGTCTATATGTGCCCTGCAATTGGCTGGTGACCAGTTCAGGGTGTACCCCGCCTCTCACCCAGATTCAGCTGGGATAGGCTCCAGCACGGCCGCGACCCTTGTGAGGATAAGAGGTATAGAAAATGGATGGATGGATGGATAGAGTTTGAAATTATATTTAACTGTTTTGGGATTATTGTTTGTGGTATATTTAGTGTTTAAACTTTTAATAAAGGCAACTATAAATAGTTTTGGGGGGGGCTCAGTTAGTAGGGCACTTCTCTTGGGGCTCAGATGCACTTATTTTGTGAGATCTCTATGAAAATGGCAAAAAAACAACAACAACACTTTAATCCTCTAGTTTGGTGTTGAACTGTAAACAAAACATTGGTGTCATGACACCTGTCGTAATACTTGAGCAGCAAGTAGGGCACACAAGCACAACTCCCACTTCCTCCCAGCCTGACACTCCAGGCACCCGTTTGCATGACAAGAAGCACTTGACTCTTCCTGTCACGCCCTCAAATGTCTTTAAAACAATAGTGGCAGGGAACAGGGTCAAGACGAGGGGCCGCGTGTGCTCATGTAATTGTCTTGTGCGTGTTTGCGTGATGCTTGTGAGCATGACAATGGTGATGGTGTGCGCACACAATCGGCAAGGCCATCAGGTTCTTGGCGAGTGGGCTGAGAGGACCACGGGGGGCCATTAAGGACTCAACAGGCTCCCGGCAGCTTTAGTTATCAAAGACATCCTGAGCCAGGCAGTTCCCGCAGCTTGACTTTCATTACTCTGCTAATGTGCCACTAACAGGGCAGCACGGGGGATTAGTGGGGGGGCTCTTTAAAAGGTCGCCAGTTTAGAGAGAGATAAAATGGTGTCATTCATAAAACTCAGGGGTAGGTTCCTTGTGTAATATAATCTATTTTTGGAAGATGTGTGAGAACCAGGTAGGTGGATAATTGAAAACCGCAAGATAGATTGCATCTCAATTCTTTCCTCTAAAGTCAAAAGTGTGGGTCAACTGTTTTTTTAAAACCTTTCCATAGCCAGTATATACTCACAAAATTTTGGAATTGACTAGGGGTGGCAGGGGGAAAAGAGAAAATATACTGTACATGGCAATATTTGTTAGCACAAGTGTGCTTTAATAGTTCTGAAGCAAACCTCCTGTTGCAACAAGTGAACAGCCATCGTTGCTATTCAGTAGCATCACCTGGGAATAGAAAGAAAACCAAAAAACACTGTACCATGCAACTTTACATAAGGGGCCAAAGCTGATTTGATCTTAGGTTATAGGCTAAAAATATTATTTTCGAAAGGTATTCATTAAATTGCTATTGTGGTTGTAATTAGTTCACTAATATACGACCAGGATTTTGCTAAAACTAAACACAACAAAATAACAGTTGTTGTTGGCTTGCCGTTTGTTAGTTGGTCGGTCAGTTGGTTGGTAAGTTACTTCGCAGGTTTACGCAAAAACTATTACACCACCTAAAACCCGTTTCTGTTTTGGTCACCGTGAGTTAGGTATTTAGTTTGTCAGCAGGATTATGGAAAAACTACAACTATCAAAACATTTGGAAAACCTGTTTTAATCCCTGTTGTTATGTCAATCAGCCAGATAGTTAGCAAGATTATGACTGTAAATCTCCATAACAGTTGTTTTTTTATTTCCATTGGTTGGTTGGTCAACAGGATTACGCAAAAAATATAACACCACCAACAAGCTGTTTGCACTTTGATCGCAGTTTGTTAGCTGGATTATGCAAAAACAACAAGTATAAAAAATATGCAAAATGTGTTTTGATCAGTCATTCAGTTAGTTACATGGTTAGCAGGCTTACGGAAAAGCTGCATAACAATGATACTACATAAAAGTTGTTTTTATCATCCCTACTTAGTTAGCTAGTTCGTTCCTTCAGTTTTTACTTTTTAGTTATCAGATAAGTAGTAGAAAGTATACACTCCATATTATGACAATGAACAACTAGTTAGTTAACAGGATTATGCAAAAAAAAAAAAAAAAACCTCCATTGCTGTTAAAATGTTTTGATTGCTCTTGGTTGTTTTGTTATTAAGTTAGTTAAAACCACATAAAATTTGTGTTTTCATCATCCTTAGTTCATTAATTAGTTAGATAATTTGTTTATTCGTGTGTTAAATTTTGGCTGTTACAGAGTGCTTGTATCTGGGCCAAGTGGAGAGATGACTAAACTAAAATGTTAGTTAATTGGCAAGATTATGCTTAAAATAGATACAGTAACTACAGAAGTGCCTCACAGATATTGGTTAATTACTGACCTACCAGATCCAGCAGATGGAGCTGCGGTGGTTTAAAAAAAAAACAATAAAAAGGTTGCTGTGTGTGTAGCCACTTTGTATGTATTATTGCCACCGCGAACTGGAGTATCACATGGCATTCTACGAATTTTCAGTCATCAATGCTTGGCCCTGCCACAGGTCTGTGCTTGAAAGTGTGCCAATCTAGTTGTCTTTTTAAAAATATCTCAATAAAAAAGCTAAATAGGGGTCAATATCATAAGATAAATCCCTTGAAAGCCTTCCCTGTTCTGCTGCTTGAACCTTTGCTGCCACATCCCGCAGTCGCGGGGTCAAGCGCTGTGGTCAACGATACTTCAAGACATCGATGGGGAAACAGTTTGATCCCTCCCTGTTTGGGCAGCTGGAGTTCAGGATATACTGTAAGTCATTCATGAGCCTGCTGGGTCTCTGACATGCAAGCGGCTAACGTCTTGACATTAGCATCAAGCCTTATTTGGCTATTTGTGTCTGTACAAGCAGAAGCGTATTCGGATAGCACAGGTTGCTGCGGCTCTCGGCATTCTAGCCATTGCGTGACTTCTCAAGCACCTCAAAGCTGCACGGAGTAACAGTGGACCCCCGGAACGCGACCATAACTCTTTGACTTCCAATTCAATTTAATTTAATTTATTAATTAATTTAATTCAATCTAAATTTCCCTTGTCATTCAATTGTCATGAATGCATCCAAGCTATCCTTGGACCCTTGACTTGGTCTCAGCTCCCCAAAGTCTTGATTTTGACTAAGGGCCCATCCCAATTCTACTACTTAAGGCCTTTTTATACTCCTGCACTCGCGCGGCCGTCAATGCCCGCATTGCATCACGTGACAGACGAATTGGCCCGCGCGGCCCGTCTGCTTAGGTTGACGCGCACAAAAATTGTTGCTGCGCATAGAACGCCACGGCGATCATCTCTCGTGATTGGTCCGTTTTAATCGCATGCTGTGATGACTAAGAACCAAGGGGCACGCTGAGTACATCATCACAGCATGTGACTAAAACGGACCAATCACGAGAGATGATCTCTGCGGCGTTCGACACGCAGCAACAATTTTTGACGTGTGCACATCAAGCTACACAGAATGGCCGCGCGGGGCAATTCGTCGGTCACGTGATGCAATGCAGGCGTTGTCGGGCACGCGACCGCGGGAGTATAAAGAGGCCTTTACCCTTCATCTTACCCTTTCCCCTTAGCCCTTTGTTTAGAGGTCCAAGATGAAAGGATAAATGGCCGTAGGAATTTGGACGAAATGTAAACACCTCCTGCTGGCTGTGTCGTAGGCAACATGACAATTGTTTACATTTGCAAGATGCTATCTTGTGTCAAATAAATGTTACGATTTTAAATTACTTTTTTACTTAAATGTGTCTGTTTATGCAGTTTCTAAAGGTGAAAATTGTTTATAATAAATGTCTCCTACCACGTGACAGGGTGCATACATTTCTATATTTCATCTTTATCTACTCTAGAAACAAATTTTTATAGAAGGAACATATTTTGACTTTATGGCCTAACGTCAGCCAATAAATAACACCAATAACAACCATCACAAAATCCATAACCAACCAATTGTAAATGCATACAAAAAAGAAAATATCTTAAACAGAATTAAATACAAAATAACTTTATTGTGCGGCACGGTGGGCGACTGGTTAGAGCGTCTGCCTCACAGTTCTGAGGAGTGGGGTTCAATCCCTGGCCCCGCTTGTGTGGAATTTGCATGTTCTAGGCTCCAGCACCCCCTAGTGAAGAGAAGCGGCTCAGAAAATGGATGGATGGATGGATGGATGGATGGATAACTTTATTGTCACTTTAACAGGAACAATGTATGTCAGTTAGGCATGTAACAATTTGCAACATTGAGGTAAAACATAAGCATACAATTATCAAAAAGACACACTTATTTACAGAACATACAGTTAACGACATTTTTTTTATGCCTCGGTCTCATGGTTTTTGTTCATATTCCTCTAAACTGCTAACTGCGTCACGACAATGAACTGCTACATTACATGAGTGATTATAGGCTACAGCTTAACTATATGTACGTATATATATATATGTGACAGTATATTTAGAAGTGACATTACTAGCTGCGTAGCTTCTGAATGCGACTTAGCTGTTTAATAATTCTTTGTAATCGTTCATAAAATGCAGTACATTGTAGTAAAGTCCGTTTGTCAATTTGTCACCGTAGTCTGACGGTAGACTAACGATGTGTGAGCTCCTCATAACGAGACGTTTACCAACAATTCCCAAAACATATTTATGTTGATTAAAAACATGACTGTCATTAGTATGTATGTGAATAATTATCCTCCCTTACATTTATGTACTTCCTTGTCTGTTCCGCCATCTTGTCAGGAAACTCTTCACCTGTCAGTGGGGGTGGAGTCCTATAGCCATCGCTTTCAAGTGGCTATACAGCCCTTCGTCTTAGCCATTCCCATAGGAATTGGGATACCCCTTCATTCTCGCGCACGTGCAAAACCAAGGACGAAGACGAAGGGGAAGGGCTAAGGGATAGAATTGGGATTGGTCCGTATTCTCAACTCCTTAAAATCTTGACTTGGTCTTGACTCCACAAAGTCCTGAACTTGTCTTGGTCTAAGAAATTCAAAGTCTTAGTTGTAACTTGGTCCAAGCTCCTCAAAGTCTTGGTTTTGACTTGGTCTTTACGCCACAAATTATTGGTTTTGATTAGGTCTCAAATACTCAAAAGTCTTGGTCTTGACTTTGTCTCCACTCCTCAAAGTCTAAATTTTGACTTTTCAAAGTCTGGACCGTTACTTGGTCTCAACTCCTGAAAGTCTTGACTTGGTCTTGACTCTTCAAAATGTTGGTTTTGACTTCACCTCAAATTCTCAAAGTCTTGGTCTTGACTTGGCCTTAACTTCTCAAAGTCCTGCCCTGGACTTGGTCTTAAATCCTCAAAGTCTTGGTCTTGACTTTTCAAAGTTTCTGTTTTTATGATTTCCTTTCCACTTCACTTGGGTTTGTGGACAAAAGTAATACTTTTGGATAACATCACATCTGAAAATAAAGTTGAAGGGCTCTATTTTCCTAACTAGTGCAAGTCCGGCGCGGCGCATGCCGTAACTCTGCGAGGGGACAGGTTAGACAGCGTTATCGTAATCACGCAGATACGTGCAGTCGGCGCATTTAACAAAAGGGGCTGTCTGCGCTGGTGGGCGTGAACACAGCCGACTTTAGTCGCCACCAATCAAAGCAGCTTATTTAATTCATTCTCTTTAATAAGTGAGGCACAATCATAGGCTCACATGCATGGAGAGAGCGATCTGGAGCATTGTCACTTGGCAAAAGACAACATGAAATACAGTACGAGTTGGTTGCAGGCGACTTAAAAATGTTTGCGGCCCTCATGAATCCATCAATGTTCCCCCGCCCCTCCCACTGTGTGTCTGCGGACCTCATTGATCTGTACCCCCTCAACGATTGTTACTTTCCAGATCCCAACCCCCACCACCCCTCCCTCCACCCCACCCACCCCCATAGCGACATGCCGGCCGGTACGTGGATTTAAAAAATATTGATGATAATAATAAAAATCCATTCTATGAATTGATCTTTACAATTATTAAGAGGTTCGGATGCCCACTGTTGAAATAAATCTGTCATCCACCACACGTCCGAGGAGCTCGCGTGTCTGTCTGCAGGCATATAGACCAATCAGATTCACCAAAATCGCATTACATCCCCTGCGCCACAACTTAGACGTGGTAGGAGCAGGGATACGTTTAGATGGACTTTCTGTACACCAAAATCTTACTCAGCCAAGCGCATCTCCAAGGGCATACCCTCGCTGCGCCAACACCGTCCAACTTGTCGCAGACGTCTGGATGCCGAAGGATAAGCTTTCGCTGTGCCAACACTGCCCATCTTGATGCAGACTGGTCTGCAAAGACGCGCAGCAAGCCTTGCGCTTGCACGAAAATCAAGATGCACACCATTTGTGCTCTGGGGCACGATGCACAGCTTACAAATATAGAGCCCAAAGACCTCGTTTTTACTAAGCTGAGAGAACATTACCATTGAGGGAGTGCCCTGAGTCTGTGGGTCAGACCCGTGCCACTATGTTTCCCCAGTGTTTAGTCATCCATAAGCAGGTGTCTATTTGCTTTTCTTTTTTTAGCACTCTAACCTCAGCAAACATCCAGTGTGTGGGTACTGGGGGAGTTGGGTTCTGGCCATGTGAAGCCCCTTTGGAAGTGGTCAAGTGGCTTGACGTTGTGTGTGAGTCCTTCTAGCGAATGGGCGTCTCAATCAGGCCTAACTTGTGTGTGTTACATTTTTGTAAAAGCCGCCGAGCTTGCCTTTCGTTGAGCAGATTCCAATGACAAGCAGGAGAAGGAATAGTGGTCTTGACCTGGTCTCGTTTTGGTCGTGACTTGTTCTCGACTAGTCCAAGTCTTGGGCTTGATAGTCTAAACTCCTCAAAGACTCGGGGCTCTATTTTCGTGACTGGCGTAAATCTGGCACGACGCGTGGCTTAACACTGCGTGGAGGCAACTTAGATCCAATGTTGGTAATTTTGTGGGCCAGCACGTCGTAGCACATTTAAAAAAGGGACATCTGTGCTGCTGTGGGCATGATCACAGTCGACTTCAGTCCTGTCCAATTATGTCTCGTTCCCTTTAAATGCGATGCACTAGTAGCACACTGAGAGTCTTTGACATGGCGGAAGAAGAAACTGATTTGCTTGAGTCCAGAAGGTGGAAACATGCTAAGTGCACTTATACAGAACTGCAAGCAGACATCCACAGGCAGATGATAAAGGAGATCACGAATATATGGGCCTTGAAGTGACTCCCCCCACCCTTGATTGTTCGTGTGCCCCCTCCATGCCGACCGGGGGGATGAGTTAAAAAATAAAAAATAAATAATGATAATAATAATGCATTCAATGAATTAATTTTTACAATGATCACTGCTATTTCCATATTTATAAATACATTACATTTGACATCCACCACACATATCCAAGAAGCTCAGAACATGTCTGCCTGCACCCCAATCATATTCACCAGCAGTCTACCTTCTGTGCCGGACTTAGACGTGGCCCCAGCTGGTGTAACTTTAGACTGACTTTCTGCGAACCAAATTGTCACACCGCCGGGCGCATCTCCAAGGGCACACCCTCGCTATGCTGAAAGTCCAAACTTGGCGCAGACCGGTCTGCCAAATTGGCAAACACTCGCAGCGAGCCTTGCACTTGAACAAATATCAAGAAACGTCAGTTATTGCACTCCGCCACAGTTGAGCTATCTACGAAAATAGAGCCCTTTGGTCTTAACTTTGTCTTGAATCCTCCAAGACATCCTCACATCAACAGGCCAGACGTTTTATTGCTCCCAAAGTTGATAGAGTAGGTTGCTAAGCTTAACGGCAGGAACAGTGACAAATAAGTGGACAATGACGCAAGTGGCTTCCATCAACAAAAACAAAATAGACAGAAGATTGGACTACAAAAGCCAGAGGTGTACAGTCAGGGCCTGCAAGGCCTTCTTTGTTGGGCTAAACACTATGAGAAGCACGGACTTACATTTAAAACTTACAACTTTACAATTTACATTTACAATTTACAACTTGATTGTATTCCAGTGGAACCTCGATATAACGGACTAATAGGGATGGGGGGTGGGGGGTCGTCCGATATAGCCAATTGTCCATTACATTGAATTTTTGAGGCCATATGCACCCATATTACTGTACAGTACAAAATTATTGTTTTGTTGGGGTTTTTTGTGGCCAGTAGAGAACAAAGTTATTGTTAAAAAAAAAAAAAAAAAGCTTTTAAATGTTTTACAGTTTCACATTTTATACAAACTTCGCCGATGTGCTTGGTCATGGTGACATTATTGACGTACAGTACTCATCATAAGCGAGTCACTTTCATGAGACGCGGAGAATTAGTGGGCTTCTTAGTTCCAAATCCGTTACCAAAGGCGAACGGCTTGCCAAAAAAAACAAAAAAAACTGTTACTGTACCAAAAATAGCATGTTCCGGCAATGACTCCACAGACTTGTGTTTTGTATTCCTCAGAGTTAACACCGCAGTCATGCCGCTCTCTCTGCGCTGTGCTCTTTGTACAATAGACAAAAGATAAAACCATCGTCACATAGCCGACACGTCAATGCCCCACATTCAACATGCCCGCCACGTAACTGAGAAGATTGAGTTGTCTGTGACTTCATACATCAGTCCCATTCTCTGGCTGCATTATGCCACAGCGCCAGTAAACAACAGCGGCCAATTCTGGAACTAACAGTCTTTGTCAGCGCCAGTTTAAGTGACGAATGGAAATTATTTTTGGACACATTGTTCAGTCCCGACGGTCCGTTTTATCCAATATCCGTTATATCGGGGTCCATTTTATTGAGGTTCCACAGTATACTTTATTTCCAACTTTTTATTGTCTTCATTTCATAGCATGTGTCTTGGTTACCCAACTTCCAGTAGTGTATACGTGAGATTTTTTTCTCCAATCAGATTTCAGCTTCTATGTCTTGCCATGTCAATGTAATCTGCCGAGGGCCTTTACAATCCTGCGTGCTTGCATATGACGCATACACACTATTAGCAACGGCTGTTTTTCTTTTAACC
The DNA here is from genome assembly GCF_024500385.1 of Phyllopteryx taeniolatus. NCBI lineage: Eukaryota > Metazoa > Chordata > Actinopteri > Syngnathiformes > Syngnathidae > Phyllopteryx > Phyllopteryx taeniolatus. The sequence goes on from NC_084503.1 coordinate 24,574,948, forward strand.
AATCAGATTTCAGATTCACCACTCTTCGCCTTTGCAAAGGCTTACAGAGACCTTGGCCTTTTTCGTTCTCTGGTTGGTTGTTTAGAGATACAGTAACTAGTCTTGCGATGTGCAGGTGACCGCAGAGGACGAATATTCAACATTATTAAGAATTCATTTTCTGGTGAGTATGATGTATTTTAGTTCATGTTTTTTATGTTTTAGTCACGTTATTTTGACGTTTGGAGGTGATGTATTGGAAGATCAAGATTTAACTGTGGTTCTTGCTTTATTAATAATGGTATTCATTCTCAGATACGCAAAATGTCTCTTTCTCTCTGTAATGCCATGCATAGCCTATTGCATTTTTTAATATTATTTTGTAAAATTGTGATTTGATAGCGGTGGTATTAAGAGGTGCATTAGGTCACTAAGTTTTCATTGAAGGCCCAGATCAAAATGAACCACCTGCCACTGCTAAAGCACATAGACAAATGCTGTCCTCTAGTGGATAAACTATAACATAACCCCATTGACTGGAAATGCATGCTTTTGTGTCCCTGAAAATAGCGCTACTTTAAATAAAATGACTGTAATTTCTAAACGCCAAATGTCATATTTATGTGAAACCTTTTAAGTTAGAAGTCTATCCTATTGATGGTGTTATTTAAAATCCTTTTGGGTGGTGTTTTGAAGGTGGCATCTTTCATTCTTGACAAAGGTTGACTTATTGGCCACCTAAAATCCGAATAAATAAATGTTTATATGTTGGTGTGTATAACTCATCTTGACTATGGGACAGAAACGGTTCATATTAACATGAGAATGTTAACTAAAAGGCATGGACAGGTCTCAAATCTGAGACAAAAATAATTTGCCAAATCTCTTCTGCTGCACACAACGATGCGGCCAAAACCCGACGGAACTCTTGCGCAGTGTGCGGGGTTCCGCAACTATTTTCACGAGTGGCCCATCACTTGTATCGACGTCCCAGATTACAGCCAATCAAAATGCACACACCGTAAACTTCCACACATGCTAAAATTACGTTTCCGGGTTTTAAGAGAGCCACCCCGCCGGTGGTAGCCTACTGTAGTGTTTTTCAAAGCGGAAAGCCCCACTAAAGATTTTCTGGCTACGTCCCTGACAGTCCGGTCCAATCGGGTGTGCAGCGGGCCAGAACTGTCCACTTGCGATCGATTCAATGCCCTGAGAATGACATGACAATATTAAAAGGAACAAACATGAAAAAATAATAATAATTTGATTTATAACGTGGTCATCGAGGGTATAAACAAACAAGCAATTTTAGGGTGTGCTTAAGAGCTATTTAGTATTTTAAATAATATTTGGGAATCACTTTTACAGCAATAACATATTTTTACTCAGGACAAAAGTCATTTACGTAAGTAGGGCATATTTTAATGCATTTTGGACATGTGTTATTTGAAATTTCATGGGGGAGGGGAGCAGAACATGTTTTTCAATTCTGGAATGACCCCTATACCTGGCTGATTATTTGCAGTAGAAGTAAAGTAACAAGTCGAGCATCGGTTGATTGTGGCAGCTGTTGGCGTTGGCCGCCATTTTGGCCGCTGGGTTGTGCTCGCCGACCGTGAAGCCCATGCAGCCGCTACTCGTCCCGCTGCGCATGCGCGGAGACCATTTCCTCTCGGCAAGCAGAAGGCCCCTCTCTCTTGTTGCCTTGCCACACACACACACAACAAATAAACACACATGATCTACAGGGCGCACACTAGCGTCAAGTCCACGCAGCGATTTTGGGATTGTCGACAATTCAAACCGCAGCAGCCGAACCTGGATGCCCCCCGCCGCAGTCCCCCCCATGGACCACCGTCGCTAGTTGTCGCAGCCCGCTTGGTCGATGCTTTTTCTCGGGGTGAGTTAGCCTCGCTGTCCCTGTGCGTGTGTCACTGTTTTTGTCTCGTTGTGTTTGATTTCTCTCGTCGTATAATTGGCACTAACGGGACAGCAAGAAAACCACTAGCTGACGCTTAGTTTGTATAAAACATCGTAATGTTGTGCTTTAAATGTTTTTTTTTTAATTATTATTATTAGCCACACATTGCTAACGCGTAACCAGTGCCAGCACGTACGTTACCGTTAGCCGCTGACCCAACACTAAATGTAATTGCATTAGCGGATACACACTCTCTCACTCATACACTCCACATAACACTATTTCCTAAAAATAATGCACTAAAACGAGAAGATTTTTGCGTTGGCGTTTGCTAACAACGCCCACTGCTAGTTTCGACCCGGAGGACACCGACCTAGCTGCGACCCTGGTTCCATAATCGGACGCTTCGCTAGCGGAAGGCTTTTGTGGTTTCCCACTGGTGCGTTTGTATAGAATGACCAAATATGGGTAGAAGCTGGGGGATGTCGCATTGTTTGAGGGAAGGCATTGTGCATAATGCAACCATTAACTAATATAGACGGACGCTTTTTTATTATTTTTGTACTTGCAACCAAATATTTTTGCAATCCAAGGATTAAGTGGGTATACGAGCACAATGAGAGGGTCCTGTCCGATAATGGACCTCTAGATACTACACACCTTATGTCATTGCTGAAACGCTACCCCCGAAGAAACTGTTGCGTATTTCCCAACATGTACAAATGATCTGATTGTTATTTTTTTTTCCAAACCTGCCATTTCAGGTATACTGTAGATGGTTACATTCGATGCTGTTGAATGTTTAGAGAACTTGATTGGCCTTGCCTGTCAGTCACTTCCCGTCCTGCCTGCGCTTTAAAGCAATGATACGTACACATACCTTTGCAAGCCGGGGCACGAACACGAAGGGCTTCTGCAGCCTTCTTAGCTCTAACCACAAGCGAGGAGGGGCAGTTGCGCCTCGCTCAACTCATTTTTGTAGCGTTAACTGTAACAAGTACGATGGTACACGAATAAAACACTTTTTGGGGTCGCTTAACGGCCGCGGCAGGTCCAGGAAGTGAATGTTGCGGTCAACATCTTTGTTGGTGCTTCTTTTTGTCAAACTGCACGAACAGAAGATCCAAATCATTAGTCCTCTGATCAAGAAAAGCTGCCTAACATTTCTGGTCAGGAATCCTTAAAAACCCGTGGCAACCAAATAAAACAGGAAGTAGCCAGGGAGCAAAATAAAAAGGAGTAACGGTTCTATACATCCTTTCTGGGAGCTTCGCTTGATAAATCAATGTCATCAATGATCACTGTTCCAAAAATGATTGGAAACATAGAGTTTATTTTTAGCTGTAACTTTGGGGTGTTACACCGTCATGGTTGTTTGCGGAAGTTCCTCACTCGACTACAAATGCTTTTATTGTCATTACGGGCACTTCCCCCTGGCTATGCTTATGCAAGTAGAAGCTGCTTGCTTGCCTGTCCAGTCCCCTAGCGCTGCCCCGAGTCATCATGTTTATAAAATCTGTACTTGTACTCTCAAAATTGGGGTTGAACTCCAGATTTTTCCGAACTTAACAGCCTCATCAACATTAGCTTCTGATGAGTGGCACATATTTGAATGTTCGGTTCAGTTGTCTTGACTGGGGGAGCTGGCTGTTTGTTTTTGGTGATCAGATGCGCACACGAATCAGCAATTGCAGTTTGTGGGCTTTGTGATTAAGTGCTGCCTCCAAGAGTTACTATGGGGGCTACGGCACACTTTTTCTCCCTCACGATGTCAGAAATAGCGACTCGCCTGGTCAGAGCGTCCTCGCTCGACTGCAGGTTGTCATGGTAACAAAAGCCACACTCAGCATTTTGTTGTGAATCATTTGCATGAGACAGAACAGCCCACCCAAAACTAAGTGATTTCTATCATAGTGTGACAACTGGGTATTCCTTTATACTTTGACCGAATAATGCCTCAGACCTTTCATGAAGACACCTAGGGACTGTTTTCAAAGTGGGGAAAAAATGCATTACAGACTTATGTCTAATTTAAAGCACTAAGACAGTTCACTTGTATTGCACTACCAGTGTTTCCCACAGGACCAGAATCTTTGTGGTGGTGGGGGTTTTCGGGTGAGTGGGTGAGAGTTAAACAAACACCAAATAACAAATTAAAAATGTTTCACTAAAAAATAAAATCACTTAAGTAGATAAATGGATAAATAAACGAATAGAATGAGATTCATATAAAATTAAAATCAAACACTTATAGGGCTCTACACAAACGTTTCCATTGGTACCACTGGATCATGTATGATGTGTAGTCTAACGTAATTTACATACTGTAGTTTTGTATATAATAAAGATTGACAGTGACTTGAGTTATAGCTGCAAAATATTTTATTGTGAATATGAAGTTTGTCTGCAACAAGCAGTGGCTGACCAGGGCTTGAGACTGAGACAAAATTGGTCGCATGAGACCTTTTTTTCAGCTTGTGCAATTTTAAATTTCATCTTGTCACATTTGCGCGAGTGCATGTTTTAATGGTTGAAAGTCACCTTTTTCCCCCCACTGCAATCTCCTCCTGATCGAGAGAGAGAGAGAGAGAGCGAGAGAGAGAGAGAGAGAGCGCGCTGTGACGCCGTCTCAATCATTCTTTTGAATTCCATTTGAGTTAAAAGTGACCCGCTGCAATATGATTGGCTGACTGCTGCAGCATAATTGACTACTTCTTACAGATAGGACACGCTATTACCACAGCAGCATCGCGTACATGCGCATCACATATGCACGTCACAGACAGGCTAGTATGCTGTTGTGTCTGGCCAGTGGCCACCACTTACCTATATTGATGCTGGCCCCCTACTTATTAATTTAAAATGACAAGTGTGAGCCTTCAACTCATCTGCACTGCCGGTGAGCAAGCCAGCTAGCCCGCACCTACATTGTACAGTCTGGTAAGCCGGTAAACTCCTCCCGCCGCAAGTCACCCACAGCTTTTCGTTTTGCACACAGCATTATCAGTGCAGCGACGTTCATCACAGGAATAAAACAAAAAGTTGTTTCCCTCATTGATGAAAGTATGTGTAAAGTAAATTTTAATAACTTTATGAAGCTAGCTCTGTCTGTCTGTCTGTCTAAATCCTGTTTATTATAGACATACGAAGATACTGGATGTGCAAAGTTTAAAAGCCCAGACTCCTTTAAAGAGGATTGTATAGGACAACAAACTATCGTTAAGATAAAGTGCAATAATTGCAATAGTAATGATTTATCCATGTTCTGTTTTGGACTATGATTTTAAATGGGTAGATTAGTTTGTTTTGCCAGTAAATAACAACAAACAAAATAGTGTGAATAATCATAAACGGTACTTTTATATGGTGGTGGTACACTTATGCAATCATTTCTAAATGTATGTCAATCATATGGTTGTGGTAATGGTCGAAATTAAGTGATTTTCCGAGGGGTAGAGGGTTAGGAGCCCTCACTATAAGAACTGATCCCTCTGAGTCGAACAAATGATATAATAAAAGTAAAGCCTTTGTTTTTTTGTTTAGTTTTTTTTAAATTTAATTGACGTTAATTTAAATTACAACTAAATACTATTGTTGGAACTTTTTCAAAATGATTTTAATGAAGAACTTATAGGTTTACAGTATGAGTCCCGTGGCAGTGGGACGCTGAGTTGATGCTGTCTTATAACAATGGTGGGTGGACATGAGGCTTCACAGTTGCATATATATCCTTGTTTCACAAAGATCATTTATAAAACTGTATAATTGTGGACAAAGGAGTCAACCCAATTGAGTTACGTGTGAGGGGGCTCTCGCCATGCTAATCGCTGCAGCTTTGGTTCGCTTCCTGTTATAGTCTTTTCACAGTGTAATCCTAAACTCAAAAGGTCCTGAAGAATGTAAGTAGGCTTTGCCCAACATGGAGTGGCATTTCCAAGCGAAAATACACAGAAATACATACAAAAAAACAGCACATGTGCTGTGGTGAGATGCCTTTACGCCGGCTGGAGCAGCATCACTGGCGTGCGGAAGGATGGATACTGTCTGAAATGTCGATGTCGCTGATACCAAAAGGTTGATTCACAAAATTAAATATGGATACTTTTCATTAGGCTTTACACGATCAGGATTTTTGGGGCCGATCACCGATCAGCAAGTTTAAAAAAAACAAAAAAAACGATCACCGATCCGATCACAAGATCAATGTGTCTATTTACATGACTTGTTCATTTATTGTATATATTTGTGTACTGTATCCATCCACCCATCCATTTTCTGTACAGCTTATCCTCACAAGGGTTGCGGGCATGCTGGAACCCAGCTCAAATTATTCTACTTTTCATACTTAAGTCATTTGACAGACTGTATTTTCAGTATCGTATCAGAAAGGAAATTGGTTATATGAACACAGACACACACATACATGCAAATCAGTCGCCTTTCGGCGAAATTCGCCGTTTAGAACTCAAAATAGCCCATTTACGTAAATCGTATAGATCCGATGAGTTTTTCCTTGGAGGTCGGCGGGTCAGGGTCGCCATCACTGACGTCATAGGCTGTTTCGTCCTCCTTGAAGGCTGGCAGCTAGATCCATTCCACACATCCCCCATCCACACACAGATGTAATTGTGAACTTTGCTCCGCGGCGGACTAATATGCGGCCCGAGGTTCTGCCTGTGCGCTCGAAGTCACAGGAATTGACGAGACCAGAAAAAAAACTTCCACCGCTTCTGCTGTTAATAAGTCCCTGTACTTTTACTCCGTTACAATGATCTAAATGTCACTCGTTGCTTTTATTTATCAATTGTTGCTTATTTATGAACTATTTCGTGCGTGAGACTACAACTTTCGCATCGGGTGCTGTTTGTGTCATCCAATTTAAGCGTTAGTGACATTTACCAATCAAACTGCACAAGAAAATTACATGACCTAACACGTCTTCCATTCGGCTTCGCGGACATAGGTATTCACTCGAGATAAGCCTGATCGTCGTGCATACGTGGCGGCCATGTTGGGAAGGTCATCGTCATGAAGGCAACGGCGGGCTACACTCTTTTACATTTAGACGAACAAAAACAACAGCTTTCATGTATTGTAGTATTTGTCTGGCATTGTCTGCCCAAACGTGGATATTTCAGCTCACTTATAACTTGAGAAAACACTGTGCAGTAAATTTCAGATGTTTTATTTTTTTGTTTTAGTTTTGACTGTGCATACACACACACACAGCAACATCAGAATTTGTACATTGACATTGTAATTTATTTATTTTTTAATATATATATATATATATATATATATATAAAATGTTCATGCTGTGGTAAAAAAATAATCTGAAGTTACTCACTATTTACTTAGGTCGTCGTTACCACAAAGGCAACGGCTCGCTAGTCGGGTTTACGTTTAGGCGAACGAAAAGAACAGCTTTCATTTATTGTTGTATATGTCTGGCACTGTCTGTCCAAACGTGGATATTTAAGATCACTTATAACTTGAGATAACACCTTGCAGTAAATTGCAGATGTTTTGTTGTAGTTTTGGCTGTGCATATACACACACACACATACATACAAAAACACACAAACACAGCAAAATCAGAATTTGCTCATTCACATTTATTTTTTTTTACTGATGTTCATGCTGTGGTTAAAAAAAATCAGTACTTGTAATAATTTCACTGTGTACCTTTTACTCTTACTCAAGTAATATTTTGGAGGACTACTTTTTACTTGAGTCACATTATTGTCAAGTAAGAGTACTCTGACTTGAGTACAATATTTGGCTACCTTACACCACCTCTGGAGTGGACATCCACTATTGCTACTCTTACATTTAAGCAACATTTTTGCTCATCAGATCGGCCAGTATCGTATTTGTTGAGCTGGTCTTTTGAATTTTCTCGTTGAGGTGCTGCAGATCATGGCTCTGGTAGTTGTCCCAGCATAACCGTGAAAAACGCGTAACAGCGAAAAGAGCTGATCTGCTAGTACATCTTGTATTAATTAGGATTATGTCACAACACAGAATGAACTAACTTCAAATTAAAAAATGGCCAATAAAAACAGAAAAATACTGTACTCATTTTCCTGGAGGATGCATTTGGGATTAGCCTTTGAAGTTGTTAATAGTGGAAAAATTAAGAGAAACAGACAATGATTTTAGTCAATTCTTTTCCAGAATGAGAGTGCTTGGAGAGGAGGATGCTATTCATGTGGTGCAGGTGGAGATAGGCCTGGCTCAAGTTGGCGACCAAAACAAAAAACCAAAGAAATGAGGCAAATAGACGTTTAATCTTAAATTTGTACATCAGCATGTACTTGAGCGGTGTAAATAAATGTTTTTATGTATGAGTAATTTTATTTATTTACTTGAGTCACATTGTCGTCAAGTAACAGTACTCTTACTTGAGGACAATGTTTGGCTACTCTACCCACCTCTGGAGCGGACATCCTCTATTGCTACTCTTAACGTTTAAGCAAAATCTTTACTTATCAGATCAGCCAGTGTGGTACTTGTTGCGCTGGTCTTTTATTTTCGCGTTGAAGTGCTGCGGGCTGGAACCCTGGTTGTGGTAACAAGTGGAACCGCGACGCACACGTAACATCGGCGACAAAAGCTGATCCACTAGTACATTTTTGTATTCATTGGGAAACGCGGCTACAATTATCTGATGAGTTAATTGATGTTAAATGTAATAAGCGATGGAGCGCTGTTAAGGTTTATCACAACACAGAATGAACTAACTTCAAATTCAGAAATGGCCAATAAAACAGAAAAATATTGTACTTAATATTTTCCTGTAGGGTGCATTTGGGATTAGCCTTTGAAGTTGGTACTAGTGAAAAATGAAGTGAAACAGACAATGATTTTAGCCAAATCTTTTCCAGAATATGAGTGCCTAAAGAGGAGGATGATATTCATGTGGCACAGCTTGAAGCAGGCATCAGGTTCAGGTGGAGATGGGCCTGGCTCAAGTTGGAGGCCAGAACAAAAAAGCAAAGAAATTAGGCAAATTTAATTTTAATCTTAAATTTGTACATCAACATGTACTTGAGCGGTGTAAATAGGTTTTTCTACGTTAATTTTTTTTCCTATTTTTCTGCCTTATTATACTCTTTTTAATTATTTATTTTATTTTTTTAGGAGCACATCAAGGCACAGCAAAAGCCAAAATATACTTGTGGCGGCTAAAATTTAATTGTGGTGGCCTGATACAGCTGTATGTATATGTGGAAAACCCTGATTACTAATGTCTATGTAATCGTAATCTGAATTACATTGTACAAGGCCACATCATGTCGCTTTTGCAAGGTCATCACGTTTGCACCATGTTTAGACATTTCATTCGTGCCATCTGTCAAGTCCTACACTCGACTTCTTCACTATGCTACCAACGTGATTGACGTATTCAAAAGGCCTTGCCGCAAACACATTTGTAGGGGAAATATGGATGGCAGCGAGGCTATCTTTATTCATGGTTGTTTGACAGGTTGGGTTTGAGCTTTGTTTCCTGCTGTGCTTTGCTGCACAGATCTCATTGGCATGCAGAATGGAGGCCTCTTGCAAACAAGGTGCATCCACTCGCTGTCCATCACGCTCCCCTGTTGCTGGGTCACCTTTGAAACGTAGAGTACGGCAACGGATGTTTCTGTGATAAAATAATTTTGGTTTGAAACCAAAAAATGCACTTTTGGACCATTTTCAGTGGGCTAAAATTTTCAGTGACTTAGAAATTTGTACTGGCCCGAGCGGGCCAGCGTCAATAGTAGGGCTGCCACGATTAGTCGACTATCCATCCATCCATCTGAGCCGCTTCTCCTCACAAGGGTCGCGGGCGTGCTGGAGCCTATCTCAGCTATCATCGGGCAGGAGGCGGGGTACACCCTGAACTGGTTGCCAGCCAATCGCAGGGCACATACAAACAAACAAACAACCATTCACACTCACATTCACACCTAGGGACAATTTAGAGTTGCAATTAACCTACCACGCATGTTTTTGGGATGTGGGTGGAAAACCCACGCAGGCACGGAACATGCAAACTCCACACAGGCGGGGCCGGGAATTGAGCCCCGGTCCTCAGAACTGTGAGGCAGGCGCTCTAACCAGTCGTCCAATGTGCCGCACGATTAGTCGACTAATTAATTTAATAGTCGACATTGTCATTTATTATTTTTTTAAAGCTTTGTTTTTCTCTCAATGACTCCCGATTGCTCGCTTGTTGTGGCTCTTCTGGCCGGTGGTGTCACGCACATGCGCAGTAGTGGTGATCCGGTGACGTACCCGGAAGAACCACTGCTAAAAGATAGTTTATTTTTAACCTTGTCGCGTGTCTTTTGACGTAGTACTGTAAATATCTGACTGCCAATAAAGTTTAAATAAACTTAAATAAACAATAAAAACAGGCCGGCGGTGTGGGACAGACAACACGTAATGGCCGGATCAGACTACAAGACAAATTTGCTCTTTCATGATGGCACTATGTCAGACTACTGCAATAAAATCTTGTATTCCGATACCACCGCATTCCGTTTTTACGATCATTGGGCTTTATCTTGTCAAATGCGACCGGATACACTCGTTACCGTGGTGACGACAACAAGAGTGGATCGCGCCGACTGTATTATAAGGACAAAATGGGGGGGAAAACGTGTGTTGGTGGTCACCGGTGCTAAGGACAGGACGTTCGTTTAAAGCTTGCTTGAGGTATGTTCACGTACCTTTAATACGATACGGTATAGATAGAGAAGTCTGCAGTCAACGTGAATGGTCTCCCTGAAAATCCATGTGGACCCGAGCCTGGCCTGGCTTAGTTGCTCAGCAAGGGGGTAATGGATCCTCTGTGGGTGGGCTCATGGCCCATTTAAATCCCGGCCAAAGTCTGCTGACCTCAACACCAAGAATGTGTTCAACACACACACACACACGCGCACCTGTTCTCTATACAGTGTCCGCTGTGCCTTTAATCACCAACAGAGCAGTGATTTATCATTTAATACAGGCCTTAATGCTATACAGTAGCAGCACTTATGAACAACAAGACATCCCAGATGGTGCAAGACGTACTCTACATGGCAGCCCGTTTCACTCCGCATGGATGGGTTTTGAGTTTATTTACTTTACGGCCACCCAATGTGGAACGGTTGTAGCTGTAAACTACCCCGTATGGTGTCACAGTTAAGTCTTCTAGGCTGTGTGTACCTTTTGATTTATATACACTATTTTGCCAAAAGTATATTCACTCACCTGGCTTGACTCAAATGTGAATTTATTTATATGTCCTATTCTTAATCCATAGGTTCTAGATCCGTAGATCCACTAGGTTTAGGAGTGTCTTGGAATTTTTGACCATTTTTCCTGACGCTCATCTGTGAGGTCATACACATCAAGTTGAGGTCAGGACTCTGTGTAGACCTGTTAACAGTTCCTTTAACTTAACCTAAATGACCTCTATATATATAGATATAGATATATATATATATATATATATATATATAGATAGATATCCATCCATCCATCCATTTTCTGAGCCGCTTCTCCTCACTTGGGTCGCGGGCGTGCTGGAGCCTATCCCAGCTGTCATCGGGCAGGAGGCGGGGTACACCCTGAACTGGTTGCCAGCCAATCGCAGGGCACATAGAAACTAACAACCATTCGCACTCACAGTCATGCCTACGGGCAATTTAGAGTCTCCAATTAATGCATGTTTTTGGGATGTGGGAGGAAACCGGAGTGCCCGGAGAAAACCCACGCAGGCACGGGGAGAACATGCAAACTCCACACGGACGTTGATTGAACCCCGCACCTCAGAACTGTGAGGCTGACGCTCTAACCAGTCGGCCACCGTGCCGCCTATATATATATATATATATATATATATATATATATATATCACTTATTTTGGTGTTTTGCAACTTCATGCCACGATTATTTTTTTTTAACCCTGTGATATATACTACTATGTGGAAAAAATATAGGATAACATACCTGTGACACGAAAACCACCACACTTATCACTTTCTGGTCAGTAGAGCATAAAAGTATCCTAAGTAGGGTTGGGCATCGTTTGAATTTGAGCAATTCCGGTCCCGATTCCGGTTACTTATTTTGATTCCAGTTCGAAACAATACCTCAATTCCGATTCTTTTCGGGCGCTGGGTCAAAAAAGTTTGCATCGTTTAAATAAAGGGTGTCCAAATTATGAACATACATTTTCTTTGCAGCCCGCAGCATAGACTAAAATTAACATTTGACTCGGGGTTCTTTATAACCAGTATCAATATCAAACCGATGAACTAAAAGGTAATTGGTGTGGAACTAACCCAGTTGATTTAAAGGCCTTTTATTTGGGAGGGCATGCACTGGAACTCAGCATTTTGGCACGAAAAGTAACGGTGATGTTTTTTTTGTTTGTTTTGGTTTTGTTTTTTGTTTTTTTGTTTGTGCCAAATGCTATAAAACGTTGATTCCTTTCCTTACCCACCGATGAGGTACAAGGTTAGTGTTTATGATACTGTGAGACAAAGTTTGTGAATTTTGTCCGAATTCATTTTGATGTAAAGTAGCTACGGTGACGTTTGAGCTCAATGTTAAGGTTTTTTTTTTTTTTTTCTGTCATCGGCTTTTACGTTGGTTTCACGACTAAAACGAACGCTAAAAGCCATCAGTACAAAAGTGCAACCAACCATTTACCTCGTTAGCTGTCTCAATGTCGGCACAGACCTATTTTATTGTTTCACTCACTCAATTGACTGAGAGTTGACTCCACTGAAGCTCCGCGTGGTGTCGGCTGAGGCTTGGAGCGCGTCAGATTCGTGACATCGTGAAAGCCACCTTTGCACAATATAATCTTATTCCAAGTGTTGTACTGAGGCGACTGGTCATTAATTTTTACAAAGTTAAAACACACTTTTGTTGGCCAAAAGCATGTCTTCGTGCGTGTTCTTCTTCGTTGGTTTTTGCCGCTTCTTCGTTGGTTTTCGACACTTCTTCTTCGGGGCTGGCAGACTAGGCATCGAAACTGGGGAAACGAAATTTTTAAATTTGAATGATTCCGGGAGAACCGGAACATCAGTCCCAGTTCCAATGGATACTCAATGCCCAATACTGAGTCATTTGTATTGTCTACCTGTAACCTGCATAAATGGACTGCAATATTAAGCAGGTTCTAGATTTCAAGTTAAATTAACTTTTCATGCCCAGTTATACTGCATAGTTATTAGTACATTCCAAACATTATTCATTTATTTTATATAAATCTGTTATTTTGCACGTTCTAACATAATAAGCATTAGTATTAACATATTTGAGTTGTGTACCCCTGTGTGTCCCTTCACAAATGCCGTAGCACCAACCGTGTTGGTTGCATTTTGATGAGTGATATATTACATGCAGGCATGTAATTGTTTCCCCGTGTCCTCATTATTGATAGTTATTAGAGCTGCAAACAAGTGGTTTGTAAGTCGAGTTAATTCACGGGTTTAAAAAAAAAACAAAAAAAAACACCGAGTCAGAATTTTCGCATTCAAATGAAAACGAGTCGATGTACTTTTTTTTATTCTGACAAGCGCTGGAAGCGCTGTTTAGATCTGCTGCCATTTTGACTTCACTTCTGCGCATGTTGGGGAGCCCAAGGCCAAAAGCCAAAACGCCAAAATTCTAAGTGAATTTGTCAGCGCTTTTCATACAAAAAAATGCAACAAAGATTATAATATAAAAACTAATGAAACCCGCCAATTATTACTTTCCAAATCATTAATAAATAGTACTCATTTATGGGTATGACTGCAGAGCTGCCTACCTATGGAAATTCAATGCCAGAACAATGTCTTAATTTTCGTATTTAAAAAAATGTGTCAATAACATTACCATTGGACAGTTATTGCAGTATGTTATGTAGTAGGATAAAAATGATCAGAATCATCTTTATTTGCCAAGTATGTCCAAAACACACAAGGAATTTGTCTCCGGTAGTTGGAGCCGCTCTAGTACAACAGACAGTCAATTTACAGAACACTTTGGAGACATAAAGACATTGACAAAAAACAATTGTGCAAAAAGATGCAGAGTCCTCAAGCATTTAGAGCAGTTCGAATGACTAATATTGCAATAGTCCGGTGCAATGACCATTTTGCAAAGGGTGCTGAGACTTCAAGGATTGTATGCGGTTTAAAGTGACGAGTAGTGCGATAATCTGGGACAATGTTGGTTGTGCAAATGTCACAGATACTCCTCAATCAGTGTGCAAATGGGGCAGATGCTACTGTGGCATGAGTGGCCAGTATTGGTCAACAACAGATATGCAAATAGTGCAGCATGGCGAGACAACTACAGTGAGTGCACGAGTAATACATAATTAGCCCCACAGAAATGTGACAACGAACTCAAGTCAAAAAATTGCCAGCTTGTTGTAATGGAATTATAGGTTAGGTGTTTAAGAAGTTGATCGCAAGAGGGAAGAAGCTGTTGTAATGTCTGCTAGTTCTAGTTTGCATTGATCGGTAGCGCCTACTTGAGGGAAGGAGCTGGAAGAGCCGGTGACCGGGATGTGGAGGGTCCGAGACGATTTTGCACACTCTTGTCTTAGTTCTGGCAGCGTGCAAGTCCTCAAGGGTGGGTAGGGGGGTATGGTGGACCGTTTGGAACAGGATGGTACTTCGCACAGTTCCAGAGAACTATTGAAGATCTGAGTGAAGACTGGCGTGAGCTGGTCCGCGAAGACTTTGAGGCAGGATGGGGACACATGGTCTGGGCCGGCCGTTTTGTTAATCTTTTGTTGTTTGAAGATGCGTCTCACTAGTTCTAGTTTGCATTGATCGGTAGCGCCTACCTGAGGAAAGGAGCTGGTGACCGGGGTGCGGAGGGTCCGAGAGGATTTTGCACGCCCTTGTCTTAGTTCTGGCAGTGTGCAAGTCCTCAATGGTGGGTAGGGGGGTACCGACAATCCTTTCAGCAGTTTTGATTGTCCGTTGCAGTCGGAGTTTGTCCTTTTTTGCACCAAACCAGACTGTGATGGAAGAACACAGGACTGATTCGATGACCGCTGTGTAGAACTGTCTCAGCAGCTCCGGTGGCAGGCCGTGCTTTCTCAGAAGCCGGAGGAAGTACATCCTCTGCTGGGCCTTTTTGAGGACAGAGTTGATGTTGGTCGCCCACTTCAGGTCCTGAGAGATTGTAATTCCCAGGAACTTGAAGGTCTCGACGGTTGACACAAGGCAGCTGGACAACGTGAGGGGCAGCTGTGGCGAAGGATGCCTCCTGAAGTCCACGATCATCTCTACAGTCTTGAGCGTGTTCAGCTCCAGGTTGTGTCGGCCGCTCCGCTTCCTGTCGATATGCAGACACCGTCCTTGATGAGGCAGATGACAGTGGTGTCATCTGCAAACTTCAGGAGTTTGACAGTCGGGTTCGCTGAGGTGCAGTCGTTCGTGTAGAGAGAGAAGAGCAGCGGAGAGAGGACACAACCTTGGGGGGCCCCAGTGCTGATGCTGCGTGTGGATGAGGTGGCTAATCTCCGCTATAACGTGGTTCCAGCCAGATCTATGCGACAGGTGTACTGTACCACACACTCACTTATTTTGGTGTTTTGCAACTTCATGCCACGATACCTTAGCAACTGGCTTCCCCACCGTCTGTCTCCTGTCTTATACTCCCTCCGTCCTTTGTCATAACAATACTTGTCAAAATATAGTTTTTTTGCTGCCATGGAGGAGGTAATAAGTGACTTTTATGCTGCATTGACAACAGACGCGAGACTCATGTTCTTTCCCCTTCGTCTAGTCCATTTCGCTGCTCTCGCAACACAACGTCCATGGGTAGGTAGCAAGACTACAAGACACATTGACCAAATAACACAAAACACATTACAATTCAGGAAATATGGTATAGTAGCATAGTAGCGCTTGGTGTTTATATAATGGGGTATACGCCCAAGCCCCGTGATGTCACGGGGCAAGTTTTTAGCCCCGGCCACAAAATCAGAAAAAATTAAGAAGGTGAAGGTGGTTTTAAGCCATATCTCAACAATTCAGTACTATATTGTTTTCAGTCTTTACATATTTTCAGCACTTCAAACATATTTAATGCATTGAGAAACATCCATCCATTTTCTGAGTCGTTTCTCCTCACTAGGGTCGCAGGCGTGCTGGAGCCTATCCCAGCTATCATCGGGCAGGAGGCGGGGAACACCCTGAACTGGTTGCCAGCCAATCGCAGGGCACATACAAACAAACAACCATTCGCACATTCACACCTACGGGCAATTTAGAGTTGTCAATTAACCTAGCATGCATGTTTTTGGGATGTGGGAGGAAACCGGAGTGCCCGGAGAAAACCCACGCAGGCACGGGGAGAACATGCAAACTCCACACAGGCGGGGCCGTGGATTGAACCCCGGACCTCAGAACTGTGAGGCAGACACACTAACCAGTCACCCACCGTGCCGCCGCATTGAGAAACAAAACATGAAAATTTGTTTGGTTGCACTTTAATTCTGAACACGGCCACATCTCTAGTTATGAGAGCATGTACACACATAAGCAACCACATTATCTCTGTAAATGTGATATGTTATACATTTATCTTTTTAAATCACAAAAACCTGGTGTTTTAACAGGGGTGTATCGACTTTTAATATCCACTGTAAATACTGCACAATGATGTGCCAGTCTTGACTTTTGTTTTATGGTGTTCTCTTTAGAACCTTAGGAGTTACAAGGCTGTCACCACAAAGTACACAGCATAGTTTGTTCAGAAATAAAGTTGACTAAAATTGAGTTTGAAATGCAATTTTAAAACACTTCAGTGCAATAAATTCAATCATAATCTCAGATGTTGTTCGTTAACTTATAAAGTGTGATTACCATACTTTTTTTAGTGTTATGTGTCATGTGTGAAAAAAACATTTTATTACCACTCCAATATATGTTGCGAATGGATCAAGGTTCGAGGGTGTGCATATTTTAAAAAGCGCTATAAAAGTCTAATGCATTTATTATCATTTATTATTATTATGTACATTATTTTTCCCCTTAAGAGTTCAGTTTTTATCAATTGAGTTGTACAGGTTGTAGGTCACATTTTCTTTTTTTTAATCTTGGTCTCATTTTTTTTTACATCACGAAAACCTGGCATTTTAAAAGAGGTTTGTAAACTATTTATATCCACTGTAAGATACTACCCGTCCCAGATGGGAGACCATGATTTGATGCCGATCATTTTTCCTTGACACCACGGTGCTTTAACTTGCCTGCAAATTTGGACAAATTAAAGGTTCAATTTCCGTCTGCTAGTGTACAACGCACAGCAACATGTGGCATATCATCATATCAAACCTGACGTGTAGTTGGATCACTATTTGTCCTCAGATTTTTGCCTATTTTGGGTCAAACTTTATCCCGCTAAGCCCGAGGGCGGGGGGGATTAATCCACAAGTTGTGACAGTAGTTGCAGGAACGACGTGCATGGCACAGCAATGTTTTCATGACCATGCACATACAGGACTCTGGTTGGTGAGAAAAGTGGATACTATCTGGGCAAAGTGACAAAATAAGCCTTTGTGTTGAATCCTCTGACAAATCATAAAGTTGTGGATGTTTTAGGCAGTTCTCTCCCAGATAATTAGGTTACATTTTCTAAACATAGCCCGTGAAAAGAAACTATTGGCCTCATTAGAGTCATCTCAAGGGGGTTCCACAATTGTAGAAGTTTTTGTCTTTCATCTATCACACATTTTAGGAGCCAGACTTTTTATGTTGAGGTCCTCGGCAACTGGTTTTGTTTGTTAGCAACAATAATAAGTCATCCGCAAACTAAAGGACCGAAGTCTTCTCCTTGACATGTTCGATGGTGGAATAGATTCACTTCCTGGATGCAAGAGCATGTGCCCACATAGTCTTTCACATCCTGTTTTCGTTAAGTGTGTTTGAGCATGTGTGTGTTATGTGGACTCCAGTGTGGTGAGTGCCCCTCACTGAGCACTGATGCACGTCTGCGCACAAAGATAAATAATTTAGAGTGCTGGCACAGCGTGACGCGAGTTCCATTTTTCATAGCTGGCATCGGATCCAATGCATGACCGGAGATAATGTGTGTGGTCGGCAGATGCCAAGAAGCCATCCAGTACTCACTCCTCGCAGTCTAAAAACCCAACCTCGAGTGTTTCATTTTTAACTAGCATGGCAACTGCTAAAAGTAACTCATGTGAAGACTTCCTGTCTTGTTGCCCTGATTCTCAATGACGTCATCGTGCTACTATCGAACCCATCAATTTATTGTTAAAAAACATCCAGAAGTGGCAATTATCCTAAAGATAAGAATGCTGAGAACAGCACAACAATGTTGCTCCTGTCTGACATTGCTGATATTTTTGATACAATCATTTATCTTAGGAGAAATATGTTATGCCTTTTTTCACAATTTATAACAGTTCCCAGGTATCTTAACATTGCTGTGAGATTATTTCATTAAAATACCCC
Source organism: Phyllopteryx taeniolatus (assembly GCF_024500385.1). Taxonomy (NCBI): domain Eukaryota; kingdom Metazoa; phylum Chordata; class Actinopteri; order Syngnathiformes; family Syngnathidae; genus Phyllopteryx; species Phyllopteryx taeniolatus. The sequence continues at coordinate 24,593,323 of NC_084503.1, forward strand.
AAATGTCTGGAATTACAGGATATCACGTTTTTCTCTCTTTTAGAACCTTGCTGAAATTAGCACGTTTTGAGGAGAGGTCTTGTCTCATGCAAATGAGCCACTGCTCACCTCACCCACATCTACTCTGGGGTGTGTTGATGCAGCGTACGACTTTCAGATTTCTTTCCATATCGTGATAACTGGGGAGGGCAAAAGGCCACTTGTGTTTGAGCAGCCCAGAGTCAAACAGAACAGTTAGCGCTCATAAAGGCAGTGAAAGCATGGATTGTATTTTCATTTGTGGAGACAGCACTTCATCACCAAGCCACCAAATTACACTTGTCAATCAGTGTTAGCGGATCTATGCATTTGCCGCATGCAGTGGACACATTGCCAATCACAAATAGCCCTGCCCCTCTGTTGACAACTTTGCCAAACATTCAAGTATGTGCCGCTAATCTAAGTATGTGCCGCTAATCTGTGCATCTAACAAAACTCAATGCATCTAACAAAACTCAATGCAGCACTGCTAACCTTTTGGCTTTGGCTTTACAGTGTTTCAAACAGTGTAGTCTGGCTGTCACCTAAATGTGTCTTGATCTTCCCCCAGCCTAGCTGCAAAGGTGTCAGCTAAGAAACTGGACAGTATTTTCTAAATTAGGGACAGTATTTTTAAAGTTAGCAGGCTTTTGGTGTCACAAATTAGCAAAATTTGAAAGGACTTGCTCATAAACATTTTTGTAAATAGGCATCTAACAAAAGATGTGCTTTGTTGTGTAATTTCACAAAGGGTTTTTATACTATTTGTATAAAAAAAAAATAATTTGTGATTCACCGCAATGAAAATTCTTGACCAAAATCGAAAATGAGGTACCCAAGGCTGAAAACGCAAAACCGAAACACCGAAATAAATTTTTGTACCAAATATTAGTAAAATTGCACTTGTGCTTATGGCTGCAGAGCTGCCAACCAATAGAAATTCACTCATCTGAGACTCACACAGATTAGCATGGAGCATATTGAATCTGCATCCGTAGACTCGTGGTTTCAGACCTGCCGATTGTACTGTGTGTGTGTGTCCGTAGACTCGTGGTTTCAGACCTGCCCATTGTTGTGTGTGTGTGTGTGAGTGTGAGAGTGTGTGAGTGAGAGAGAAGAGCTTCCACACACAGCAAATCAAAAATATGAATCCTGTCTTGGTGCTAACCAATCAGAGGCAGGGTAGAGCGGGTCATTGTTCCATAAATACAATGAACACAGGAGTTTTTTTCTGGACTCGATAAATTGTCATTGTTTCAATAACGCCCACCGTGCCGGTAACGACACAGCAAGCCGATGGCAGAATGGTGTTTGCTCCGTAAATCCACATAACTGGGACAAAGGAAAAATTAACTGTTGATTACATTCGCTACTCTGCGAGCTAGCAAGCTAAGGGCTCACTCGACCGCAGTGACATTGTTAAAACGTCAGCAGTAAGACACACACACAACTTTCCCTTGTGTGTGTGTGTAATTGTTTATAAACCATAACCACAGCGGCACACATCAATATTCAGGCAGTAGTTGACCTTAGCTAACAAAATTTTCAGCATCATTTGTTTGACAGGTAAAGGTTTCTCATCACAGTCCAGCAGTTCGAGGTGGGCCTCATTTTACATTTTATGTATCCTTTATTCAGCCAAGTAAAAGTTTATTGGGAGATAAAATCTCTCTCTTTCAAAAGCCAAGATGCAGCAGAAATTATTCAGGCAGCAGAAATTATGCAGTACATAACACAACAACATTCATACAATAAATTACAAAAAAATGACAAAATAAGTGATATTAAAATGTATGGCATCTGGTTTAAAAACGGTGACAAAGTCTAAATGCTTTCGAGTACTTTTTTTTTTTTTAATATATAATTCATTCAAATTTGGCAGGCTTTATTGGGTTAATACTGGCCTGGCCAACCCGCGGCTCGCGAGCCTCATGCGGCTCTTTAACTAGTTTCATGCGGCTCTTCAGGAGCTGTCACATGACATGCGTCAAAAATGCTTGGCTGGCGCTGTCATTCACTCCCCCTACAGCTAGATGGCACACTGACCATGTAAGCCTGTTTGAGTGACGTCAAACGAGCGACGAGAGAATCTTTGGTGTGACATCATTTGTGTTGTAAACAATTTCCGTCAAGTTACCTCTTGAAATGGCAGGGAAAAAAGCACAGCCAAACGAAAATATGAAGAAGAACACAGGACGTTTTTGCCAGAGTGGGAGAGTTTATATTTTTTTGTTAAACGTAATGGCAAGCCGATCTGCCTTATATGTCACGCAGCATTAGCGCATTTCAAAGCTTCAAATCTTCAGCGTCACTTCAGCTCACTCCACCCTAACATCGAACAGGAATTTCCAAAAGGGACTGAACTTCGCAAGAACAAGTTGGTCGCTTTGAAAAGCAAGGCAGAAAAGCAGGTGCAGTTTTGCAAAAAATTTACAAAACACTCTGAGACCGTAACGCTTGCATCATATCAGCTGGCTTGGAAGCCAGACTGTTTGAAAGCCCCGCTCGTCACAGATGAGGCTGCGGCTGAGTTGGAGATGATCGACCTTTGTGAGGAGGATCAACTGAAAGCTGTTTTAAGGGAAGGGACCGTTGAGTTCTGGAAAAGTGTGCCAATTGAAAAATACCCCAACATCAAACGAGCTGCGCTTAAGATACTGTCCATGTTTGGGTCAACGTACGTCTGCGAGTCTGTGTTTTCTACCCTGAAACGTGAAATCAAAGCATCGATCTGTTCTGACTGACACTCATTTGAAAGAATTGCTTAGAGTGGCAACAACAGAATACAAGCCAGATTTGAAGAGGATTGTTCAAGATAAGGAATGCCAGAAGTCTCACTAAGCAGCATAGTAAGAGAAAGATGTTATTGAAAATTATTCTATTATTGTTTGTGGACTTGCTTGAACTGAGAGTTTGTGTGTGTGAGACAGTGTACACAATGTTAACTGTTGAAAATTACTGATGTTATCATGTTGGTGTGGTTATTTTCATTAGATCTGGCTGAGCAGAGGTCTGTGTATGCGTGCATACATGATTAAAAGATGATGTTCATGTGTACCCGTGTATGTGGCTCTTTGCAGTAACACAGAAAAAAAAGTGGATCTTAGTCTCTGACTAGTTGGCCACCCCTGGGTTAATAACTCTATTATACCCATTTGCCACGTTTATTTTATTTGAATAGCACCTCAGTCTGATTCATTTATATTTATTTGTCAAAGATATTTATTCTACATTAAAATTCCAGTGTTCAATGTTTTTTTAATTGAATTGTTAATCATTCTTGAAAATGATGTACTTTAAATATTATGCTCTATAATACCATTGTGCTCTATAATACGATTATATAAGTGGCATTAAAAAAACATCAATGATACTATTTGTGATAGTTTTTGGGAAATTATATTGACCTAAAAAATAAAATTCCTAAAAAGGAGAGAGCAATGGATAACAGTATTGTGAAAAGTGTACAATTAAAAATCTGTACTACAGCGGGACTGCGAAGCAACAACTGTCATATAGCGGAGGATTACTGTATCTGTACTCTGTGATGTTCAGTTGCAGGGAGTCATTGTTCCAGGGCTCAGACTCATTGTTTCCAGACATGTGTATCCTGGGACTCAGGACCAAGTGTAAAATGGTCTTTGCAGTGATGCACTGAAATTTATGCTTTGCACTCCATCACCGAATCCCTTATTTTGGTGTTTTGTGACTTCATGGCAAGATATCTTAGCAAATAGCATGTTGTCCCCATCTTTCTCCTCGTCCTCCCTTCATGATGATACTTATCACAAGTGTAGCTTATTCGCTACCATGGAGTCGATGATTAGTGACTTATGCTGCGTTGACAACAAACGCGAAGTTGCCGCTCGGCATTGCATTTAGCTGTGTGTAGCTGTAGCCCGTAGGTAGCTGGGACAGCGCAAAATAGCATGCAACAAGTGTTCCCCCTTAGTACTCAAACAGTGGAAAGCAGCGAGGTTGTGCGACTGTTCAATATGGATTTGCGCGCTGGCCGCACGTTTTGCCGGCCATCTTATTTTGGTGACAAAAGTATTTCAGTCCAAAACTGAAAATGTACTTTTCTGGGAATTTTCGGCCGAAACATTTCGGGAGCATAAATTTCAGTGCATCACTACAAACAATTAAGTCTTTTTTTTCATAACAAATGTATCCCCTTTAATTGGAAGCATGACTATAGGATTGATATTGATTTTCCTCTTGTGGCATTGTTTTTGCTCTTGTGGCAGTCCTTTGTACGGAGCCCCCCTGGTGCCAAGGTATGAGAAAAATAAAATTCATTGATAATCTGTTCCCTCAGTTTAGTAAACTGTACCCTCAGTTTAGTAATCCGTACCCTCACTTTAGTAATCCGTACCCTCAGTTTAGCAAATGTCTGGGGCTCCGTATACCTCCGTATATCTGTCAAGTGAAGTAAATTCTATTTGTATGTTATATTCTTACTCGTGTGAATTCTGTGTATAAATTGTCATGTCATGATATATCCTACATCCCATTTTTTCAACTGAAAGGCAATATTGCTGTAGTTCGAGGGGGTTGATCATTATATAGCAGTACTAGCGGGACTGGCTACAATTAGCCTGCATGTTTCCTAAACACAGTACTAAATTGAGGGTACGGATTACTAAACTGAGGGTACAGTTTACTAAACTGAGGGAACAGATTATCAATGAATTTTATTTTTCTCATACCTTGGCACCAGGGGGGCTCCGTACCTTTGTGTTAGTTTATAAAATGCAAAAAACAAAAGACACATTTGGCCCTTTTCAGTGACATGTAGAAAAGCAGTAGATATTTTGTGAATCCTTAGGAATAGAAACTGCCGATAGCTTTATCTCTGAAACGTCTGTTGAACAACTTGTTTTAATGGTACATGTGTCTATCAATTGAGGTTGTCTGTGATCATTAGAAGTCTGACTTGGTGTCCTTCAACGCAGTCAAATAATCAGTGGAATCTGTCTTCTGAGCCAAATATGATTCCCCACTCCTTGACAGATGAACCATCTCTTTATTCAAGTTTCCTATTTTTGCTGAAGTGCCTCTCCACCTCCTACTTGTCAGGACGTGGGTCTTTCTCCATGGTGTCAGTGGTGCTGAATGCATCTCTTTATTAAACGAGATTTGGGGCTGACATATTGTGCCCGCACCCTGCTGTGTCTGCTGGTAATGACTTTCTTTGTGTCTCTGTTATGTGCAGGCGCTTTGCCTCCCTCCTCTTTTCTGCAGCCTCAATGGAAGGCTTGTCATGTGTTGCTACCAAAAGAGATGAGGCCACCCCACCCCCCTTCTTCATACATTCCCTGCCACCTCCAACCAATGTCTTTTTGACAGACTGTATCCATTTTAGCAAATGTGTCCCCAGGGTAGATTATTTGAGATGGGAATGTTTATGGCTGATATGGACACGCCATTCCTGCGTGTCTGACCATAGGGGGCGATAATGCACTCGGTGAATTGACTGTCAATTACCATCCATCCATTTTCTCTATACAGCGGTGCCTTGAGATATGAGTTTCATTCAGTGACAAGACAACTACAGTGAGTGTGCGAATAATGTAGTAGTGTCTCAAGGGAGATGTGCAAAATTGGCAACAGAGATTTGCAAAATCGTGGTACAGTGACAGGCGTTCTCCTTTGGCAACAGATTTGCATCTAAGAAGCACACTAATTCCCTGTGGGTCATGAAAGCGACTCCCCTATGATGAGTAATGTACATCATCAATGTCACCATGACCAAGCAGACCGGTGTGGTAAATTTGCATAAAACTTGAAACTTTCCAACATTTTCAAGCTTTTTTAAATATCTATTTACAATAACTTTGTACTGTGCGGCACGGTGGACGACTGGTTTGCACGTCTGCCTCACAGTTATGAGGACCCTGGTTCAAATCAACTCAACTGTGTGGAGTTTGAGTGTTCTCCCCGCGCCTGCGTGGGTTTTCTCCAGGTACTCTGGTTTCCTCCATACATATGTAGGGCGGGTCTTAAACCATGCTTTGCCTCCATGGATGTAGATTGATTATGCGCCCGTGCTAATTTTTGTGTCTCAGATGCGGGGCTACACTCAAACATATATCAGAATTACTCATTCATTCATTTTCCATACCGCTTATCCTCACGAGGGTCGCAGGCGGGCTGGAGCCTATCCCAGCTGACTCTGGGTGAGAGGGTCTGATAGAGCTGATTGTCAATTACATTGAAGCACTCTTTTGAGGCCATATGTACCCATATTACTGTACAGATCCATATGATTTAATATGATGTTGGTCTACTCTTTGCAGCTGTAAAAGCTTAAACTCTGTTAAAGCTGTTATAACTGCGAAGGGTGGACCGTTGTCATTTTAAACCCTATGGATTAAGAATGGGATGTCACTTAAATTCATACAGTATCTGAGTCAAGGCAGGTTAACGAATACTTTTGGCAATATAGTGTACATTCGCTCTAGTCAATTACTGGCTGAAAGTGTGCCGCTGAGTTTATGCTTAATAAACAGTTAACTTTCCTGTGTGTGTGTGTGTGTGTGTGTGTGTGTGTGTGTGTGTGTGTGTGTGTGTGTGTGTGCGTGCGCGCGTGCGTTTTGGGGACACAAAAAACAACAACTCTGAGCAAGACCGGCCTGAGAAGCATGTTTCGGACATTTTGAACTCGTGCAACTTGTTGCCCATTTCTTTTATTTCATCACACTACTAAAGTAAAACCCAACTGTGGAGCCATTTCTGTGTCCCGTCCTTTCTATGTACCAGGACACAATGCAGTGTAGTCAGAGGTGCGCACCGCTCCAACCACTGCTGGCCAGGGTAGTAGGCTGTGCAGACCCCGCTTGCATTTTCATGCTTTCCACATAATTACTTGGTGTTAATTCTTCAAATGATAAAACAGGTTTGTTGTCTTGTTTTTTATAAGGGCACCAACCACCGACATACCATCAGCTTAATTTGCTCCACGTTGTTTGGAGAAACCGCCACACATTTGACGTTTAGTCTTCCCTTGTCAAAATAGCCTCGTTCACTGGTGGCTGATCGTCGTGCATACGTGGCCACCATGTTGGGAAGGTCGTCGTTACCACAAAGGCAACGGCTCGCTAGTCGGGTTTACATTTAGGCGAACGAAAAGAACAGCTTTCATTTATTGTTGTATATGTCTGGCACTGTCTGTCCAAACGTGGATATTTAAGATCACTTATAACTTGAGATAACACCTTGCAGTAAATTGCAGATGTTTTGTTGTAGTTTTGGCTGTGCATATACACACACACACATACATACAAAAACACACAAACACAGCAAAATCAGAATTTGCTCATTCACATTTATTTTTTTTTACTGATGTTCATGCTGTGGTTAAAAAAAATCAGTACTTGTAATTATTTCACTGTGTACTTTTTACTCGTACTCAAGTATATTTTTGGAGGACTACTTTTTACTTGAGTCACATTATTGTCAAGTAAAAGTACTCGAGTACAATATTTGGCTACTCTACCGCACCTCTGGAGCGGACATCCTCTATTGCTACTCTTACGTTTAAGCAACATTTTTGCTCATAAGATTAGCCAGTGTCGTATTTGTTCCACTGGTCTTTTGTATTTTTGCATTGAGGTGCTGCAGGTTGTGGTCCCAGCAGAACCGCGAAACACACGTAACATCGGCGAAAAGAGCTGATCCGCTAGTACACCACAGTATTAATTAGGATTATGTCACAACACAGAATGAACTAACTTCAAATTCAGAAATGGCCAATAAAAACAGAAAAATACTGTACTTATTTTCCTGGAGGATGCATTTGGGATTAGCCTTTGAAGTTGTTAGTCATGAAAAATGAAGTGAAACAGACAATGAGTTTAGTCAATTCTTTTCAAGAATGAGAGTGCTTAAGTAGGAGGATGCTATTCACGTGGTGGAGATGGGCCTGGCTCAAGTTGGCGGCCAACTTGTACCCTTCAGTCTTCCATATTGCTTAATTAATGTTAAAATAAAAATAAAAAACATCTCTGCTTGCCCCCCCCCCCCCACAATGTTGTTGTTGTTATCCATCCATCCATTTTCTGAGCCGCTTCTCTTCACTAGGGTCACGTGCGTGCTGGAGCCTATCCCAGCTACCATCGGGCAGGAGGCGGGGTACACCCTGAGCTGGTTCACAGCCAATCGCAGGCCACATACAAACAAACAGTCGCACTCACATTCACACCTACGGGCAATTTAGAGTTGTCAATTAACCTACCATGCGTGTTTTTGGGATGTGGGAAGAAACCGGAGTGCCCGGAGAAAACCCATGCAGACACGGGGAGAAGATGCAAACTCCACACAGGCGGGGCCGGGGATTGAACCCCGGTCCTCAGAACTGTGAGGCAGACGCCCACCGTGCCGCACGCCTGTTGTTGTTGTTTTATTTTTTATTTTTTTCACCTTTTTCATGCCTTTGGTGTTTGCATGTCTGCTCTGAGCTTTATCCAGAGAAGCGTGCACTGGCTGCAATAGTTCGGCAGTTTCATTTCGGCAGCAAAATGCCGTATCTCACTGGCCTCCGTGGGCGCTCACAGCACACCGTTACCAGTCGCGACGGTCGAGGCAAGACTGGCAGTAGTGAAGAACTTGGGAAGAAAAAATAAATTCAAAGGAACCAGCCGGGAGGACCTGGCCTCCCTCTAGCCGTGGCTGATCGCAGTGCACCGTCGTTGGACGCGAGCTTGCCGACGACCCGCTGAAAGGAGCGACGAGCTGCTGGCTTCTTGGTTCTTTTGATTTGTGTGAGCTGGAGGAGTTTCTTTGTGTAGACACAAGCGAGGCCATTTTTAAACTTTGCATACTTTCCCTTTAACCATCTACAAATATATCCAAAAGCAGTGCAAAGTGTTTGGAAAAAAACATGCATCAGGTATACAGTCCCCTCCAAGAGTATTGGAAAGGAATTTACCTTGTACAAAAAATTGGAAGCTTTTAGACTGGCAAGTCAATCAACGGACCTTAACCCAATAGAGCATGCATTTTACCTCCTGAAGAGGAGACTGAAGGGAGAAACCCCCAGAAACAAACAAGAACTGAAAGAGGCTGCAGTAAAGGCCTGGAAAAGCATTTCAAATGAAGAATGCAACAGTCTGGTGAAGTCGATGGTCGCATGCTTGATGCAGTTATTGCAAGTAAGGGTTATGCCACTAAATATGAAATATTATTCATCCATCCATCCATTTTCCGAGCCGCTTCTCCTCACTAGGGTCACGGGCGTGCTGGAGCCTATCCCAGCTATCATCGGGCAGGAGGCGGGGTATACCCTGAACTGGTTGCCAGCCAATCGCAGGGCACATACAAACAAACAACCATTCGCACTCACATTCACACCTATGGGAAATTTAGAGTCTCCAATTAATGCATGTTTTTGGGATGTGGGAGGATACCGGAGTGCCCGGAGAAAACCCACGCAGTCACGGAGAGAACATGCAAACTCCACACAGGCGGGGCCGGGGATTGAACCCCGGTCCTCAGAACTGTGAGGCTGACGTTCTAACCGGTCGCCCACTGTGCCGCTAAATATTATTATTATTAATTTAATCATGTCGCTTTTAACACTTTTGCTCACTTGAAAAGTGGGTGGCTTCAAAAAAAAAAGGTGCACTGGCCTGAGTTGTTTAACACATCTAGATGTAAATCCCATAAAATGAAAGCTGGAATTCTGAACTTTTGTTTCATATTAATCTTTTGATCTCAAACCCAAACGTCTTCAGTTTACAACAAAAACAAAGGAATTGACCTTGCCGTTCCAATACTTTTGGAGGGGACTCTGTGTGGGGGAATCCTCCTGGAAAGAAAACAATCAATCAAACAAAGGCAGGCAATCAGAGCAGATAGACTCTTTAATTCAATTCAATGTCTCCATAATGTATGTACTCATGGAAGCAAGCGCATGCTGCCTCCGCCTACGTGGATTGAAAGGATATAAATAGTCGCAGCTGTAGAGAGTGTGTGTGTGTGTGTGTTTAGCCCCACTGTAACTCAGAAGCGCAGCGCTCAAGCTCAAACAATAAGTAGTCGCCATCGCCCAGCATCACCCTTCCTCCCCCGCTACGGCCCGCCATCGCAGGCCCTTTCGCCTCCCTGCACCCCCTCTTCCTTTATTTCTTGCACTTCCTGCCTGCCTGCTTTTGTTGTTTGATGCGAGTGCGAGCAGCCCATTTCTCCGTGATGACATGCCGTCTGCCAGTCGGTCCACCTCTCTACTTGTCCACTTCTCTGTAACGTTCATTTATTTTTTTTCATTCACTTAGACAAAGATAGGAGGCGACCGCTCTGGGATTAAAAGCAACAGAAAGGATGTGAGCTGTTTTTTTATTTACTCATATCACTGTTTTGACTTTCTGTGCGACATGTACGGTGAACCCTTGCTATTTGCAGGTTGTAGGGACCAAGACCCCATGCAAATAGCAAACATTTTGCAAAGAATGGTTATGCCCCCAGAACCCATGGTGATAATTGCCTATATTAATAATTTAAACCCTGAGTATACCATAAACTGAAGCTGTGCGATATAGCTATGTATTGTAGTGCAATATAAAAACATGTACTTTACCAAGCACACATAGACCATCATCCATTTACACTTATATTCACACCTAAGGAGAATTTGCAGTCTGTAAAGAACCAAATGTGCATGCTTTTGTAATGTGGGAGGAAGCCGGAGTACCTGGACAAAAAACACACAAGCACGAGGTGAACATCCAAACTCCACATTGTAAGGCTGGAGCAACCACTCGCCCACCATCTAGGCTCGAAATAATTTTATTTTTTTTTCTTCCCCTTTGTGGAACAGTTTTGCTCATCATTTTGTAATTTTGAGGAGCAATTTTTTTGTATGTTAACCATACAGGAACACGAAGTAAGGGTTTTATTAAACAGAAATACAACAATATGACGGGAGAGTTGACTGTAGTGCTGCAGCTACGGAAGAATTTAGTACTTGGGTATCCTATTGAACATTTTGTCGAATAATTGACTATTTGCATAAAATCTATTTTTGCTTGGTTAAAGAGCAATTATAAATACAAAAGAGAAAATAAGAATTTTCACTTCATATAATCAGCTTTTATTTTTTAAATTAAAACAATTAAAGATGATGCTTTAATTAAAAAAGGCATCTACAGCCTTTGTACAACGTTGGCACCTAGCATTTTAGCGTTTTGTGACATATTAATATATTAGGTTCATGGCTGTGCATTTATGAGTTTAGACCAGCTGACCAGGAATAAGACAAATATTCGTTGCACTAGTAAAAGTTTTGAAAGTGTTCAATTTTTTCAAACTAAAATGAAGAGACCTCGAGAGAAAACAAATATATTCTTAATTTGGCTTCACCAAAACCCTCTCATGTTTGGGTAAATTACTCTATTTTACCTTTATTCCTCCCTGCCACCTTTGCCATGTTTTTCACCTACATGACTCAGTGTAGTTACATACAGATGGTAGTGTACTGGCCATATGTCACACATTGCCTAAACTGAGCAAAATGTTTTAAGGACCCTCTATGTAGTTATGGTTGCGTTGTACTACTGTACTTGCCTTCATAAACAAGCCACAAATTTGACTCATAAATAACAGACCCTCTCCAGGGGTAACGTTTTGTCAGGGAACCTAAAGTTAATCTCACTGATTTGCGACGTTAATTTTAGCTTATCTCGGGTCCCAGTACACTGCTTGTTACTCGCCATTTTCGGCGAAGAGAGAGACCCGTGTTACGACGATTACCCATTACAGGTCCTCGGTTTGGATTTCAGTAAGAAATGCTCCCACAATTTGGCCATTTTCTGTCTTTTACTCGCATTTTTATCAATTCGGCTTTGACCTTTCTCACCAGCTACCGAGCTTTGCTTCACTTCCACCTTTGTGGTGACGATGTAATCGCGTTGTCATGCCTGGGAATTTTGTCAAGCCCAGCGAAGCTTTTTTGGACTGTCTCCACAGTTCAATTGTCGGAGAAACGCAACAATCTGTGAGTCGCAGTTTTACTTGTCAATGTCTTTTATGAGGCGTGAAATGCAAATTTTGACTTGCAAATAGTGATGCTAGACCGCTTAATTAGAGCCTTTACCATGCTGCCCACATTAACAGTATATTCTCATTATTTTAAAATACGTATTTCGCAAACGACTATCTTTAGTGTGATCAGCACTTACTGGATGTACTCTGCGTTGAGCAGCTGGCTGTAATCAGCTGTTTAACTGCTATTCCACTTCTGTCAATAGCGAGTCGAACCTTTCTTTGCACCATCTTGAGATATTTACCATCCCGCTTTCTCTGATGTCAACCCCACAAGAAGCCTCTCTTGCCTGTCAGACCAAAATTAATCTTTCATCACGCTGCTGTTCATTATCAATTCGTTCGGCAATTGGCAAGTGGCAGACGCAAGTTACTCCTCCACTAGCAATGCGCCTTATGCCTAGATCAGACTAGAGGATTTTCGCCCCGATATTGGCCCGATTAGCTATCATAGCCGATTTCCCAGATCGGGCCCCACATATTTTGTCGGGAACAACAAAACATATTGTAGTGTGACATAATCCATGACCAATGGTTTGGCCCTACGATAGCCGTAAGGCGTGAAAATGAAAAGTCTAGCATGTGTGATTTTTGGACGACATCTGTGACATATCAACGACAGCTCTCCGACAGCCCACTTTGACGTCAACCAATAGGATTACATATTGTGACAGGCGCTTCGCTTGTGTGACAGGCCATGCTTGCTGTTGTCAACATACTTGCTTGCCGTTGTCAACATTTAGTCACGCAGACGAACCAATGTTTACCAAAGCTTTGGAGCATAATTCGACTGAACGCCGGAATGTTGACATACAACCGTTAGTGGTAGCACGAGCTTGCTAGGCTACATAACGTTTTGTTGCCTGCTTGTGAGCCTTATCGTATTAAAAGTATGTGAACATACAGTGGGTACGGAAAGTATTCAGACCCCCTTAAAATTTTCACTCTGTTATATTGCAGCCATTTGATAAAATCATTTTTTTTCTTCATTAATATACACATAGCATCCCATATTTACAGGAAAAAAAACTGAATTTTTGAAATTAATGACCAGTCGCCTCAGTGCAACACTTGGAATAAGATTATATTGTGCAAAGGTGGCTTTCATGATGTGAAGCATCTGATGCGCTCCAAGCCTCAGCCGACACCGCGCGGAGCTTCAGTGGAGTCAACTCTCAGTCAATTGAGTGAGTGAAACAATAAAATAGGTCTGTGCCGACATTGAGACAGCTAACGAGGTAAATGGTTGGTGGCACTTTTGTACTGATGGCTTTTAGCGTTCGTTTTAGTCGTGAAACCAACGTAAAAGCCGATGACAGAAAAAAAAAAAACCTTAACATTGAGCTAAAACTTAAACGTAGCAACTTTACATCACAATGAATTGGGACAAAATTCACATAAACGTGTCACAGTATCACAAACACTAAGCTTGTGACGCATCGGTGAGTAGGGAAAGGAATCAAGAGTTGTATAGCATTTAGTTCTATCCACTAAAAAAATAAAAATTTTAAAATCACCAGTACCGTTTGAAGTTACTTTTCGTGCCAAAATGCTGAGGTCCGGTGCGTACCCTTCAAAATAAAAGGCTACAAGCTTAAAACAAGAAATCAAGTTAAAACTTACACATATAATCAGAAGCAGAAAACAGGGGCAGCTATATAAAATAACTATTTTAACAATGCTATCAGTGAAGTCAACAATCAGTCTACTGGGTGAGTGAAACAATAAAATAAACAGTTAAAATAAGTATTTTAACAACGCTATATTTAACTTTTAGCTGAAACATTAATTAATGAATATTAAGTCAATTGGGGTAGTTCCACACACATTGGCTTTTAGTTCATAAGTTTGATATTGATACTGGTTATAAAGAAGCTCGAGTCAAAGGTTCGTTTTAGTCTATGCTGCGTGGGGGTAAGAAAATGGATGTTCAGAATTTGGACACAATTTATTTAAACCATGCAAACTTTTTGATCCAGCCCCCCTAAAAGTCGAGAATCATTTGGACGCTGAATCAATCAAATTCAAACGATGCCCAACCCTGGTCATGAGCAATGCGACGGGTGTTACCACAACAATGAACATTTATCGAGTCCACAAAAAAATCCCGTGTCCATTGTATGGAAAGATAACCCACCCTACTCTGCCTCTGATTGGCTAGCACCAAGATAGGATTCCTACTTTTGATGCGCTGTGTGTGGAAGCTCTTCACTAACACACACACACACACAAATACGTAGGGCGGGTCTCAAATCACAAATCTATGGATGCAGAATGAATATGCTTCATGCGTCCCTGCTAATTTTTTACATTAAACGAGATCCCGGATATATGGCTAAATATTTATATATAATTAAAACATATATTTAAATTATATAACGTGAGGCCATCAGGTTTTGACAGCTTAGTATCATATGAAAACTTGGTTATACAACCCCAATTCCAATGAAGTTGGGATGTTGTGTTAAACATAAATAAAAACAGACAATCAACCTATATTTAATTGAGCTGTCCCAGCTTTTTTGGAACATGTTGCAGCCATAAAATTCTAGGTTAATGATTATTTGCTAAAAACAATCAGTTTGAACATTAAATATCTTGTCTGTGTAGTGTATTCAATTAAATATAGGTTGAACATGATTTGCAAATCATTGTATTCTGTTTTTATTTGTTTAACACAACGTCCCAACTTGTACAAAAACCAAAGTTCTACTCTACTACATAGACAAACCCCAATAATAACGATAACATTTTTAAACAGTAATACCAACATTGTGAAATTCTCTTACAGTTCTTTGGTAACCATTTCATCCCTTGATGCACCTTTTGTTTAAATCCCCAAAAAATATAATGGGTACTTACTTTCCCCACCCTGCCATTTATTTATTGTTATTTTTAATTTAAAAAAAAAAAAAACAGTTAAGTAATTTTTGCATACTACTACTTAATATTCACGGACAAATGGTGATTGAAACATAATCACAATCTTGGCCAAATACAGGTAAGATCAGATGTACCCATTTACTTTGTAGTGTTCACAGTTGTCAACAGACAAAATGACAGTTGAATGTGATGAATTCAACTAAGTGACTCTTGCAGAGAATGCAGAGAAACTGTACATTTGCATATTTTACCAGATCACATTTCCATATTCCTCTTCTGCTACCGTCATGCTGCGTTATGAGGTTATACAAGAGTGTAAAGAAGCCCTGGTGGGAATTTCATCTGTTTGCGTCTGGAGAGTGAACTCATTAGTGTGTGGTGGTCAAAAATCAAGGTCATTGGGCTTGTTTGGCATTTCACTGTCTCGACACGGGATTTATGAGGAATGTTGTTGAGTAGTGATATACATAATGGCGCCCTTTTGCTGAGTGAAGCGGCGGCTGTTGTTTAATTGAGGCTTAATAAATTAGATTTCCCCCAGGACAATGTGACTTTTTTTCACCAAGTATCTGGGTCAAACTGAAAGTAAATGGGGAAACCTGTAAAACTGTTTACCTGTTTCCTGTATTACATTGTGATTCTGTGTTCCTGTGCATTGGCTGTGTGCTCGCTGAAGCTCATCGCAGTGGGAGAGGTGCAGTATAAATAAAATGTGCTTTGCAATAACTTTCTTGGTAAGGCTTGAGACCTCTGGTGAGCCCTTTTTTAAGCTTATACAATTGACTAAAAAAAACACACATGGCTACTTAAAAAAAACAAAAAAAAAAAAAACTTGGTTGCAGGATCTAAGTATACAAACCTGTTTTTAGGATGGATTTATACTGTAGGTCTAAGTGACCAATTCTGATTTAATGCTGATATAGTGCTGTGGAAAAAGAATTGGTCCCCTTCTCAAATTCTTATATTTTTCGTTTCTTAAATGCTTTTTTTAAATGGTGATATCATTTATGAAGAAAAAAAAGGGGCTACCCTTGTTAAATCATTAATTAATTGTGGTTAATCACAATTTTGGATTAATTTTCACCGATCACACCCAAGCCTGATTACCTCCAGACCTGTGCAATCAAGAAATCACTTATACCGGCACTCCCACCATGCCTTTCCCCCGCGGGTTTTTAACGCGCCACATACATTCGTACATCCTTTGGGGAACTGGTTGGCCTGGCTGGGGGTGACAGTTGCAGGTCATCATTGCCCCGTGACCGTCTCGCCTTACCCCCACCAGTCTCCACAATTTTAATTCACGACAGGACTAAGTGGACTAAAGGCTTTAATTGCTTGTCCTGGGACCACTAATAACAACACTGGTTATATTAAGATCAACTCACAGGTTCTTACAGGAGTTTAGACACTGAAAAGAATTCCACCGCACCACTCATCAGTAGCACTGCCTTGCTCATTTCCCACGTCCTGTCCTGCCCTTTTCTGTCCTCTATCATCTTGTTCTTTTGCTATACTAATTATAAATTGTCCAAACAATATAGAGAGGGAAATAGAAATGTCTGCTGGTTTTCACGTCATGAGTAGTTACCTTGTTTTTTCACATCACTATATCACAGGGTTTTAATTAATTAATTTCATTTTTTTCCAATATTGTGCAGCCCCATTTCAGTGCAGAGTAGCTTTCGCAATTGCCTGTGGTACGATTTTTAAAGGGAAACTGTTTCCAAGCTAATATAGAGAGCCTGTACGGTCATCCTTACATGTGGCATGATGCTCAAGCAGCGTGTTGCTTGATGCACTTGAATGGCTCTTAAGGCATTCCTCAGAGAGGAGACTGAAAAGAAAATCTTCGGCCTTACAATGCTACTGTGAGTGGGTGACTCGAGAGGGGTTGGCTTGGGCTAATACACAGCTGTTATCTGCAATTGACTGCAACCAGGCTAGTTCCTGTCTCAACACAGGATGTGGCGGTGAGAGCACCGTCTTCAACGTTCTCTCCAGGGAATGCGTCACGCTCATCAAGCCTTGAAAACTAATCTTTTCAAAGAGCATTGTGTTACTTTGGAGGGTATGGATGATCTCGTTGTCCCCCCTGGAAGATGGAAAATATGAATCTGCGACTTGCTCAATTCGCAACTTCCTGTTCGTCTGACTGGCCGCAAGCAAGGTGCTTTAGAACAGGGGTCATAAAACCTTTGTGAGACTGAGAGCTACTTGTTGAAGAATGCGAAGGGCTACTGGTTTGATACATCCATCCGCTCTCAACGCTTGAGTAGTACTTGTTTTTCTGGCAACTTTTTAATTTT
Source organism: Phyllopteryx taeniolatus (assembly GCF_024500385.1). Classification (NCBI taxonomy): domain Eukaryota; kingdom Metazoa; phylum Chordata; class Actinopteri; order Syngnathiformes; family Syngnathidae; genus Phyllopteryx; species Phyllopteryx taeniolatus. Next base: position 24,610,572 of record NC_084503.1, read on the forward strand.
ACTCCTTACTTATGAAAGACAACTATCTGTACTTTCAACCCCTTACATTGTAAAAATTTGGTTGTTAAAACCTACAAAAGGTGAGCGACGGCACGGCGTAAAAGATGTAAAGCTGGGTCAAAACACAATGAAGTTAATCACAGATATGAAGAGAAGACTAGATATGCTGTAGCAGCCTGGCTAATTGACGCGCCTATGTGGCAATCATGTTGGTACGGTCAACGGTCCCATCAAAGGCAATGGATAGACATTAAAATTAAGTCCTAACTTGCTCATTTCTCAACCAATTTTCACGGGATGAAAGGTGGCTGATTCTGATGCCTCCCGGACGCCTCCCTGGTGTGGTGTTCCGGGCATGTCCCACCGGGAGGAGACCCAGGACACGCTGGAGAGACTACGTCCTTCGGCTGGCCTGGGAACGCCTCGGGATCCCCCCGGAAGAGCTGGATGAAGTGGCTGGGGAAAGGGAAGGCTGGGCGTCCTTGCTAAAGCTACTGCCCCCGCGACCCGAACTCGGATAACCGGTAGAAAATGGATGGATGGCTTCAAGAGCAGCCTGTGAACCTTGAGCGTCCCAGCCTGACCCCGGATTTGAATCCAATCAAACATCTCTGGAAAGACTTAAAAATGGCTGTCCACCGACGCTGCCCATCCAACCTGACTGACCTTGAGAGGATCTGCAGAGAAGAATGGCAGAAAATGCCCCAAAAGAGCTGTGCCAAGCTCGTAGAGACATACCCAAGGCTATGATTGCTGCCAAAGGTGCTTCAACAAAAAATTAAGCCAATGGTGTGAATACTTTTGTACCTATTATGTTTAAGTGTTTACGTTTTCAATAAATTTGAACAACTGTCTAAAAATGTTTTTACTTTGTCATCTAAATTGCCCGTAGGTGTGAATGTAAGTGCAAATGGTTGTTTGTTTGTATGTGCCCGCGATTGGCTGGCAACCAGTTCAGGGTGTACCCCGCTTCCTGCCCGATGATAGCTGGGATAGGCTCCATCACTCCCGCGACCCTAGTGAGGAGAAGTGGCTCGAAAGATGGATGGATGGTTGGATGGATTATGGGATATAAGCTACACTCAAATCGGCTTTAGAATAAGTCTCTAACATAGCAAAATGTGGTAAAAGTGAAGGGGTGTGAATACTTTCTGGTGTCACTGTACATATATATATGTATATAAATATATACACATATATACATACATACAGTGGGTATGGAAAGTAATCAGACCCCCTTACATTTTCCAGTCTTTGTTATATTGCAGCCATTTGCTAAAATCATTTAAGTTTGTTTTTTTTATCCTCAATGTACACACAGCACCCCATATTGACAGAAAAAAATGGAATTGTTGAAATTTTTGCATATTTATTAAAAAAGAAAACCTGAAATATCACACAGCCAAAAGTATTCAGACCCTTTGCTCAGTATTTAGTAGAAGCACCCTTTAAAGCTAATACAGCCATGAGTCATTTTGGGAATGATTCAACACGTCTTTCACACCTGGATTTGGGGATCCTCTGCCATTCCTCCTTGCAGATCCTCTCCAGTTCTGTCAGACATACACATATATATACTCATACATGCATACATACAGTCCCTTCCAAAAGTATTGGAACAGCAAGGTCAATTCCTTTGTTTTTGTTTTATACTGAAGACATTTTCAGATGAAAACATGAATATAAGACAAAAGTTCAGAATTACAGCTTTTATTTCATGGTCTTTACATCTAGATGTGTTAAACAACTCTGGACAGAGCACCTTTCTGGTCGCGAGTGGTTTCCTTTCAATTATTGGGTGGGCATGTCTGGCATAACAGGAGCACAAAAAGACCCATACCTGAAATTGAAGAGGATGTCAGCCACTTTATTTGGAAGGAAAGCCATTTTGCATGAATTCCAGGACTCGTACATTGTTGAACTCGTACTAGATAATTCTCCCAAATTAGCCCCACTCGGAAGCAGGTGTCCTAGACAGATGGGTGACGCTAATTTCCCAATCTTTTTGACCTGAGCCAGCTCACGTGGCAGAGTATGGGGTCAAAGTTCAATAATCATTTTGTGGATTCTTAGAATGTCTATCCATGATTTTTGATGACACATCTAACGCTTGGCTTTGTTCATGTCACAGCACTGATGGTACCAGCTGAACAGTGAGCGCTACCTGCCAGAGGACACCCGCCCACTTCCTCTCATCATGTCTGGGATTCATGTAAGTCAATATAGCAATGTGACAAGATTTTCCAAAAATGCCAATCTGTCAAAAATGCGAAATCTGGTTGGCATAGCTACTTCAACCTGAGTAAAACGCAACAATAATTTTGAAAATCAGATGGATTCCAGAGAAATTGAGCTTTTTGTGTGAGGGGGGGGAAATGGCCCTTTTAGGAAATGCTTTTGTCATATCGCCTATAGAAAAGCTGGTCAAGAAACACCTTCAAATTCGAGTAAAACAGTTTAAATTCATTATTTTTTAAGTGAAGTTCATTTGTATAGCCCTTAATCACAAGAGTCTCAAAGGGCTTCACAGGCCCAGAGTTAGCAATGATTGACAACATCCCCTAATCTAAACCCCACCAAGTAAAAATTCTAAACCCCATTTAGGGGGGGGGGGAAAAGAAACCTTGAGAAGGGGGACCGCCTATCCTCCATAGCAATGACTACGGGGAAGTGTTCCACCTCAGATCTCGTTCCAGTTGGTCACTGTAGAATAAATACAGCAGCAGTCAATTGAATTTAATATGTATAACAGTTAGAAAAAGCTTGATTTCAGTTGTTGCTGCTGAGGATGGCCCAACCAGTTATTGGGTTTAGCGGGCCATTACTTTTTCACACAGGGCCACACAGTTTTTTTGCCTTTAAATCACCATTTAAAAACAGCATTTTAAGTTCACTTGGGTTATATTTGTCTGGTATTTACATTTGTTTGATGATCTTAAACTATGTAAAAGTATAAGAATTTGAGAAGGGGACCAATACTTTGTCCACGGCACTGTATCGCCACTAAATCAGAATTGGTCACTTAGACCTTCAGTATAAATCTAGCCTAAAAACTGGTTTGTATATGTATAATGCATTTTTGTAAGATGGGTACAATTCTTTAAAGAAAACTTGAAGGGCCAGGTGAAACACATTAATTTTATTTTAATTTTATTTTTTATTTCAAATTAAACTGTCGAGCATTTCAGAAAAGCATTATCATTTAACAAAACATAACCATAAAGAAATTAATGATGGTTGTTGTTCAGTCATAAGTCATGTTTTAAAAAAAAAAAATAATAATAAATAAAAAAAATACAAATAAAATTTAAAAAAATAAATAAAAACAGTATTTCACAAATTCTGCCAGGGTATGTAAACTCATGAGCACAACTGTACATATATGCAGTCATACCTACCCCTGTCATATTGGAGTGAAAGTTTAGACTACACCTTTTTTCATAACCTCTAGGTAGCGGTGGCATATCAGAATGAACGTGTACACCTTTCTCATAACATGTAGGTGGCGGTGGCATATTGGAATGAAAGTGTTCATCTTTTTCATAACCTCTAGATGGCGGCATACATTTTTAAAATTTGAAAGTGTTTTTAAATTTTCCCCTGTACCAATGTATAATAAGCACTATTGACTTTTGGGGGGGGGGGAACATAAATGCAAAAAGATGGCGATGAAGGGGAAATGTTTTTTTAAATACATTGTAATATTAAATATAAAAATTAAATATTTACTTTACTTCAATATTCAAGTATTTGTTTTAATGGCTATTTTATTTTATGCTTGTATTTGAGCCACTCCTTTATTCTGGCAGTATGTTTTGGTTTATTTTCATGTGCATTTATAAGTCATTTGCAGTGTTTTTGTGCTTAACTGATGGTAAGTAGCTGTTAGCCACATGAAGCCACAAAACGGGTTTTTATGTTGGTATTGTGGCCATTTTCGTTTCATGTTGCAGGCACCGTGGTCGACGGGCACAGAGTGCGTAGCCAAGTACAACTTCCAGACGGCCAACGAACAGGACCTACCCTTCTGCAAAGGAGACGTGCTGACCATCATCGGAGTCACCAGGGTAACCAGGCACCCGCTAACTCTTAATATAGCATTTGTTACAGTCGGTTTAAGAATTTTTTTACGTTTTTAGGATCCTAACTGGTACAAAGCGAGGAACATTGTGGGCAGAGAGGGAACCATTCCGGCAAACTATGTCCAGAAGAGGGAAGGAGTCAAGTCGGGAGGGAAACTCAGTCTGATGCCGTAAGTGCCCAAGGAGCAATTTTGCTCAAAAGGTGGAAATACAAGTTCCTTACAGCTGCTGATGTGCTCCTCAAATTTGAACAAGTCAACTTTTCAGCCCCTATTAAAACAAAAGCAAACGTTAAAGTGGACATTTTACGTATATGGGACTTTTAAATGGCTTGTATACAAAAAGTTGGTTCTCCATAATGCCACCCAATGCCCACCCATCAAGTGTGAAATTTCACAACCAACGCATATCCCAGTGAACTTGGAGATGTGTCCTCCGCTTGTGCCACCTGTACTCATACATTCGCCAAACCTATTGACAAGTGCAATTAGGCAGCTTGGTGATGAAGTGCTTCCTCCACCAGTGGAAAATACATGGAAGCATGGATTGTGCTTGCACTCTGTCTTAATGGGGTTTCACTTTTTTCACGTTCGTTCCATGTGTCATATGTAGGGATCCCCTACATCAACTGACAAGTTTAAGGTTCATTTGCTTGACACGGAATTGCACCTTCAAAACAGTCATTTGAACAAGTGTTACGTAATTAATTTTCCTTTATGTATTTTGACTGAAGAATGCCAGAGACTTATCAAGACACTTGGGAATGGTTTTGAATTTGAAATGAATGGATGGGTGGATTCACAGAGAACACATTTCCTTGACACAATTGCACTCCTAAACAAGCCAGTTTCCATCTGTTGATTGAGACGGGAAGAAAGAGCATTTCAGAAGGGGGAACATGAGACGAGAGATGCAAGCTAATGAGAGATAAGGCCACACACTAACACTTTTTTGACTCCACACCAGACATCGTGTCCCGTTTGCCGATCCTCAAACTCACACGCTACGCTCTAACCAGACTTCCACTTCTGTTACCCCCTTTGCACCTGTCATGAGCTTTTGGGTCATTGGGTCATCCAGCTCTCCTGACGCGGTGTTACATAATGAATGTTACTGATTGATGATGCAGGCAGCAAACTGTCTGTTGCTCCAGTTCAGTCCAACTATCTGTTTACCTAGTCCCCAAGGTGTATACTCTCCCTTTTTCCCCAAAAGTGATAGAAGGAAACAAAGGCCTCAAAGGGCAAACTAAAGTTGGGAGTTCAAACCATCATGTGCAATGTTTTGTGATGTTTCTTAGTTATTTTCTGATTCTGTGATGCCATTGATGACAGAAGAGAAAAAGTGTGATAACCATGCAGCCCTCATTTCCATTGCACTTGTCCTCATTAGGATGGCGGTTAAGATGTCGCCTATCCCAATTGATCTTTGGTCGAGTAAAGTGAAGTACATAAAGAACATGTCACCAGTCAGTTGCACTCCACATATACAGTGCCCTCCAAAAGTACTGGAATGGCAAGGTCAACTCTTGTTTTTGTTGTATACAGAAGACATTTGGGTTTCAGATCATAAGATGAATATGAGACAAAAGCTTTTATTTCTTAGTATTTACATCTAGATATGCTAAACAACTCAGAACAGAGCATCTTTTGTTTGAACCCACCCACTTTTCAAGTGAGCAAAAGTATTGGAACATGTGACTGATGGGTGTTTCTAGTTGCTCAGGTGTTGCGTTTTAGATTGATTGCTTAAAGATGGTGCTTGTTTTTGGCTTTGGGTTTCACCTGTGAAAGCTGCATTTTCTGTTAAGCAAACATGAAGACCACAGAGCTGTCTGTGGGAGAAAAGCAAACAATTTTTAAGCTGAGAGAAGAGTGAAAATCGTTCAGAGCGATTCCACAAACATTGGCATAGCCAATCCAATAATTTGGAATGTCCTGAAAAAGAAACTACTAGTGTACTGAGCAACAGACATCGAACAGGTCGGCCAACGGTATCAACAGCAGATGATGACAGAAAAATTGTGAGAGCTGTGATGAATCGCCCAAAGACTACAGTCAGTGACATCACTGCCAACCTCCACAGGGCAGGGGTGAAGCTATCACAATCCATTGTTCAAAGAAGAATTTGAGAGAAGAAATATACAGGCCATACCACAAGATGCAAACTACTCATCTGCAAAAAGAATCGGAAGGCCAGATTAGATTTTGCAAAGAAGTACAGAGATGTGCCACAAAAGTTTGGGAACAAATTTTTATGCACTAATGAGACCAAGATTACGCTCTACCAAAGTGATGGAAAGGACAATATATGGAGAAAGAAATTATCTTATGATAAAAAAACACACAAGCTCATCGGTGAAGTATGGTGGAGGTAATGTCATGGCTTGGGCTTGCATGGCTGCTTCTGAAATGGGCTCACTAGTCTGTATTGATTATGTAACTCATGATGGTAGCAGCAAAATATGTTCTGACGTCTACAAAAGCATTTTGTCTGTCAATTTACAGAAAAATGCATCCAAACTAATCGGGAGAAGCTTCATCATGATATAAGCAGAGTTGGGTAGAGTAGCCGAATATTATACTCAAGTACGACTACTGTTACTTTAGAATTAGTACAATTAAAAAGTAGTTATCCAAGTATTTACTTGCGTAAGAGTAAGAAAGTACTCAATGAAAAATCTACTCAAGTAAAGAGTAACTTGTGAGTAACTTCTGATTTGTTTTTTTTTTAAATCAGAGCATGAACATCCATCCATCCATTTTCTGAGCCGCTTCTCCTCACTAGGGTCGCGGGGGTGCTGGAGCCTATCCCAGCTGTCATCGGGCAGGAGGCGGGGTACATTCTGAACTGGTTGCCAGCCAATCGCAGGGCACATCGAAACAAACAACCATTCGCACTCACAGTCATGCCTACGGGCAATTTAGAGTCTCCAATTAATGCATGTTTTTGGGATGTGGGAGGAAACCGGAGTGCCCGGAGAAAACCCACGCAGGCACGGGGAGAACATGCAAACTCCACACAGGCGGGGCCGGGGATTGAACCCGGGTCCTCAGAACTGTGAGGCTGACGCTCTAACCAGTCGTCCACCGTGCCGCCAGAGCATGAACATCTAAAAAATAAAAAATAAATGATATATGGGAGTCGACACTCACCTGCCACCATTTAAATTTTTAACTGCCCAAAAACCAACAACGCATACATTAGGCCCTACAGAAAAATTATTTGCTTTATTCACTTAAATGACTTCATGAAGAAGCTGTTTGGTGACCAGACTTGGTGATTGAGTGTGCGTGTGCATGTGCATGTGTGACACCATAAGATGGGGCTAATGTTGCCATATCCACTGCCAAAACAACAATAGAAACATCTGCAACTTACCACAAGGTTTTTTCTCAAGTTAGAAGTTGGCTGAAATTGTGAAAGTCACAATTTAAGAGCTGTATGACAAAGCTGTTGTTTTTGGAGTCTCTAAAGTAAAAAGTACTTGTATAGCCCTTAATCACTAAAGTCTCAAACGGCTTCACAGGCCCACAGTTGGCAATGATTGACAACATCCCCTAATCTAAGCCCCCCAATCGGGGAAGGAAAAACTCAAAGCCCCATTTAGGGAAAAAATAAACCACAGGGAGGAACCACAGATGGGGGTGGGGATCCCCCTTCCAGGATGAGCAGGCTGCAATGGATGTCGAGGGGGGCAACATTTATCATATAGTCTGGTGCTGTACAATGTTAAGTGTGATGGCCAGATGCTGTGTAATGTTCATTAAGATGGCATAAGAGTCAATTTAAAGAGAAAAGGCACCGCAAGGTAGACTCCTTTGGTGGTTCTGCCTCAGGACATGGCCCGGTCGATCAGAGCACGTGGACTATGATCTCTGTGTCACTAGCAGATAGGATGAGCCGTATCTTAGTGATATTACATAAAACGCAATTTTCCAAACCAATTCATTTATAAAGCACATTTGAAAACAACAGAGATCACCAAATTGCTGTACATCAGAGGATATAAAATAATAATGAAAACACTTAACAAAAACAATCTTCTTCTTCTTTTCCTTTCGGCTTGTCCCGTTAGGGGTCGCCACAGCGCGTCATCCTTTTCCATGAGAGCCTATCTCCTGCATCCTCCTCTCGAACACCAACTGCCATCATGTCTTCCCTCACGACATCCATCAACCTTCTCTTTGGTCTTCCTCTAGCTCTCTTGCCTGGCAGCTCCATCCTCATCATCCTTCTACCAATATACTCACTCTCTCTCCTCTGGACGTGTCCAAACCATTGAAGTCTGCTCTCTCTAACTTTGTCTCCAAAACATCGAACCTTGGCTGTCCCTCTGATGAGCTCATTTCTAATTTTATCCAACCTGGTCACTCCGAGAGCGAACCTCAACATCTTCATTTCCGCCACCTCCAGCTCTGCTTCCTGTTTTCTCTTCAGTGCCACTGTCTCTAATCCATACATCATGGCTGGCCTCACCACTGTTTTATAAACTTTGCCCTTCATCCTAGCAGAGACTCTTCTGTCACATAACACACCTGACACCTTCCTCCACCCGTTCCAACCTGCTTGGACCCGTTTCTTCACTTCCTGACCACACTCACCATTGCTCTGGACGGTTGACCCCAAGTATTTAAAGTCCTCTACCTTTGCCATCTCTTCTCCCTGTAGCCTCATTCTTCCCCCACCACCCCTCTCATTCATGCACATATATTCTGTCTTACTTCGGCTAATCTTCATTCCTCTTCTTTCCAGTGCATGCCTCCATCTTTCTAACTGTTCCTCCAGCTGCTCCCTGCTTTCACTGCAGATCACAATGTCATCTGCAAACATCATGGTCCACGGGGATTCCAGTCTAACCTCATCTGTCAGCCTATCCATCACCACTGCAAAAAGGAAGGGGCTCAGGGCTGATCCCTGATGCAGTCCCACGTCCACCTTAAATTCTTCTGTCACACCTACAGCACACCTCACCGCTGTTCTGCTGCCCTCGTACATGTCCTGTATTATTCTAACATACTTCTCTGCCACTCCAGACTTCCGCATGCAGTACCACAGTTCCTCTCTGGGTACTCTGTCATAGGCTTTCTCTAGATCTACAAAGACACAATGTAGCTCCTTCTGACCTTCTCTGTACTTTTCCATCAACATCCTCAAGGCAAATAATGCATCTGTGGTACTCTTTCTAGGCATGAAACCATACTGTTGCTCGCAAATACTCACTTCTGTCCTGAGTCTAGCCTCCACTACTCTTTCCCATAACTTCATTGTGTGGCTCATCAACTTTATTCCTCTATAGTTGCCACAGCTCTGCACATCACCTTTGTTCTTAAAAATGGGCACCAGTACACTTTTCCTCCATTCCTCAGGCATCTTCTCACGCACTAGAATTCTATTGAACAAGCTGGTCAAAAACTCCACAGCCACCTCTCCTAGATGCTTCCATACCTCCACAGGAATGTCATCAGGACCAACTGCCTTTCCATTTTTCATTCTCTTTAATGCCTTTCTAACTTCCCCCTTACTAATCATTGCCACTTCCTGGTCCACCACACTTGCCTCTTCTACTCTCCCTTCTCTATCATTTTCCTCATTCATCAACTCCTCGAAGTATTCTTTCCATCTACCTAGCACACTGCTGGCACCAGTCAACATATTTCCATCTCTATCCTTAATCACCCTAACCTGCTGCACATCCTTCCCATCTCTATCCCTCTGTCTGGCCAGCCTGTATAGATCCTTTTCTCCTTCTTTAGTGTCCAACCTGCCATACATGTCATCATATGCCTCTTGTTTTGCCTTTGCCACCTCTACCTTTGCCCTGTGTCGCATCTCAATGTATTCCTTTCGCCTCTCCTCGGTCCTCTCAGTGTCCCACTTCTTCTTAGCTAACCGTTTTCCTTGTATGATTTCCTGTACTGTGAGGTTCCACCACCAAGTCTCCTTCTCTCCTTTCCTGCCAGAAGATACACCAAGTACTCTCCTGCCTGCTTCTCTGATCACCTTGGCTGCAGTGGTCCAGTCTTCTGGAAGCTCTTTCCGTCCACCGAGAGCCTGTATCACCTCTTCCCGAAAAGCTGCACAACACTCGTCCTGTCTCAGCTTCCACCACATGGTTCTCTTCTCTGCCTTTGTCTTCCTAATTTTCCTCCCCACCACCAGAGTCATCTTACACACCACCATCCTATGCTGTCTAGCCACACTCTCCCCTACCACTACCTTACAGTTGGTAACCTCCTTCAGATGACATCGTCTGCACAAGATGTAATCCACCTGTGTGCTTCTACCTCCGCTCTTGTAGGTCACCCTATGTTCGTGCCTCTTCTGGAAAAAAGTGTTCACTACAGCCATTTGCATCCTTGTTGCAAAGTCTACCACCATCTGTCCCTCCAAGTTCCTTTCCTGGATACCGTACTTACCCATCACTTCTTCATCACCCTTATTACCTTCACCAACATGTCCATTACAATCTGCACCAATTACGACTCTCTCTCTGTCTGGGATGCTCAGAACTACATCATCTAGCTCCTTCCAGAATTTCTCTTTCACCTCTAGGTCACATCCTACCTGTGGGGCATAGCCACTAATCACATTACACATAACACCCTCAATTTCAAATTTCAGCCTCATCACTCGATCTGATACTCTTTTCACCTCCAAGACATTCTTAGCCAACTCTTCTTTTAAAATAACCCCGACTCCATTTCTCTTCCCATCTACACCATGGTAAAATAATTTAAACCCTGCCCCTAAACTTCTAGCCTTACTGCCTTTCCACCTGGTCTCCTGGACACACAATATATCAACCTTTCTCCTAATCATCATGTCAACCAACTCCCGAGATTTTCCTGTCATAGTCCCAACATTCAAAGTCCCCACATTCAGTTCTAGGCTCTGTGTTTTCCTCTTCTCTTTCTGCCGAAGAACCCGCTTTCCACCTCTTCTTCTTCTTTCACTTCGACCCACAGTAGCTGAATTTCCAACAGCGCCCTGCAGGTTGACGGCGCCGGTGGCGGACGTTGTTAACCCGGGCCACGACCGATCCGGTATGGAACTCTTTGGATGAACGCTCATATTTGTTTGGCAAGGTTTTAAGCCGGATGCCCTTCCTGACGCAACCCTCTGCATTTATCCGGGCTTGGGACCGGCCTACAGTTTGCACTGACTTGTGCCCCCCATAGGGCTGCATTACTTAACAAAAACAATAAAATCACAAAATAACACCACACACTACAAACCTGCATAGAGGGTCTGAGAAAGCCAGGGAAAACAAATGGGGTTTTAAACGGGATTTAAATATATGGCAGGTGGGAGCTAATCTAACCTGCAGATGGAGCTCATTTCAGAGTTTGGGGGCAACAACATCAAAGGCTCTGTCTGTTTCAACCATGCTCTTGAATAGAATAGAATATTGTGATCAACGGTATCTCAAGCTGGTCGTACAATAATGCTTTTTTTATTCATCCATCCATCCATTTTCAGTACCGCTTGTCCTCACTAGGGTCGCGGGCGTGCTGGAGCCTATCCCACGTTACTCTGGGCGAGAGCCGGGGTACACCCTGAACTGGTCGCCAGCCAATTGCAGGGTATATATAAACAACCATTCACACTCACATCCACACCTACGGGCAAGTTCGTCTTGAATCAACCTACTCTCCGTGTTTTGGGGATGTGCGAGGAAACCGGAGTACCCGGAGAAAACCCACGCAGGCACGGGGAGAACACGCACACTCCACACAGGTGAGGCCGGATTGGAACCCGGGTCCTCAGAACTGTGAGGCAGATGTGCTAACCAGTTGTCCATCGTGCCATGCCTTTTTATTGATATAAAATATAATTAAAATAGAAATATTATAATATCACATCATTTATTATCATATATCTACAGTCCCCTCCAAAACTATTGGAATGGCAAGGTCAATTCCTTTGTTTTTGTTGTATACAGAAAGACATTTCTTCTCAAATTTGAATAAAAACAGATTAGAATGTTCCTGTTTTTTTTTTTTATTTTAAACAATATAAGAACGGACAATCATTCATGTCAATGTTTAAAGACATACTGTATGATTATGTGGTTGGATGAAGAGTGTTGCCAGATGCTTGTCACTTGTGGATGCGCGCTAGCGCTTTCCCTGCCGAACGAAGGAGGGCCGTTGTGTGTTTTTGTTAATTTCATTTGTAGATGATCTAATGTATTGTCCAGTGAGCAAAAGTTGTAAAGGGAGATGCATAGGAACGGTGTATGGCGGGATTAGCTGTTGTTACCTTAGCTGTTCGCCCACCACAACAACCGTGCTTCCACAAGTGGCCAAACTGCCCCTGCTGCTCCTCTGTCAACTTGAGCTGCTAAGCGAGTCCGCTGCTCTGTATGCTGCTGGGTCTAGCATAGTGTCGTAGTTACAAACTCAAAGTCACTGGATGATGGTAATTTCATACGCTAAATTGCTGAGGATATAGACAATTTTTGCTGTCGTAGGGGAAGATTTTATTTTATTTTTTAAATAATAATAATAATCCATTACTTTGATAAACCACTGCAACAGCAGCTGTTTGTCTGGCGAGTCGCAACAAGCGCACTCCTGAACAGCACTTGGTATTGGTTCATTTTGTTTCTTTTTTGTTTTTTTTTATCGGATCGATGAGTGACATTTTTGTTCCCAATATCGGCCTAGAGTTATCGTGCATCCCTAGTCTGAGGCGGTGTTGTATTTGGCAGCCTTCTTAGTTTTAGTCTTTTGGATGAAAATGCCTCTTCAATTTATTCAAATTTTAGTCTTTTCTACCTGTGATCATTTTAGTCCAGTTTTATTTGACGAAAATGCTGAGGTTTTGGAACCAAGGCACATATGAAACCAAGGCACATATTTTACAATTGAAAAATCTCACCGCACACCAACAAACAAAAATGTCACACAAACTGTATACATTAATTACAGTATGTACTTCCTGCCATCTAATAGAATAGCATTTATTTGTTCTGTCTGTCACTATGCCTCACTGGCATAAATAGATGAATAAAGATACATTAGTTCTTGGAAATAAATAATTGTTTCAGCAATTAAGTAAAATTTTATAATTTCCCACGGCACACCTGAAGAGTGCTCGCGGCACACTGGTTGGGAATCACTAATTTAGACACACAGACAACAGGTCTCAAATGCTACATTTTCCTTCGTGTTTCAGACAGTCACTCAAACATGGGTCCATATGACAACGCGCATTACACTTGATGCTCAGCCAAAAATCCCTGAATGTTCTACACATCGCTGACGTTGGGTCGAAACCAATGTCCAAATTTGGTCCATTTCATATTCTTTCACAAATTCGTACTATTGGGGCAGTCCGCACATGGATATGTTATTTTTACAAATTATTGACCAATATAAAGGGTTGACAATAACTTGCTCTCTGATCAGAATCAGAATCATCTTTATTTGCCAAGTATGTCCAAAACACACAAGGAATTTGTCTCCGGTAGTTGGAGCCGCTCTAGTACAACAGACAGTCAATTTACAGAACACTTTGGAGACATAAAGACATTGACAAAAAACAATTGTGCAAAAAGATGCAGAGTCCTCTAGCACTTAGAGCAGTTCGAATGACTAATATCGCAATAGTCCGGTGCAATGACCGTTGTGCAAAGCGCACTGAGACTTCAAGGAGTGTATGCGGTTTAAAGTGACGAGTAGTGCGATAATCTGGGACAATGGTTGTGCAAATGTCACAGATACTCCTCAATCAGTGTGCAAATGGAGCAGATGGTACTCTGGCATGAGTGGCCAGTATATGCAAATAGTGCAGCATGGCGAGACAACTACAGCGACTGCACGAGTAATACATAATTGGCCCCACAGAAATGTGACAACGAACTCAAGTCAAAAAATTGCCAGCTTGTTGTAATGGAATTATAAATTAGCTGTTTAAGAAGTTGATTGCAAGAGGGAAAAAGCTGTTGGAATGTCTACTAGTTCTAGTTTGCATTGATCGGTAGCGCCTACCTGAGGGAAGGAGATGGAAGAGCTGGTGACCGGGGTGGGGAGGGTCCAAGAGGATTTTGCACGCCCTTGTCTTAGTTCTGGCAGCGTGCAAGTCCTCAAGGGTGGGTAGGGGGGTATCGACAATCCTTTCAGCAGTTTTGATTGTCCGTTGCAGTCGGAGTTTGTCCTTTTTTGTAGCAGCACCAAACCAGACTGTGATGGAAGAACACAGGACTGATTCGATGACCGCTGTGTAGAACTGTCTCAGCAGCTCCGGTGGCAGGCCCTGCTTTCTCAGAAGCCACAGGAAGTACATCCTCTGCTGGGCCTTTTTGAGGACGGAGTTGATGTTGGTCACCCACTTCAGGTCCTGGGAGATTGTAATTCTCAGGAACTTGAAGGTCTCGACGGTTGACACAAGGCAGTTGGACAACGTGAGGGGCAGCTCTGGCGAAGGATGCCTCCTGAAGTCCACGATCATCTCTACAGTCTTGAGCGTGTTCAGCTCCAGGTTCCACTGGCAGATGGCAGGTGAGACGCTGAGCTGATCAGACGAGCTGGAGAAGCTTGGATGAAAGGAGTTCAGGGATGATGGTGTTGAACGCTGAGCTGAAGTCCACGAACAGGATCCTCACGTAGGTCCCTGCACTGTCGAGGTGTTCTAGGATGAAGTGCAGTCCCATGTTGACTGCATCATCCGCAGATCTGTTCGCTTGGTAGGCAAACTGCAGGGGGTCCAGCAGGGGACCTGTGACACTCTTGAGGTGGTCCAGCACGAGACGTTCAAAGGACTTCATGACCACAGATGTCAAAGCGACAGGCCTGTAGTCATTCAGACCCGAGATTGCAGGTTTCTTGGGGACTGGAATGATGGTGAAGCGTTTGAAACAGGATGGAACTTCGCACATTTCCAGAGATCTGTTGAAGATCTGAGTGAAGACTGGAGCGAGCTGGTCCGCGCAGACTTTGAGGCAGGATAGGGACACGTGGTCCGGGCCTGCCGCTTTGTTAATCTTTTGTTGTTTGAAGATGCGTCTCACATCCTGTTCATGGATGGTTAACGCAGAGGTCAGAGGTATGATTGTGGTCGCGGGTACGGCCGGGTGGGTGTGTGGTGTGAAACTGTCCTTTTCAAATCTGCAGTAGAAGGTATTCAAGTCGTTGGCTAGTGTGCTATTGTTCTCAGCTTGGGGGGATCGTCGCTTGTAATTAGTCAGCGACTGGAATGCATGCCAGACTGATTTAGAGTCGTTTGCGCTAAACTTATTTTCCAACTTTGCTGTATAGATCCTCTTTGCAATGTTAATTTCTTTAGTCAGCTGGTTTCTAGCTCGATTATACAGGGCCCTGTCCCCGCTCTGATATGCGTCCTCTTTAGCTTGGCGAAGCTGCTTAAGTTTAGCAGTGAACCACGGCTTATTGTTGTTGAATGTGCGAAATGATTTTGTTGGTACACAGACCTCTTCACAGAAACTGATATAGGATGTGACAGTGTCCATATATTCATCCAGGCTGCCAGCTGAATTTTCAAAGACACTCCAGTCTGTGCAGTCTAAACAGCTTTGAAGTTCCATCTTGGCTTCATTTGTCCACTTTTTGACTGTTTTCACTGTAGGCTTCGCACATTTAAGTTCTTGCCTGTACGTCGGTATTAAGTGAATTAAGCAGTGATCAGACGAGCCCAGGGCTGCACGAGGTATAGCACGGTATGCGTTTTTTACCGTAGTGTAGCAGTGGTCTAAAGTATTATTTTCCCTGGTAGGACAGTCGATGTGCTGCTTGTATTTAGGGAGTTCGTGGTTGAGTTCAGCTTTGTTGAAGTCCCCGAGAATAATGAGGGGTTAGTCGGGGTGTTTTTTTTCAATTTCGTTGACTTGATCGGCGAGCGTTAGCAATGCGGCGTTCGTGTTAGCTTGAGGCGTTATATAGACTCCAGCCAGTATGAATGATGCAAACTCACGTGGCAAGTAGAATGGTTTACAGTTTAAGAATAGCGACTCCAAATGCGGGCTGCAGTGTGTGCTGAGCACCGTGACGTCCGTACACCATTTTTCATTGATATAGAGGCATATCCCGTTGCCCTTTGTTTTCCCCGATGATTCCATGTCGCGGTGCGCTCGATGAATGTGGAAGCCAGGGAGCATGACGCCGCCATCGGGTACAGCGTCGCGAAGCCAGGTCTCCGTGAAGCACATGGCCGCGGAACGTCCGAAGTCTTTCCTGGTCTTTAACAGAAGATGAAGCTCGTCCATTTTGTTGGGTAGGGAGCGTACATTCGCGAGGTGGATCGACGGGAACGCCAATCTGTGTCCTCTCTTGCGAAGTTTCACCTGAATGCTGGCTCGCTTCCCTCTGTGGCGCCGCTTCCGTCTCCATGTGCCGAAAACCGTGGACGCCGCTCCGGTGAGTAACTCGGGGGGAAAAAACTGAGCGGATATTCGAAAGTTGGTGACAGAAAGTCCGGAGTAGACTCCTTGATGGTTAGCAGGTCTCCCCTTGTGTAAGTGAGTCGTGTAAGGTCTCCAAAGACGGACGAAAAACACAAAAACAAAGACAATACTAGAGAGCGCGTTACCGAGGCGACCACACTAGTAGGCGCCATTATTGATGATGCAATAATAATGACTCAACTAACATGCCGGGTTTTTTTTGTTTGTTTGTTTTTCCCTTCCCTCAAAAGTGATGGTTTTGGAGACGCCAGTGACACAACACAAACACACACACAGAATAAAAAATTCCATTAGCACAACAAAGCTAACTTCAGCCTGAAGCTAGCTAGCAGCCCATTTGTGCCAGGAGTTATGTAGAAAGCGTTCAGCTCACTGTAAAATTTATCACAAACTGGTTGTCGGGTAACATTGTATGTATAATATACAATATGTTAATCGGACATGTAACTTACCTTCGTCAGCGTGGTGACTATGCATTTTTAACCTCTGACAGACCACCACTGACATTTTGTCCAGTCTCGTCTCGTCAACAAAAACTGGCACACATCTCGTCATGTTTTAGTCACCAAAGAGCCATGTTTAGCTTGTCACCGTCACATTATGAGTAAATGTAAAATGAGTAATGAAAAAAGGGATGTCAACGATGATGAAATAGTTTATAGTTTGACAGTGTTTTACACTGGTCTGAGGGGAAGGAAGGCACGAAAGATGTCAGAGAGGAAGGAGGGAAGGTAGGAATAAAGGAAGGAAGGCAGACAAGCAGGTTTCAGTGAAGGTAGGTTGTAGTAAGGATGCAAGAAAAGCAAATCTGATGGAGGGAAGGAAGAAAGGAAGGACAAGATGGCAGGGAATAAAATGTAAATGTAATACAAATAAAAATGTAAAACTGTATGCCTACTTTTGGCCGGGCCTGTAAATTTGTTTTGCCTTATCTGTATTCAATTTTACCTGATTTTACAGGTTAAAAGGAAACTGATTTTCCTAAGGAGCTTCCTATAAAATGAGGCATGTCAGAAAAGTTCCAGGAATGATGTGATAAAAGATATATTTCAAACAGAAACTATGACTGTTCCCCTTCAATGTGAGCCACGCGATGAACCAGCACGTCTACAAGATTCTGCAGTTTTTGCTTCATTCAGTGCGTGAGAAGCGTTGAGTTTTGTGGCGGGGTCAACTCGTAGCTGCTTCACACTGCGCCTGCTAACAATGGCCTGATCATCTAACGACTGTTCCTGGCAGAGAAGAACATCGCCTTGATGGAGAAACCTCCCTACTCACCAGACCTGATTCTTTGTGATTACAATTCCACCCCCACGCACGCTTATTGAGATCATCAAGGGGGGCCTGTTTTGAAGACAGACAACGGAGCTGCAGAGGATCCTGAAAGAATCCTTCCAGAAGTACATAAAAGCGAAGTATAGACGCCTGGGAAAGTGCATTAGACTGCATGGGGAATACTTTGAAGGGGAAAACTTGGACTTTAAATAAGTTTGGACTTTAAATGCTATACGGTGGCCCCCTATATACCCGCAGTTTGGCATGTGTCCACGGGCAGATTTTTCTCACTCCCCCCAACGAAGAAAAAAACCCCAAAATGCTTATTGGCTATTTATCCCCACTTATTGAAGCATTTTGGGGCGTTTATAAAAAAAAAAAAAAAAAAAATGCAATCTTATAATGGGCCTCAATTATCCAGAGTTTTTCTCTTCGCAGTCCAGCCCAGTCCCTATTCCCCAAATAGCGGGGGTCCACTGTACATCTTTGATGACACGAGTCCTGGAACCTTTCTGACACACCTCATATTTTGCGGACTACAGCATCTTTTTTTTTTACCCAATCGCAGTCCAATTTTATCCCATTGAAAGTGAGCGCATGTGGGCTGGCGTGTGTTCATGCATGCACGTCTCCAGCTAGAATTTTGATCCACATTTGTGAGTATTGTAAAATGAACATGCAAAAATGCTACTGTATTTAAGGCTGATATGCATTATGAGCAATTGTGGGTAACGTTTATCCCACAATTGCGTTTTGTAACAGTTCCACTCTGGTTTTACTATTTTTTTAGAATTGCATGGCATGTGGATCAAATGCCCTTGTGGTTCCTGGCCCATTGTTTTACATTTCAAACATTATTATTATTATTATAAAAAACTAATAATAATTAGGATAGGTTTAAGCGCTATTACATGACTACACATTGGTCAAATGAAATTAAACTACAAAAAACAAATCCCTGTTTGTGTAGACTGACCCCTCACCCGAGGATTATTTCTGGTTAAGGTTCTGCCGTTCACCAGAGAGGCAGCCCGCACTGATCTCATCAACTCTAACAGCATTAAGCTGCTTTGCCACAAAGCCCTCCGCTTTATGCAGGCGGAGGCCAACGTCAACGAGGGATGGATGCGGATGGCCACAAGAAACTGGCTATATCAATTAGCACCATTCATTGAATTGCCACCGGTTCACCAGTCGAGACTCGGGAACAGACACTCTTACGGCGGATGCTGCTTTTTGCCCTGGGGGGTGACTCTAATCGATGACAAATGCTAATCTAAATGTACTGCACTGCTATTGTGCAGAGACACACAGTCCTAAAAGAGCAGGGGTGTCCAAACTTTTCGCAAAGAGGGCCAGATTTGGTCAGATGAAAATGTATGGGGGCTGACCATTCAGCCTGGCATTCCTCGAACCATTACCATTGTAAATGAACATGTAAATATGTAACTATATCGCTTTGCTGTCTGCAGCTAGGTCGATATTGCAAATGAGAATATGTTTTCAATTGCATTACCAGGATAGTTAAAGGTTAAAATAATAATAAATGAAATACGAATTAAGCGGCACGGTGGCCGACTGGTTAGAGCGTCAGCCTTACAGTTCTGAGGAGCGGGGTTCAATCCCCGGCTCCCACACCATGTTTCTCCAACCATGACTACTATGTTTGAAACTATCAAGTCAAAGCCAAAAGCGAATCAGACCTGCAGTGTTAGCACAAATTAACATTGATCACTGCCATGTGCTTGAATGAAGTTGACATCGGGGGCTATTTGTTTGGCAATGTTTCCGATTGGGCGGCACGGTGGACGACTGGTTAGAGCGTCTGCCTCACAGTTCTGAGGTCCGGGGTTCATTC